>NW_022196898.1:91981186-91998921 GCF_008632895.1 Mastomys coucha
ATTCTTAGGCCCATAACTTTTCTTCCTAGTCAGCACAGGTTTAAAGCTTTAATTTCTCCTTACAAAAGTGTAAGCTGAATAAACCCTTTCCCCCCAACTTGCTTCTTGGTCATGATGTTTGTGGAGGAATAGACACCCTGACTAAGACAGTCCCCATTATAGAGCAGGTACTCTTGTAGGTACTGGTCATACAGCAGTGGACATGTGACATAGAACAGGCACTCTTACAGGTACTGGTCATACAGCAGTGGACATGCTTTAATGGAACTTACATTCTTAAGTAGATTCAGTATAAATATTTTTTTTAATGCTCTTTCCATACACATTGAAGAAAAGATAGATCCAACCTCCTAGAAGGGGAAACTGACACGATTTAGAAGAGTGTGACGGTAGGGAAGCGTTCAGGAGGTCTGGTGCTGTGTGTACTCAGATGCTAAATTCTGTGCCCCAAAATCTGGTTACTTCAAGATGAGTGGCTCCTCATATAGACCAGCCTTTGCTGTGTAAACCTTGCTCCCCAATTTAAAACCACTAGTTAAATGAAACTGGCGACAGCCAATTAGTGGGGGGAATAGAGAGAGGTGGATTTGAGTTACCAGACTGGGGGAGGGGGTCACAGGTAGGCACCACAAGGAGGAGAGAGGGAGAGAGAGAGAGAGAGAGAGAGAGAGAAAGAGAGAGAGAGGGGGGGGGGGAATTCAGAGAAGACAGAGAGAGCAGGAGGTCTCTGTTAGTTGTGCTGGACCAGCAGCATGAGTTGGAGCAAAATGTCTCCCCAGTATGCCAGACTGTGGAGACAGAAATAACCCAGGGGATCTCAAACAGCAAGTATTTGGGGAGCACAGATGACGTAGTAGTCAGGCTAGTGATAGAGATTAAAACTGGGGGTGATCCGCCACTAACTGTGCAGAGCTTAATAAATAAAACTCACAGTTTGAGTCTCATTCATTTGAAGCTAAAACATGGATGAGTTTAATTGTTGTATTCTACAGAAGTGAACATGGAACCTCACTGCTTTCTGCTCTTTTGCCGTCTAGCAAATCCTGAAAAATGCAGGCTGTTCTCAGTTCTACCACAGAGCCTGTGATCCCTGAGCACATCTCTCTATCTCTATGGGGCCATGGTCAGGAAGTGCTTTAGAATAGAGAGTCTTGAAGTCTCGCCCTAGGAAGATCTAGGAGTCTGGTGACATAGCGAGGGCTCTTGACCTCCTGGTAGGATGGAATCACCAGGCCGTGGGCTGGGCACTTCTGCAGACTGTTTCCTGAGAACATTTAAGTCACTTCACTTGTCACCCCCACCCACCCCCGCCCACTGCTTAGGCTTGAGGCTTAAGTCCCCAAACTTTCTGTTCACAGAACATTTCCTTTCGTCCCCATGGCTTCTCTAAGCCAAAAGAAATTTCTAACAGTTGTGCTTATTAAGTAGGTAAATCCAAATAACTTAATAGTAGTAATTTGTGCACAGTCTGGCAGATGCCTCTGTGTTTCCCTTGGAATTTTAAAAATAGTCCAAAGTACTCTTGTGGGTTTACTATCGAAGGCTTCGTGTATGCTTGGTCTCAAGGGCTTGAGGCATAGACAGTGCTAATACGATACAAATGGTCCTTAATAGGGATAACTTATCATCCGTCCTGAATGCCAAATGCATCCATCTGGTTTGTTGGAGAGTGGGTTAAGCCTGAGGAGACGGAAAATAGAGACATTGTGTTTTGGAGGGAAGTGGGGTGAAGGGCAGGTTTTAGGTCAGGAGTGATTGAGATCATGAAGGAAAAGCACTGCATTCTGGGAGGAGAAAGAGGAAGGCATTGGGTCCTGCTGATGACTTCACAGCCCCAGAAAGTGAAGGGAAGAGGATGGTGGTCCAGCGGTTGCTAGGTTACCCATTCCTCATGTCTGAAGCTGACAGTGTGTTCAAAACCAAATGTGAGGGACTGCACTGAAGGGCTTGCTCAGTCTTCTTGATTGAGCATGCCCATGCTCTTGAAATTCTAAAGGTGTTGCCAGGCCCTCCCTTTGTCTTGGCTCTAGCTGTGTGGCTTCCTCCATGTGCCTGCAGGACAGACCACTTTCCCATCTCACTCCTTGGCTGGGCTCCATCTTAAGCCTAGAGTGCAGCTGTTACGGGCATGTGAAAAACAGTCTCTGTTTTTATGAGCTCAGTGTCTTATCACCTATCCGGGAGACTTTCAGGCCTCCCAGTCCTCTCCCCCCCTCTTTCTCTCTCACTCTCTCTTTATAGTGTGTGTGTGTGTGGGTCATTCAGGTTCATCATGTCTGTTACGAGAATTCTTTCCCCTAGGACACATAGACAGTGTCTACTCCTCTTTATGAGCCCCCAACGACAAACAAAGTACAAGTCTAGAAATGCTTACTTTAAATCAGAGCACCTTTCCTTATTTACAGAAAACTTAAAGTAGGAAAGACAAGGTGTGTCTCTGAATGGATAAAATATCTGAATGGACATGATTTATATGCAGCGTCATTAATCTGCCTTCTATACCTACACCTGCTGATAATTTCTAAGACGTGTTTGGGATCTTGTTACCTCAGCAGTACATTCATTTCTTAGCTTAAGTCTCTCCCAAAGCAGCATGCAAGACAAGGATGGACAGAGGGATACCTTTATCTGTAAGGTGACTGAAGTATGTATGAAGGAACAGGGAGAAGGCAGGCAGAAGGAAGAAGCTAATCAATGTGAGTGATGGGGCCATCACTCTGGACTACCCTGCTCTAGACGGTGGGTACCACTGAGTCTTCCTTGATGGTACCAGAGTGGTCCATCCATAGGGCATTTGTCCAGTGGCTCCCATTTACTATAGATTAAGAGTTATCCCTGGAGATTTTAGCCACTCACTTTTCCTGGATGACCTTGTGTGTTGTAAACATTTTTAATCCCAATTCAGGGTTTTTATCCAGCCTTTGACCATTTAGTTCCAGGATAAAAGACACACATATTAAGGCTTATATTCACAATAAGCCTGAATCAGCAGTAGAGCTGTGCAGATATCTACCCTCTATGCTACTAGAATCTACTTTCCTATTGATAACCCTGACTTACTACTTAGTACGTTTCATCTGGGCTGCTCTTAACTCCGGTTGGCCAGCCTTCAGGGCCATGATTTTGTTGCTCACCTAGCCCATGGCAGCTTCTCCTTCCTCCTCTACCTTCTCCATTCGCCTCCCCCAAAGCCTGGGAAACCTAAACCCCACCTATATCTTTTCTGCCCAACTATTGGCTGTTGGCGTCTTTATTTACCAATCCGAAATAATCTGGGAGCAGGGCCACTTGGGTCTACATACAGACTCCAGGCCTTGCCCCACCTCCCACCTCCACCCCACCCCACACTTAGAGTTACTATTGATCAATCCTCAGCAGGACTATAGATAGGATCTGTAGACTGACTGCAGTTCTACAGAAAGTGACCAGATCAAGAACAAGAGAGTGAGTGCTGGCAGCCCTTTAATGGCTGTAGCTGTGGTTAAGAGGAGGGATTCAGGCCAAGAAGGACCTGAGCCAAGCCTATGAGAGACACAGGTGACACTGAGACACCTCTTGTGACAAGATGAGGTACTGAGGTATGTCTCCTTCACTTGCTACACCCAAATCTCTACAGCAATACCACATAGCCTTGAGGCCACTCGGTACAGAGATACATCTGGCCGCTAGTCCTAGCATCTCCAGTTACCACCTGTCTCCAGCCTCCTAACAGACATCTGAGCCAAAAATTCCCAGCCTAGCTCTTCCCAAGTTCTTAATACACAAAAACTTTGAGAGCAAATTGCTTTTTAAAAAATTTATGTATGTGAATACGCACTGTAGCTGTAAGATAGCTGTGAGCCTTCATCTGGTTGTTGGGAATTGACTTTTAGGACCTCTGCTCCCTTTGGTTGCTCCCTTTGGTTGCTCCGGTAGACCCCGATTGCTCAGCCCCTGCTCTCTCTGGCCCGAAGATTTATTTATTATTATACATAAGTACACGGTAGCTGTCTTCAGACTCACCAGAAGAGGGTGTCAGATCTCATTATGGGTGGTTGTGACCCACCATGTGGTTGCTGGGATTTGAACTCAGGACCTCTGGAAGAGCAGTCGGTGCTCTTACCCGCTGAGTCATCTCACCAGTCCTCAAATTGCTTTTTTAAGACACTAAATTTTGTCCTGCTTTGCTTTGCAGATATGATGCCTGTCTCTCAGATCCATCCTAACCATAGACACAGTCATTGCATGCTTCTGACATTGGGTAGTGGCTGAAAGTCCACCATTGTCGATGCAGATCTCCTCACATGAAGGGCTCCAGGCCATCTGTGCAGTAATCACAGACTCATACCCCAGGAGAAGGTTTATTATCTTTCACTCCATACGTGTGTGGTAAGTGCCTGCTTCACAATAAGGACTGTGCTAGAATTAAGCAAAGCTTCCATTATAGTCATAGCTCTCAGGGAATACTGTATGGTGGGAGAGACAAACAAGAGACATATAATGAAGCTCTGATGAAAAGGACCTGGATGCATTTAGAAAAAAAAAAAATGAACAAAAGAACAGGTGTAAGTTTGAGAAGAGCAGAGTCAGGTCAGGGCCCTCTGAGAAAGCGACGTGTAGGTTCCATCTTGAAGACTGGGAAAGCACAGGCAATGGAAAGTTTACTGTCATCACACAGTAAGCTCCTTTGGTGGGGCCTTGAAGCCAGAAATGACTTTCTTTCTTTTCGTTTCTTTTTTCTCTTTAAATCATTTATTTTTATTGTATGTGCATTGGTGTTTGAGGGTGTTGGATACCCTGGAACTGAGTTGCAGACAGTTGTGAACTGACATGTGGTTGCTGGGAATTGAACTCAAGACCTTTGGAAGAGCAGTCAATGCTCTTAACCACTGAGCCATCTCTCCAGCCCCAGAGAGAACTTTCTAGGTGGAATAATCTTGTTCAGCTTTGCTCTGAGCAGTGGGTATTTTCCAGGTCTTTCTACCTGTTTTTCATCTTGTTTGAACTGGTGTCACCAGGCCCAGGTCTTCTCTCGGTGTTATCAGAAGCCTCAAAGGCATAGCTTAATGGTGCTAACACACCCCAGCCCTGCTTATCAGTCTGTTGCTATGGTTTAGGTATGGCTATGTAGCTCTCAGTCTTAAATGGGATTTATTGATCAAACCCCTCCTACTAAGGCTCAGGGATCTACTTGGAAGAGTCAATGGATTCTTAGAGCCAGAAGTGATGGATAAATCCAAGGACACAGTGTCCTCCAGATACAACAGGACTGATGGACATGTGAACTCACAGAGGCTGTGGCAGCAGGCACGGGGCCTGCACAGGTTTAAGTCAGACAGAATCTCAGAGCAAGGAAGAAGAGGACACAAGGTCCCGCCCCTAATCAAGAAGCTATCTGCAGTTGATACCTACTAAGGGAGGGAAAAAATTAACCTTCTCCAGTGGAATGACACTGGGTATTCCGGCCACACTCCCAAGCAGGCTCCATGCTCAAGAGTCGTTGGCCAATAGACACCAAATAGACTTGATGTTTTATGAGTGCTTTTTGTTTTGGTGTTCCTGTCTTTTTCTTTTTAGCTTTTAGTTTAGTTTAGTTTTGTTTTGTTTCAAGAAACAGAGAAAGGACATGGTGGTAGGAGGGTAGAGGGATGGGAGGCCCTCGGCCCTCATTGTAAGGGATGCTGTTAAAGCAAGACAAAGGAAACGAATCCATTTAACACTTCCCGTACGAAGAAGGTCACGTGGACAAGCCCACACCCACCAGGCAGAGAACACTCTTCTGACGCAGAGAAGGAGGGGTGCACATGCTCCCTCTGGGAGAAATCTAGTATGTCAGCTGACCCCAGGGTACCCTCAGCTCTTGTAACTGTTACCGAGTGCCTGTGTTTTATCAGTCAATTGCCTTTCTATATTGTACCTGACCGGGCATTCCCCACACTTGAATCTGGGTTGGTCCCTTCACCTACCCTTCAGCCATGTCTGCCAGTCCTTGCCAAAGCTGTCCTCGCATGGTTCTCCATTTTGTCTGACTAATTGCATCATGCTTAGCTGTCTCTGCTGCTTGCACTCAGCTGTGGCAAGACAATTTGCTGGAGACGTAGGGATCTGGAAAAAAAAATATTCTATGGAGGAAAAGAAAATCATTTAGGCTAATTAAAACACTAAAGAATAATTGGATTGGAACAGGATCATAAAACTTACTTACCTTATTGGGATATCATGAAACCTAGCTAGTCAGTATTCATGGCTTGAGTGACAAAAGAAAAATTGTTATTGATTTACATATAACCTGTCTGTTGTGTCTTCTAAAAGCCTCTGTAGCTTCTATATATCAGGGGAGGATGAAACCAAATGTCTATTCCTCTTGGATCTATTATTAAAAAAAAAAAAACAATAAGAGAACACATCAGTGGTACAAAGATAGTGCTTCCCTTGGCTGTGGGTGGAAAAGAGAGATCTGGCTCTGCAGCTAGACATCATGAAGGACTGCCCTGCAGTCTGTAAACACCATCGAGTCCACAGAGCACGGATCGTCAGATTTTTGATGAGTACTGTGAAAGGGCATCAGTTTCATTTCCTCTGGTTTGTTTTGGTTCTATCCTAGCCCCTCTCCTCAACCCCATGAGAGATGGTCTCACCGTAAATTGTGGCCTGCTCTCAGTTCTGGTCGCTCGGAGCCTGTGTTTTCCTTAGGCAATCTTCCATCCATCTTGCAACTTCTGAGCCCGAACTTCTGAGTTTACCCAAGCAGAAGCAAGAGCAGGGGCTGAGCCCCTCTGTTATGTCTCTCATTGGTGATGCCAGCAAAAGGGTTGTCGGGAAGGGGCCTGGCATTATTCTCTTCATTAGTGGAGGTGAAGAACCAGGCTGCCTCCATCTTAGGCTTAAAAGCTACCTTATAGGAAAGACAAACTAGGTTCATTCCTGTTTATGACTAAACCCGTTTCTCCAGGACTGAACCTGTAACCTCAACCCAAATGGTTCTGTCCTGCCTGTTCTAGGAATGGTGCTCACGTCTTGGTTCTGAGACCCCTGATGACTAGTTTGCTATGACTTCCTTGTGGTTACCTTGTTTTGACCACCTATTTTATTCTGCTCCTGTATCCTGGCTTATTATCCCTATTTGCAATCCCCCTACCCCTGAGCTCTATAATGGCCTTGTCTTCCTCACATCCAAGGCTGGCCTCTCTAACCTCACCTTAGGGGGAGGCAGGCCATGTACACAGATTAAAAAAGCTCGCTTTAACTAATTTGGCCATGATGATCTCCGGCAGTGATCTTTCTCCACCCATCTTTGGGATTAACCGAGGCAAGGGGAAATGCTATCCTTAAAGTTGAGAAGCAAAAATAGTTTCTTCCCTCCAACTCCCTATGGTCATGTCAGCTGAGAATCATTTTCCTGTGGCTTTTGGTTGTGTGTGTGTGTGTGTGTGTGTGTGTGTGTGTGTGTGTGTGTGCATGGGTTCATGGGTGTCTGTGTGTTTGTTTTGTTTTTCCATGGGGCATTAGGGAATTGGGCTCTGGTCTTCAAGCTTGTGAGACTTTACCAATGGAGCTGTATGTCTAGATCTTTAGCGAAGTCGCTTGAGATGCCCATTGTACTGGCTGCCTACAGCTGCTGTGAAGTTTAAATAGGGCAGCGAGTGTGGAGTGCTGTCAAGAGCTGGTTAAGTGTTCATGAAATACCATCTATCTGAACTCACCAAGCTCTCATGGAGAACTCCGAACCCATGTTCACACAGATGGCCTTGGTTAAATCCACTGGGTCACAAAATGACTCAAAAAGATGTGAATGTGAGAAAGGGATTTATAGAGGGTGGGAGACAGGGTGAAGAGGGAGATAAAAGAAGGTAAAGGTGACAGAAATCAGAATGAGCCATGTACAGGGATGAAATTGTCCAAAACCCAAGTTGAATAAGAATTTCTGACTATATTGTCATTGCACAGATGTACAGAGTGTGAATGAGTTCAGAGGGATTGAAGGGACTCCCAGAATATTGTACAGTTCTTGCTTGGCTGCACTATCAATTTTGAGGCACATCATACATAGATTTAGAAGATTTTGCTGCATGTGCCTGGCAGCCTCCCCAGCATTTGGAGTTTATGAATGGCCTCTGGGTTTTAAGTAATCGACTCTCAGGAGACCCTGCCAGAGCCACTAGGCTGGGCTAGGCATAGTAGAGAGGAGAGTTTCTGGTTTCTACAATGGAGGTTCAACTAGGAGGGGTCCCACTTAACTGTGGCAGATTTAAGAGGGTACAAATACAAGGTAAGGTAAGGAACAAGAGGAAAGGGAACTGGCTTCCTGGAGAAGCACCCTGGACGGCAGACAGCAGGCTGGTGGGGGAGTTGTCATCTATTCAGCTGCCTTGTGAACTTCAGGCTGCAGAAGGGATTCGTCACCGGCCCTGTCCATTCTAAACCTCACAGACTGATCTAATAGTCCACTGGGGAGCCCTCTAGAGCAAGGCCTTGGGAATGGGGAGACTTGGACCAGAGCCCAGGCTCTCCCAGGCTGTGAGTTAGAGCCTTCATTTCTAGTTTTGTGGAGCACAGAGAAGAGGGATATTTCCCTCACAGAGGCCAAGGGGATCGGTGTAAATCACTGGCAACCCAGCATCACTCTGCCGTTCACGCTTAAGTCACTGTGGCTGATAGTGTATCCTTTCTCTAAACTTGCAAGGTTTCTGCTGAGGAGACTTTTGGGGAAAAGGATAAGGAAGAGAGACAAAGGAAGTCCTAGCCAGACACTCCGACCCTTCCTGTGGTTCTTCTGATCACATAAAGCGAATGACGACAAATGGAAGCGGCTGTCAGCCTGTTGGCTTTCTAGTGCAGACACAGGTCTGTCAAGAGTTTGCTGAGTTCCCAGGTTAGTACTATGTGTTCCCTACAACACTAGAGAGAGTTTTTAAGGAGCTTTTGAGGACTAAGGTTGTAAATTAATAGTTGGGTGCCTTGCCCTCAAAAGCAAAGCAGAACAAAGCAAACCCTACAAAACTTTGAACATCTCTGGGAATTAGGGAGATGGCTCAGTCGGCTCAGATGACTTCTGCTGAGCAAGGAGGAGGACCCAAGTTCAAATCCCCAGAGCCTACATACAAAGCTGGGTGCGGTAACTTGTGTCTGAAACTCTAGCTCTGTGGGTGGGCGGAGACAGGAGGATTCTGGGGGTCACTGGCTATTAGTTATCTCCAGGTTTGGTGAGAGACCCTGTTTCAGTGGAACAAGACAGAGATGGGACACTAGAGGTCATCTTCTGGTCTCTACACACTTACACACATGTGTCCATAAACAGACACACGCACACAACCTCCAAATAAATCAATAAAATGAAAAGCATTTGCATTAGAATATACAAATCATTTGTAGGTAGATGGTCTCTGATCCAGATATCCTCAAAGGTTTTTTCCAGCTTGGAAATGTGAGCAGATGACTTCTTTAAGTTCAACAAACTCTGCAGTATAGCATTGTTGGGCTAGGAGGACATCGCTATTCCAACAAAATAAACCAACCGCGGGCCAGTGTGATGGCTCACCAGGCAGAAGCACTTGCTATGCAGGACTGATGGTCTTAGCTAAGTTACCTGGGAAGGATCAGAATCAAGTCCTGAAAGTTGTCCTCTAGCCTCTACAGGTGCAGTGTGGGGCACTCATGCACATGCAGCATGTACATGTCTACACACACACACATACACACACTCACATGCACACACACACACACACACACACACACACACACACACACACGATAAAATGAGGATTAAACTTTAAAAGAACAATTCAAACCCACAAGGTCTGTCCAGCTCAAATTTTGTAATTGAATGAGTTCTATGCTAAGTGTTGTGTAGGACAGTGAGGCAGAAGCGGTAAGCTATTTGCACATCTGACCACAGTTGGCTAAATTTTCCTCTTGCCTGATCGTCCCTTCTACTGTCTTCTTTTCTAGGTGTTCTCTGCTGCGGTCAGTTCTGCTGTTGAACCCTTCCCACATCTTATTAAGTCACCCTTCTATGCTGTTGCGTCTCTTTCTTTCCCTCTCAAGGACATTTTTGTCCTTTAGTCCCCATGCATCCTTGAGTCTCAGCAAGCTCCCCTTAGGGCAGCTCTCTGGACATTGGTGAGCTCAAGTCTGTAGAAATTAAGGTTAAAGTTAGGGTGGGCATACTGTTGGTAGTTAAAGGAACAGTGGGGAGTGGCCATGAAAGGAGGTTGATGGTCATGATTGTGCATCCGATAACCTACAGGAAAACAAGAGGTGCTAACATCAGGGGAGGTGGGGTGGGAGGTAGAGCTCAGGACCCTGCAAGCATCAGGAGACCCAGGAGAGCTGAGCAGAGAGGCTCTTTATTAGCTTCAGGTTCTTATCCAAGCCAGAACAACAGTCTCCAACCCACAGCACTGTTACAAGGACGCTGTGAGATGATGTGTGTGGAGCACTCCAGCAGTGGCTGGCATCCAGTTTATGCCACGGGACACAACTACTTTCTTCTAAATGACATAGTCCTATCCCAGTAAACAGGGCGGTGGAGTGCTTCACCATATAGTGGCAATGAACAAACAGAACTCCCCAAACGAATAAAATCCCCATAAAATCACATAGATTTCGTATTTTCACAAGAGGCAGAGAGCATACTTTTCTATTCCAGTTGACTGTTGGAATGGACTCTTTTTCTGTCTCCTGGGAATATTGTATTGTGTGTACTCCTGCTTGCTCATCAAGGGGCTCATTAGTGATTGGTCTAGAGAACTGAGAGATCAAGGAAATGGGTATAGTCTTTCAGTTTATGACTGGAAGTGATGTAATAAAGTGAGAAACAAAGTTTTGAGAATGTAGAAATAAAGTTTCACAGTAAAATAAGGGGGCCAGTTCCAGCTCCTATAAGCAGCAAACAGTGTAGAAACAAAGTTTTACAGTAGCAAGCAGCAGCTTCAGACACTGAGAAGTGTGTTCCAGAGATAGCCAAGGACATGTTGTAAAAACAAAGTTCTGGTGGTCAGAATGTTGAGACAGAATGACCAGGCCATTCTGACTAAGCTAAGTAAGGCCCAAACAAAAATAACTAGTGGTCGCAATGACGTTACTGTCCACAAAAACAAGATTAGCTGTGGAGAGCTGAGGAGCGCTGCACCTCAAAGATGGCGCAGGTCTCCACCCCCCGCCCCCGCCAGCCAGACAGCGAGCGCTCAAGGAGTAAACAAGCCCTTTCATGGTTATGGGCGGGTCAACTGGCTTGCTTCCGCTGTGTGAGCCAGTAAGATTGTGCCACGTGGCTTTACCTGAGTGGCTGACCATACAGTATTTAACCTGGGGGTTGGCTCTCCCCGGGGTCAGAAGAAGCAGAAGAAGATTGTGAGAAGAATGTAAAAGGTTTCCTGAATAAACTGCAGGAGAAGAGCTCGAGTGTGTTGCGTCATCCTTGCCGGTCAAGGGTGGTCGTTACAGCATGGTGGCCTGCAACGGGGAACACCAGACAAGGAAAAGGCTCAGAACTCCTGCGGTCAGGGCATTGCACTGGAAGGTTCCAGGTAAGTTGGGACAGAATAAGGCCTCCGGAAAGAAGCCTAAAGTCTGCGGAAGTAGCAGACTGAGTAGAAAGCTTGTGGGGTAATGAGCTGAGAGGGTAGAGTTCAAGGAGTAAGTGAACCAAGAGTAAAAATTTTAGTTATGGGATCGTCTCAGGCACGTCCAATTTTGCTGGCTCTTGAGGAGCTGTTGTTAGCTAAGAATTAAAAATAAAAAGGTCAACGTTAGAGAGATTTTTGAGTGAATGTGATACCGTGGCTCCGTGGTTTGCAGTGCCCGGAAACCTTACAGTGCCCTGCTGGGATAGGCTCGGCAGGGACCTAGATTTTGCTTGGGAACAGGGCACCTTGAAACATGGGGTAAGACCAGTTTGGAAAATGGTAAGGAGTTGTTTAGAGGATCAGAGATGTTGTAAAGCAGTCAAGGAGGAAGAATCAGCCTTAGAACAGCTGCAAGAGGAAAAATCTGATAAGGCAGAAAGTGAAAAGGGAGGAAAAAAGAAGGCCCCTCTTTACCCTGATTTAAAATTTTTTGAGGATTCAGAGGACACGGACTCTGAAGGGGAGCTACACGCTCTGATAGAACAATTGGAGAGGACTGTTATGAGGAAAAGGAAAAGGACAAAGCCCCATTGGCAGCAGTTGGTGTAAGCGAAACCGCTGCTGTGCCACCATCTTGTTCAACTCCCCCTCCCTACCTGGAAGCCGTTCAGATGGCTCCACCGGCTCAGCCTGTTCAGCCCCTGAATGTAGGAAGATCTTTTTGACTGGGAGTATGGACGCAGGTGAGATCAGAATTACAATTTGCTTATCCTGTATACCAAGACCCACAGGGGAATAGATATGAGGAACTGCTTGATTTTAAAGTAATTAAATCCCTTGCGGAGTCGGTTCGTACCTATGGCATTACTGCCTCTTTTACATTGGCTTAAGTAGAGGCATTAGGCAGACACTGCATGACACCTAGTGATTGGAACGGCCTAGCCTGCACTTGCTTAAGTCCAGGGCAATACTTAGATTGGAAAGCTTTCTTAATAGAGTACGCCACCGAGCAAGCAGCCATTAATCAGAGAGATGGAATTCCAGCCTGCGACAGAGATATGCTGCTGGGACAAGGGAGATTTGCCAACCAACAGACAGGATGCCCCAATCAGGTTTATGAACAAATAAACCAGATAGCTATCAAAGCTTGGAAATCTCTTCCTAACAAAGGGGAGGTGAGTGGGAATTTAACTAAGATTCTGCAGGGCCCTATGGAGCCATTCTCAGATTTTGTAGCTTGTTTGGTGGAGGCTGCAGAAAAGATTTTTGGAGATCCAGACACGGCTATGCCGCTTAATAAACAGCTAGTTTATGAGCAGTGCACCAAAGAGTGTAGAGCTGCCATTACCCCATATAAGAGCAGGGGATTGGAAGCTTGGATGAAAGCATGTAGAGAACTTGGAGGGCCGTTGACTAATGCTGGCCTTGCTGTTGCAGTAGTACAGTTGACCAGGAAAGGAGGAGGAAGTCCAGGAGCTTGTTTCAAATGCAGCAAGATGGGACACCTTAAAAGGCAGTGCCCTGAAAGAGAATGTGCAGAAAGCATAGGGAGTGGACAGTGCCCTAGACAGCCAGGGTTATGCCCAAGATGTAGGAAGGGAAGTCATTGGTCTAACGAATGCCGCTCTATAAAAGACATCAATGGCCAGCCCTTGACTCAAGGTTATGGTAGTGCTCATCCAAAAAACGGACAGCAGGGCCCACAATCCCAGGGCCCACAAATATATGGGGCAGTAGAGAGTCAGGACAAAGAACAGAGTCAGGAGAGGTGGCCAACCTTTCGTCATCCGAGGGACCACGGAGAGCCACTGCGGGCTCAGCAATATTGGGCATCCATTCTACCACCAGACTCATATTAACACCCCAGATGGGGGTCCAGTTAATTGAAACAGATTTTAAAGGACCCCTTGAACCTGGCACAGTAGGTTTATTGTTAGGGAGATCATCATCAGCCTTAAGAGGACTTATTGTACATCCTGGAGTTATAGATCCAGATTACACAGGAGTGGTTAAGATCATTGTAGCATCTCCCCGTGGAATAACAGCTATCTCTCCTGGAGATAGAATTGCTCAGTTGGTCATCTTGCCGAGCTTACATGATCGCTATGCGGCAAGGGATCGAGAGAGAGGAAGGAAGGGTTTTGGGTCCACAGGCACAGATTTGACTTTTCTTTCCCTGGATTTGGACCAATGCCCCGTCTTGGAGTTAAAAGTTGATGGCAAAAAGATCCTGGGCCTTTTGAATACTGGGGCGGACAGGAGTATTATAGCAAAAAAAGACTGGCCTTCAGGTTGGCCTATACAAGCCTCTCTCAAACACTCCAAGGCCTGGGCTATGCAAAAACCTCTGATATGAGTGCGAGGCAATTAAAGTAGCAGGACCAGGAAGGTCACTCAGGAGGTATGTAACCATATGTACTTGAGCTCCCTATCTCCCTTTGGGAAAGAGATCTTTTAAAGGACATGGGATTCAAATTAAGTAATGAGTATTCTGATTCAGCCCAATACATGATGCAAGACATGGGATATGCTCCAGGCTTTGGAATAGGAAAGTATTTACAAGGGAGGAAGAGTCCAATACCTGTGCAGCAAAGACAAAAGAGACAGGGCCTGGGTTTTTCCTAGGGACCACTGAGGAGGGCATCCCCATAACTTGAAAGACAGAGGATTCAGTTTGGGTTCCTCAGTGGCTACTATCCTCTGAAAAATTGGTTGCAGCAAAAGAGTTAGTGGCTGAACAGATGTCCTTAGGACACATAAAACCATCTGTGTCACCCTGGAATACTCCTATCTTTGTCATTAAAAAGAAATCTGGAAAGTGGAGATTGTTGCATGATCTGCGAGCCATAAACCAACAAATGCAGATCATGGGCCCAGTGCAGCATGGCTTGCCGCTTTTATCATCTTTACCAGCCTCATGGCCCATAATAGTTATAGATATAAAAGATTGTTTTTTCTTCATTCCTCTGTGTGCCAAAGATAGTGAGAGATTTGCGTTTACTATTCCCTCCTGTAACCATGAAGAACCTGATCAAAGGTTTGAATGGGTGGTCTTACCTCAGGGCATGGCAAATAACCCCACTATGTGTCAGCTGTATGTGGGAGAAGCCATTGCTCCTTTGAGAAAGACCTTTCCAGACTTGAGATGCCTTCACTACATGGATGACATTTTGCTTTCAGCTAAGAGTGAGCAAATATTAGATCAGGCCTATGAAGAATTAGTTAAGTTATTAAAAAAGAAAAGGTTGTTTATTTCTCCTGAAAAGGTTCAAAAGGAGAATGTGGTTAATTATTTAGGAGCGATAATTGGACCTAAAAAAATAGTACCTCAAAAAATTGAGATAAGGAAAGATAATTTGAAGACTCTAAATGATTTTCAAAAGTAGTTAGGAGATATCAATTAGATAAGAGATTATTTGAAGTTACCAAATTGTGAGTTAAGACCCCTATATGAGACTCTGATAGGTGATACGACACTTTATTCTCCTAGGCAGTTAACAGAGGAAGCAAGAAAAGCCTTGTGTAAAGTGGAGGAAAGGCTGCAGAGTGCCTTTCTACAGAGATGGCAGGAAGGACAGCCTATCGCATTGTGCATATTTGCTACCTATGGTCAACCTACAGGATTACTATGGCAAGAAGGACCGTTATTGTGGATTTATTCAAAAGTTTCTCCAAATAAGTCTATGAAATATTATCCCGCGGCGATTGCTGCATTAGCTTTGAATGGTGTCCAGCAACGTTTGCAGTCTTTTGGAGTCGCTCCAGCCAGCATAATAGTGCCTTATTCCAGTCATCAAATTAAGATTTTATGTGGCACTGTAGATGATTGGGCAATATTACAATGTAGTTTTGATGGAGTGATTGATAACCATTATCCTAAGCATCCATTGCTGTCATTTTTTAAGGAGTATCCAGTGATATTTCCCAAAGTTACCTCAGCAGTGCCCCTTCAAGGGTTACCAAATGTGTTTACTGATGGCTCAAAGACAGGCTGCAGAGCCTATTTGATAGAAGAACAAGAGCCGGTGCAATGCCAATTTCAACGAGGCTCCCCCCAAATTGTAGAGTTGAAAATAGTAATTGAAGTGTTTAAAAGATGTCAATTCGCATTTAATTTAATCTCAGATTTGGCCTATGTAGTCAACGCAGTAAAAGTATTAGAATTAGCAGGTCCTATTAAGAATAGTAGTACTGTATGTGCCCTACTACATGAGCTGCAAAATTTAATCTGGCAAAGAAAAAAGTGCTTTTATATTCAGCATATCAGAGCACATACAGGATTGCCTGGACCATTAAGTGAGGGTAATGATAAGGTTGATCAATGGACTAGGATGGAATACATTTTTCTGAGCTCATCCCTAGACCAAGCCAGACAGTTTCATCAATCATTCCATGTAAATCCTAGAACTTTACAACAAAAATTCCATCTGTCTAGAGCAGATGCCAGACAGGTGGTATTGGATTGTCCTCAGTGTGTGATTCATCATCATCCTCCCAGTGTGGGAGTGAACCCTAGAGGGTTGATGCTACTTAAGATCTGGCAAATGGATGTCACCCACATTTCCAAGTTTGGAACCTTAAAATATGTACATGTGTCTGTAGATACCTGTTTAGGTATCATACATGCTACACCTTTGAGTGGAGAAAAGGCTCGCAATGTCATAGGGCATTGCTTAGAAGCCTGGGCTGCGTGGGGAAAAGCACAGCAGCTAAAAATGGACAATGGACCAGCTTATACAACTCAAACTTTTGCCTCCTTCTGCAAGCAGATGGAGGTACAGCTTAATCACGGATTACCATATAATCCTCAAGAACAAGGAATTGTGGAGCTTACTCATCGCACCTTAAAAGAATGCTTACAAAAACAAAAAGGGGGAATAGGCCAAGGCCGTACCCCCAAGGAGAGAATATCTCTGGCCTTATTTACTTTAAATTTTTTAAATTTGGATGCTCAAGGCCGCTCAACAGTGGACAGGCATGAGGATTCCCATGGTCTACCTAAAAGCATGGTGAAATGGAAGGATATTTTGACAGGCTCTTGGTGAGGGCCCGATCCCGTGCTGACATGGTCACAAGGTTCTGTTTGTGTTTTTCCTCAGGATCAACAAGATCCAGTGTGGGTGCCTGAACACCTTATAAGGAGGATTTGCCATGAAGACCTTCCTGAGGATCCTGGTGATGGTGGCAATGATGACGCCAGGAATTGACTGAGCCAAGATGGGGAATCCTGTCGGTGTTCCCGAATCTGATGCCGGTCAGACGTGATGCAACTGTGTTTCCATGCTTATTCAGTAGCAATAGGAGCTTAGGCTTACCCTACCTTCCCTTTGATGATCAGATGAGCGCAATAGAGGGTAATAGAAATGTCAGCTTAGAAGGTAACCTGTGCTTCCTAATGAGCTTTAACAGGTCAGATGATACAAAATGCATCCAATTGTCTCAGCACTCAGCAGATTTTCTACCACAGCTGAAGTTTGGGGATTGGAGTACTAGCTTGTTTTCAGGTAAGGGTTCTCGTCTTGTGGGGTAGTGGCCCACCCGAGTCTCTGACTGGGATCCTCCCAGACAGCCATGCTGGGCACCCTTTTGTAAAGGATCCGCCTTGTGTGTTACCTGGATGCAATATCAAAATTTTACAAAGGCTGCTAATCTGTCCAAGCAATTGTCAAAGCTCCTCTTACAGGATTGGTCGGCAAACCTTGAAGACAAGATGAGAGAGCTGCGAGAGATGGTCATCCACATTAACTCCACTCGGGTGGACCTGAGCCTGGCTGATGGTTTGACTTCCTGGATACAGACAGCGATGGATCATCTTAAGGAATGGGCGGGCATAGGCTCTATCGTGATACTGATGGTACTAGCCTCTCTGGTTTGCCTGTGGTGCATATACAATATGAGAGCCACACAAAAGCGCAATGCAGTCATGGTTGTACAAACCTTTGCCGCCATTGAGGTGGGCCAGTCCCCTCAGGCATGGCTCACTGTCATGAAACCTTAATCATTACTGTGCATGGTCCCTGCCCACTGAGGTATTCGTTCCACAGATAGTAGGGTCTGGTAAGTCAGTGACAGAGTGGACGGATAAGTCTCGGCCGCCTAAGACAGGGCAGCCCCAGGTGGGGAGGCTGAGCCAGAGACGGGTAAGAGTTTGAGCACCGCCCTCCAACAGGCTCAGACCTGCTGTGAGAT
>NW_022196898.1:91999041-91999759 GCF_008632895.1 Mastomys coucha
CCAGCCCGCCAGCCCACCAGCGAGCGCTCAAGGAGTAAACAAGCCTTTTCATGGTTATGGGCGGGTCAACTGGTTTGCTTCCACTGTGTGAGCCAGTAAGATTGCGCCACTTAGCTTTACCTGAGTGGCTGACCATACAGTATTTAACTTGGGCGTTGGCTCTCCTCGGGGTCAGAAGAAGCAGAAGAAGATTGTGAGAAGAATGTAAAAGGTTTCCTGAATAAACTGCAGGAGACGAGCTCGAGTGTGTTGCGCCGTCCTTGCTGGTCAAGGGTGGTCGTAACAACTAGCAATTCTCGAAAGAACTCCTCAACCCTTCCCTGTGGTGAACTTTGAAAAAGACCACAAACTGTCACCCTGACCTTGCTGCCAACAATCCCCCTACCACCTAGTTACTCAGCCCCTTCCCAGAGACTTTTCAAGGCCAGGTACAGAGCTGGATAGGGAAGCTGGCTGACTAAGCCAAGAACGGCCCCCTGAGCAAGCAAACCAATGCCTGATGAGATCCTTTGTCCTGGGTTCCACCAACCAGAGTAAGCCAGCTAGCCCTGTTGCAGAAATCTGCCCTCTGTAAAGTATAAAAGATGTGTGCTTTCTGTGTTCGAGGTTGACCCCCCCATGAGGGTGGGCAACCCCATGTACATGGATCAATAAACCTCATGTTCTTGCAATGATCTATTGTCAATCTGTGTTCTCTGGGTTGAGCCAAGTTTACAAC
>NW_022196898.1:91999769-92021596 GCF_008632895.1 Mastomys coucha
GAAGCTTTGTTTCTGCAGTCTTAGTTAAACAAAATGCTCTTCAAGTGTGTAAGAACATCCCAGCATTAAACATACCCTTAACCTATCCATCCATGGCCTGTGGACTAGTGATATGAACTCTGAAGTCCAGCTACATGATAATTGGTTCTTCGTGCCATGACAGCTATGCTGAGTCACAGCATCCTAACAGTGAAAGACCAGACACGTGACCCTGAAGTTATGCTGGGCACCGGAAGATTAGACCCAATACTATCAAAATGTCTTATTTAAGGAGATCATAAGGGTGATAACACATTTGTTGGTCTTGAAGTGAGAACCAGATGTCTGACAAAGTTTTACATTAGCTATCCCCAAGTTTAATAGGCCCAGAGTGAGAAGGGGGTGTGGGTGGGCCAGTCGTTGGTTTCACGGCAGAAGGTAGACGAATAGACCAACAAGGGAAGGGGTACTCCTAGAGAAGAGAAATGATTTGATTAAAATGGTGTCTGTAAGATAACACAGTTATATCTGAGTACATTCATACGTTGGCTTGTAATAGTCCTTTTGTCTGTGGTATTTTTAGTCTAGAATATTGAATTTATAGTCATGCTTATGTGCCAGGGGAAGATACCCATGACTTCTGATTCTAGGGACTGCATTTTAGAGAATCTCTGACTTAAACCAACATCGATTGCTCTTTCAGATGTGGCAGTTAATGAGGCTGGCAGGTCCCCTGTTGGCTCAATGGACTGTAGGTATTTTAGTTTAGTTCATAGTTAAGAACAACACATTTTCTCCTTCATAAACAGTTTCAAAGCCATCAGTATAGAAAATAAAGAGATATTGGCCATGTTTTATGGGCATATGTACAAAATCATTGTGAAACCCTGATTAAAGCTGGGGTTTGAACGAGCAAGATGGTTCAGTGGGAAAAGATGCTTGGTACCAGCCTGATGACCCGAGTGCCATCCCCAGGAGCCACCAGGTAGGAGAGAATTGGCTCCTACAAGTTGTCATCTTATGTTTTATGCATGCATGTGTCATGGCATGCATGTTTCTTCATGTGTGCTGTTGAGCGGGAAACGAGACTTAGCTCCTCTGCCTTCACAGAATGGCTAGGACTCTTCGTCTGCAAAGCAGGGGCAGACATGCCTTCTTGTTGGGATTAAGGAAGATGCTGTTCATTAACATTAGGTCAAATGTTAGGAGTGCTGTGTATTATCAGTATTTTTAAGGGAATATAGAAGGCACTGAATCCATAGGATGATCACTGCCACTGCTCATGAAGGCTCATTCATTAGAACCACTACGAAGTCAGCATGGCGTGTGTCCAGTTCTTCTGAGGTGAGATCTGGGTCAGTCCTGGTTGAGAGGGATTTCCAAATACCTCCTGGTTACTTACCAGCCCAAACATTCTGACTGAGCAGCTTTGTAATTTAACATATAAGGAAAATAACTCCACCCAATAGCCACCTCTGGAACTGTGCATACTGTTCTGGCGAGTAAGTTTGGTTTAGTTTAGTTATGATTAAAACTTAAAAAAACTTGGGCTTTTTTAAAGTGTGTTGGGATACAAGAGCTAGAAAGATGTTTGTGATCCGAATTTTAATATTTTCCTTTTATCAGTGAGAAATCCTAGGGCCTATGAGGTTAAGTGAATAATTTGCTGTATTAACCACAGATTTAATTTCTGCGGGACTTGCTGTCCAGTACTCTTTAAAAGAATGGGTTATGACAAACTATTCTAAACTCACCATCATTTTAGCCTCCTGTATGTAACTGGTTTATATCCAAACACCCTGTGTTGAAGGTAAATTCATTTAGTTTTCCAGGGTTCCATTACAAAATGAATTTGTTAGGAAGGTTCATGGGATACAGTTCATCCTGTTATGCATGTATAATGAGATTTCTTTAGAACATACTATGCAATTATGTGTGCTTTGAGCAATTCCAAACTAACCTGATCATGTTTCTGAGCTATGATTTAGCACGTTGAAGCTCAAACGCTTCCACTTTTTTCCCCCTGTGTAGAAGCAGATTCCGGACTGTTTTCTGAGCAAAGTCTCAACCCTCTTGTAATATTTCTCATTTTAAGAGGCAAGATAATTTTATATATAGATCTCTGTGGTGTTTTGAATAGGACTAGCCCTCGAAGGCTCATATACTTGAATACTTGTGCATGAGGGAGTGGTACTACTTGAAAGGGATTAGGAGGTGTGGCCTTGTTGGAGGAAGTGTGTTACTGGGGTGGGCTTTGGGGTTTCAAATGCTCAAACCAGGCCCAGTGTTTCTCTTCCTGTTACCTGCCAATCAAGATGTAGAATTCTCAGCTACCTCTCCAGCACCATGTCTGCCTATATGCTGTCATACTTAACCGGTACAACAATGGACTAAACTTCTGAATGTAAGCCAGCTGTAATTAAATGTTTTCCTTGGTCATGGTGTTTTTTTCACTGCAATAGAACACTAAGACCATCTCAATTATTTATTTTTCTAAAAATTTATATTATATCTATGGTGAAAGTATAGGGATGTGTATTTCACATGCTCATCAGAGATCTTAACCTCAAACTTTTGGTTGTCAAATTGGCAATTATGAAAGGGACATACAGAATTTTCCTTGTGAATGGTCCACTTCATTATTATAGGAATTCTAATAATGCTATTTAGAATTATTATTTATGATGTGCAAGTTGCATGAATTCTTTTAGTTTTCACTACCGTGGTCCACCAGGTTCTATATGCACCATGTCCCCTGAGGGTTTGTTAAAATACATGTTGCTGTACTCCACCTCTGGAGTTTCTGATTCAGCCGTGATCAGAGAGTTTGTATTTCTAATAAATTCTCAAGTGGTGTACTGCTGGCCAGGGAGCTGTTTCAAAAGGACTGCGTGCTTCACACCAGGGAGGCAGGGTATGCCAATCTGCATATTACTTGTGAAAACAAACAAATGGAAATTAAGGTCATATAATTTGCCTAAGACATAGGAGTAATAGTGTTGGGTTTATAAAATTGCTATATTCTATAGTCTATATTGTATTCTAAAGTCTATATATATAGTCTTAATTTCTGTGCTGAGTGGTTTTAGCACCAACCTATTCTGTCTACTGACAGAATAGCAGTAGTGCTGTTGTAGTCATAGCAGTTGGGGTTGAACCTTGTAATAAGGCTGGTCTCTATGACTCCATAGCAGTTGGGGTCGATCCTAGTAATAAGGTGGGCCTCTATGACTCCCAGTGTTATGTTCTAAATAATATTAAAATGTGGATGTTGTAATATGGTCCTAATCAAAGCCAGAGTGTAGGGGAGAATAATATACTTCCAAGAGAAACTTCTTTATGTCCATAGAAATGGACAAGGGCAGTATCATTCCAAAGGATGCGCGACAAAGGGAACCCTGATGACATGCTTTCAGTGTTCACGGATGGCATTTATCTGTTTGTTGCTGTTTACTTTTGAGGTTGTTCTAATTACATTTCTCCTCTCCTTTTCCTTCCTCCAAGCCTCCCATAAACCTCTCTTTGCTCTTCATTTGTTTCTTCTTCTTTAATCAATTATCGATGCAGTGTATATGCATTGTACGTACACACACACACACACACACACACACACACACACACACACACACACATCTATATATTCCTAAGTATAACAGGTTGACTCCATATAGTGTTCTTTGTATGTGTTCAGGGCTGACCATTTGGCATGGAACCACCCACTAATGTGCTCCTTCCTGAGGTCCACCTCTCCCTCTCCCTGCATTATTTAGTTGCTTTTAGTTCTTTGTCTAGGGTTGAGACCACATGGGCTTTCCCCAGTTTGGCATGTCTATTGGTGTCCTCTGCTCATGTTTGGGCTGTCATATTGGTGAGACTTAATATTACTTCTGATGTTACTAGGAGACAGTCTCACAGCAAATTTCCTGATCCTCTGGCTCTTACAATCTTTCTGCCTCTTCATCTGCAATGTTCCCTGAGCCTTCGGTGTGGGGGTGTTTCATAGATGCACTATGGCATTTTTCTTTACCAGCCAGGCTGGTGAAGGTGCTCTCCTGCGAGAACTAGGTTTGTGTGTGTAAAATTTACACTTACTTCTGTACTTAGTTGTTGTGGGAGCACTTGATCCTCTGCCCTCTGCCAGTCTTAGGCAGTGATGAACAGGCAGTGTGTGTGTGTGTGTGTGTGTGTGTATGTGTGTGTGTATGTGTGTGTGGTGGTATGCAGCAGGGTTAGGGCTGAGTAAGCAGTGTGCAGGCGAGGGCTCTGTCACTGTGAGATTCAAGGCAGGAGACTCTGATTAGTGTGGGTTCTTGTATGGGAGAAAGACTGAAGGAGGTGTCACAATGTGTGGAGCTTGGAGGACTTGACATTGTGTTCTTGGCTACTGCATATGGCAGCTTAGTGGGCACATGAGTGTTTGTGGACATCTCCACCTTTCATGTCTCTGTAAAGGTACTGGGATTCCAGATGATTGCTACCATGTTTGGCTCTGAGGGATGCTGGGGATTCAAACTCAGGTCCTCAGGCTTGCACAGACATTTCCCCAGCCCCTCCATTACTCCCTCATCAGCTACAGAAAGAATGCTCCTAGGTAACCAAGGAAAGTCTGAGTGTTGAAAAGCAACTCGATTTCCGTCAACAGCATTCACTATAACCACCTTCCATACCCACTTCTGTAAAATGCCAGTAGTAGTCAGCTTTACCAACTTTCAGCCTACTCCTCAGCTTCACTGCCAGCGGTCACAGAGAGATTTGAGGTAATCAGGGAAGGACTGAGATGGATGGAGCGGTGTCTCCAGTAGCAGGTAGAGGGGAGGACTCATCTGTGGACCTAAGCACATAGAAGGCATACAGCACTTAGAGCAACACAAAGAGCTGGCAGCACAGTGTTCTTCAAAGCAGTTTATTAGTGAAAAATTGGAAACCTAAAAATTCAACAGTAGTTTAACAAAATGTGGCACATATGAAGAAATATCATGCATCCATTAAAAAGATGTATAAATACATATGACACAGCAAGGCAGGCATGGGACTGTTGAGTGAAAAAGTCACAAAACAGCATGTACAATTTGATCCCGTTAAAAAAATCTGTAAGTGTGCAGAGCCCAAAGGCCACGCCTCAGTCACAGCACTTCTGACGGTGGAACTGTAGGCCATGGTTTTATTTTAACCTCTAAAAGTTTTCTTTTTGTCAGCATATTATGACTTGTATTAATAAAAAAGCATTAACAATCCTTAAAACGTCTACTCTGTCATAGGAGTTAGAGTACAGCTAGGGACTGAGGTACAGAGCTGTGCAGATGTTAGCCTAATACTGCCTCGCTGGTTTCTCAGGGTGTCTTGAAGCGAAACCCTAGTTCAAAGGCACTGTATGGAAGTATGGTAGTTAGAGCTCATCATTCTTTAGAGCTGTGGTTCTCAGCCTGACTAATGCTGTGGCTCTTTAATACAGCTCTTCATGTTGTGGTGACCCCAACCATAACATTAATTTTCATTGCTACTTCATAACTGTAATTTCACTACTGTTATGAATCATAATGTAAATATATGTGTTTTCTGATAGTCTAGGGCGAGTCCTCTGGGTCATGCAACACATGTGAAAGTCACCCACAGGTGAGAACCACTGCTTTAGACGATGGGTCCACATTTTCAGAAACCCGTCACTCAGGTCCTGCCGTTCTAGGCAGTTCTTTCCTTACTGACACTGAATGTATCCGTCTACCTTCGTGCCCACTTCTTAGACTGGTCTGAAAGGACCTCAGCCAGTGAGAGTGGCAGTAAGGCTTACAGAGGTAAGGGGAAATGTTCAAGTGTTGTCAAATCGTAGGCGCCTGAGGGTGAATGGCCAGCTCTGTCAGCTCTGCAGTGTCCTCACAACTGACTACTGCAGGGTCATGCACATGGCTTACTGTACAACAGGGCCCTGCTCCCAAATTTGGCTCAGTAGGTTTTGTGGGGGAAGACACAGGTATTAGCAGTTTTTTCCCTTTTACCCAACAAGTATTTATTGAGCATAAAAGAGCCAAGCTGTGTGCTAAGAGTATTTTATGAGTAACAGAATTATAGTCTCTATCTTAGAAGGCTACATTCTAAAGTGATAGTTACATGCTAAATAAATAAATTATAAAAATAACAACATAATTACAATTAATAGAACATAGTAAAGAAAGAAAAATTAAGTTTTTATCTTAAAATATTTAAAAAGCTGTCACAGGGGAGATTAATGCTACTAATCCACAGGCCCATGTAGACGAAAGTATAAATAAGGCAGAATATCAGAAAACAGCAATTAGCATTTTCAATAAGTTCCCAGCAAAGCTGCTTTGAAGTCTTGAACTTTGCCACCATTCTAATTAGGCCAAAGTGGAGAAGGCAGGAGTGAATGTTCCCTTCATCATAGTTTTATGATGTGACAGTGCACAGGGAAGCAGAGAGCTTGGAGCAGATCTGCCTGTGAGCCATGCTCCCCTGGACAGCTCTTCACTCTGGCTTGTGCAGCTCGGCAGTTCATTGCAAAGTTTCAGGTACTGGGACTGTGTGACAAAGCAGTCGTCTGTGAGAGCTCTCTGCATAAACAAGTCCTTCCCATCCTCTCTTCTCCTCAGAACCCTCTTTCCTTACTAACGCTAGCTTCCTTTTGCTCCTGCTATGAAGGTCCCGACTGGAAGGATGGGCTGCAGCAATCTGGGGTGCTGGCCTTGGGCTTATTTCCCTTGTCCCATCAGAGTGAGGTACAATCTCATTTTAGGAACCTCATCTCCTGCAACATGAATTTTTTTTGACTAGCACCATAAAAAATGTGTTAACTATAACCTTGTGGGTCACATTACTTTAAGGATAAAGGTGGCTAAAATCCACCTCTTTTTAAGCTTGTCGAGGCCCGATAAATGTCTCCTTGTTTATTATTTCATGAGTAAATGCACCTTCCACTCATTGCTTCCACTCTGCTGCTGAATTATGCTCAGGGGCCAAGAGTTTATTTAAATAACTTTGAATTGCACCATGAATTAACAGGTTTTCTAAGAGTTTTCTTCTATGCTAAACAATTTCCTTGGGCCTTTACCTGAGCAAAAACTAAGCCCATAACTTTAAGTCAAAACCAAAATTAAAGATAACACCCAACCAAATAATGAAGCTCATTAAAACAACAACAAAAAAATTAAACAAAAGAACATGACTAAAGATTATGTTGGATCTATACTACACAAAGGTACAAGGAGCCTTTGCTCCTATGAATACTACAGTAAGGATCCTCTTGTATCTAAGTGCATCTTCAGTAGCCAGCACCTGCTGGAAAGCAGGGCTTCCTGCTACAGAGCTTACACTGAGGAGGGAGCGTGAGCAGGATCTGGTCAGGTTTAAGGTAGGTGGAGAATGGGCTTCAGGGAGGAAGCACAGCACAGATATAAGACATGTTCCTCACAGCCCATGCCGCATGGTGTCAGGGACTGAAAAGGGCAATCAGTGCTTACTAAATGTTTACTATGTGCCAGGTCTTTGCCTAAAAGCACAAAACACAAAGTAACACTTTGGAATAGTCTCCTGTTAGGTGACATACTTATCCCCATTTTACTGATAAAAAAATGGCAGCTCTAAATCTGAGTTGAACCCCAGGGAGCCCAACATGTGAGGACACAAACACAAAATCAATTCAGCCCATATTTATATCTTCTCCTGCATGGATCTATTTCCCATAAACAATTTGCTGAACTAAAGCTGCTGTTTAAAGTCATCCAAATTTTTATAGTCTCTCAAAACCTAAATTTGGACAAATACAACAAATGGCACTTTAGGCTGTAAAACTTCCTTTCTGAGGAAGAAAAAGAACAACAAAACTTCATTAACTTGATTCTCTAGAAAACTAGCATCTCAAGCTGCTTTTGGCGTTCCTCAAGTGTGAAACTCAAGTGTGAATCAGTCTTACAGAACTAGAAAACCGCAGAGGAATTTATCTAAGTGCAGAGAAAGGGTTATTAACGCTGGGCCCAAGAACCACCTTTTCCACACTTACCAAGCTCTTAGGCGCTCTTAACACAAATGGATGTTTTAAAGTGCTATTTAAATAGTACTTCAGAGCTCAAAAGTTTGTAATTCAAGATTCTCTGAGTAAGCAGACTACACTTTTGTACTACACTGCTAAGCTATTCTGAACAAATTTATGCTCTATTGGTTCTAGGCCCAACACAACTTTTCCCTTCTGCCTGGGTCAACTTCTGACTTCTTAGACCCAACCAGGTAATTCCTAAACACACTTCTATTTCTTCCGTCACAATACCAACCCTGTTAGAGGTTAACTTCTTTAGGAGCATCTTGTTCATAGTAGTATACTTGGTGGATCAACAAAGTACCTGGCCCTCCATGTCTTTTGAATGGATGGACGAATAATGAATGAGTGAGACCTGAAGACCTAACTAAAGGATTCCTCAATGGGCAATTCACAGCAACGTTTGCTGATGGATAGCATGGTCCTCATAGCAATTCTCTAGTTCCAAATGCGTCATTAGCAATCTCCAGAGACACTGCTGAAGACAGACCACGTTTGCTGCGTGACTTAGCCTATAATGAAGGCTGCTGCACTAGCCGCACTTTACACACACTCACTGTTCCACAACACATCTTTACGGTACTGTAGCATCCTCTCAATGGATGCAATTCTGATTATGTATCCAATTTTGTCAACGGAATAACCTTAGGATTATTCTTAGTGGATGAACTTGTCCCCAGTGTTCTGCAGCCTTCACAAAATTATGAAATAAGGTAACACTTTTCAAGACTCAGGTTTAAAAGAAACTATCCAGTAGTGTAATAAACATAAATAAAGCAAACCCAACCCACACCACGCAAAGCTCCACAGCCAGGAGACCCAGGAGACCCTAGTAAGGCCTGGTGTTTAAGTCATCTGATTCCTACTGGGCAGCAAGGTAAAAAGGAGCTTTTACTTTATTCTTTGGCTATTGTATCTAATAAATGAGTCACTGGTATCATGCACAATAAATTTATTTTGCATAAAAGAAAAAGCTTGCCGTTAATGAAAAATTCAGTAGAAAAGAATCTTTCTGTTTTTAAGTTGGGGCTCAAAAGTAGAAGTTGCTTGTTAGTGAAACCTCAGTAGAAAGAGAACTGTTTAAGAAAACACTCTTGTCAGGAAATTGCTAACATAGATTGTGTAATCAAGGATTAACCATGCAGTTTTATTGGCAGAATGGCCAGTTTCTGATGGCTTGTATTTTTCTTTTTCAGTCTCTTATGACATTAACATTGAAAGATATTTAAACCTGCTTTAGTTATTTATATAAATATGGTGTTGTGATGGGTAGCCTCTCATGGTCTCCCTGCTTAGTTGAGAAGTTCTAAGTAGGTAATTGGCACCTTGCCCTTCTGATTTCCTCTCTCTCCCATTAGCCAGTCAGAGTCCATTCCAACGACACTGAACACAGTGATTACCTACAAAATAGAGTATTTCCAGTTATTAACTATATTAAAAATAGGCATATAGCAAATATCAGACTTACATTAAATGTTTAAATTATTCACTATCTAAAGACTTAAAATATCCATTTAGCTGAAAAATTACAGTTTTATCAGTGGCAGTTCTATATATAAGTAAAACTTGTATGTATAAACTTTTAAAAGATTTCTATTAATCTAATATATAAAATAAAAAATTTAAAGTGTCAATATTAACAACTGAAGTTCATGAAACACTCATAATAAACTCTTTCCAAGTTACCAGTGAGCAATTTACATTTTGCTCTAATATTAGACTAGGTATGTCTGCCTAGGATCTAATTTTCTTCCTAGACAAGTGTCACTCACCTCATCTGCCAGGAGTGAGAGCTCAGTGCTATTTGCAGCATCGTAGTCGTAGAGGACCCTGGCCTTCCTGTTGCTGCTGGTTTCTTTAAGGTCATTGATGTTAGAAGGACAGGTGATTACGAGGCCACCCGTGGAAGCCAGACCAGGACCAATCGCACTTGACAAAGCATACGGCACAGGTGTTCCCGAGGTCTGATTGTTGTTAGAAAGATAATTGGATGGAAAACTGTTGGGGAAAAAGGAAAAAGAAAAAGAAAGAAAACTCACTTATCGCTCTTCAAGTGATTAAGGTCTCTCACTCTCACCACTTGGTGGCACCAGTTACCAAGTTTCCCACTGGAAAGATGTCCTTCAGTGAGAAAGTGTGTAGGCCATCTTTCTCGCCCCTCAAAGGCAGTACTCAAATATAAAATCCTTGAAGGTTTACGTCAAAGCTGTCTCTTCCTACTGACTTCAATTTAAATAACATTTTGGCTAGCATTCCTTCCTGGGGCGTATATGTGCAGATGTTTATTCTTAAGTGATGCCAAGAATATACATGCCATATATATATTTGTGTATATATATATATATATATATATATATATATATATATATAAAATATTAATCTTTTCCTCTTGTGAATTGTTAAAACAAAGAAAAGCTAGATAGTAGGTAGTTTTGTAAAAGTAAAGTTTCCTTATATTTTTTGGAAATATTTGGTTGCCTGAGCTTTGTCATAAAACCTATCTATCACATTTTCCTACCAGCCAAGTAACAACTGTGTACAGTCTAGCATGCTCAGAATTGTCACTTTACGGGACACAAACACTGAGAGAAAAAGCATTCAACTTTATTTATTATGATTGATAATTATGATGAAATATAACTCAATAGGAGTATATAGTAAATTTCACAAGGTAATTTTTTTCTATTAATTTTAAAGGAAAAATTAAAGCCCTACAATAAACAAGTGACATAGTGTAGAGTTTCCACTGCGTTTAAAACTGCTTGTGTGGTTCCCTCTATACTCAAACAGTAGGCCTGTGCATGCTAAGCAGATGCTCTTCTACAGAATCATGTACCCTGTCCATATTTGTGCTTTAATCAGGCTAGTCATTAAAACATATAAGGCCTTTTATCTGTTAAGTAGAATGGAATTCATGCCTTGGAAAATAACATTGTTCTTAATTTTTTTTCTATTTATCTTACACTAGGTCTATGAATGTTTTAACTGCATGTATGTATGTGCACTACACATTCCTGTTGGATTTCCTGGACCCGAGGTTACAGATGGTTGTGAGCTACCATACGGGTGCTGGGAATCGAACCCAGGTCTGCTGAAGAGCAAGTTCTCTTAACCATTGAGCTATCTCTATAGCCTGATGAAATTCTCCTTATGACCTCTGTGCTGCCTAGAACCAGTCTGCCACCAGCAACATGTCCTGTCTTGTTTCTGTCCGGCCCTGCTCCTTCGTCTGCCTGAAGGGATCAACCCGATGCTCCTCATTCTGCCCCTAACCAACGCTGTAGACTTTCACATTAATTACCTATAGATTGTCCCATCTTTTGTTGCAAACCTTTGAAGATGTTTCAGTGTTAGTCACTGTGTTGGAAGAAAAAGAAAAACCTCTGTTGCTGTCTTACATTTGTGAGTAGAACCCCTTAGACTGGTCTACAATGCTGCCTGGCATTGTACATTAGGTCTAGGAAATTCACTTGTTTTCCTGTGACCATTATAGCCTCTTATTTACCTTCAAAACCCCAGTCATTCTTCCCAAAGCCTTGCACCCAGATGACAGACTTACTCCTTTTTAAAGAAGAAGACTAATAACATCGGGGAATGGTGCTTAATCTCCTACTGTTGACGGGTTGCCTGTATTTTGAAGCTGATCCTGTTCTAGGTACAAAACCATGTCTTGAGGGAGAGTAATCCCTCCCTCTGTCCAATACAAGCACATGGTCTCAACCTATCCTGACATTCTCCTTAACCTGGGAAGCCACTGTTAGTTCTGGATTTGAAGGAACAAATGTGCAGACGCTCTTCCCTTTGGCTGTACTTTACAAAGAGCTACCCGGAGCCTTTGCTCAGTCTGCTGTCACAGAACAAACAAGGCCGCCACTGTCTAGCCAGCTACTCTTGTTGATTCAACTATCTGTGACATGATTACGACTCTAGGATTCTCTCTAGCTTGCCACCTCACCACAGAGCCCAGACTTATTTCTTTATTTTAAAAAGAAGTGCTGAAAGGTTAAAGCCTTTTACTTACCAAAAAAATTAATAAAAAAATAACTTTGTGCCTGGTACTTGTTTCCTTATGAATAGTTTCCTATGAACTAACAGTGCCCATCCTGTGTGGTGCTGAAGATAGCAAACTCTATGAAAAATGCATAAGGTGTCTGGAGAGAGTTTAGGCACAAACTTACAGACGTGACAGATGTTGCTCAGCTACTACTATCAACAATGCTATCACAACATGGCTCTTCTTTAGGAACAGCTTTGGGTTAGTTAGTGATGTCTGGATGCTTTGTCACTTGTGAAGGTCTACATAGTAAAACCTAAAGTAAGAAGTAACTAGCTAGCTAAAGTGTTTCATCATGTCACCAGGCCGGCCTCCTGCCTGGGCCTGACTACTAGCTTGCAGGCATGTGCCCTTACATCCTTCCCTCTCTTGAAAAAGGATCTTGGAGTAAACTAGAGGGTTAACATTTCCTCTACTCCTGTCATAGGAATGCAATCTGTTGAAGGTAGAGAGGCAAGATGGACCTTCTTCTCTAGGACAGCACTGGTTCTACTCTGTAAGGTGCTTGCCGAGTACAGCGATGCAGCTGGGTTCCCGCAGCTGGGTTCCCGTGGCTGCGTGCCCAGGACAGCGTAGCTTAGGTGTGAGTGACTAACAAGCACAGTCGATCAGCTCGCAGAGTCTCAGGGCAAGTAGGAAGGAGGTGGTTAGGTTTCTCAGGCTTAAACTGTTCTGTACTCAGACATGAATACTATTACCAAAACACCAATGTAGACCAGGCTGATCTACCAGAAAACTACATTTATTAGTTTTCTGCCAGTTTTTTTTGAAGACCCAAACTTAGCTTTGTGATGTTGCCTAACTTTAGTATAGGCCTCAATCTGTAGGATAAATTTGCAGGATGAACACTCCAGTGGCTCTTTTTAAACCGTATTTTTTTGAGGCAAAGTTATGCTGTTTTTCTTGCTCAGTGGCTCTGTAAATACCTGACTCCTTACTACAGTTTACTTTTATGGCCATTCATGCCGCAACTCTGTCCACACCTCTAGCCGCTAAACACCTCTTATCCACTAAAACACTGTTCTCACTAGAATGAATGTATTGTCAATTACTCAAACTCGCTTGCTGCTTCTCTCGTGTATCCTGTCTTCTTATAACATGTATCCTTGCCTTGTTCATCTGGATGACTCTCACTAAGATAACTCCATCTGGAAAACTCAGAGTCAGCTGGGCCATAATTAGATGTCCTCACTGCACCCCGCTTCTACCATTTCACGTGGCTGTCTGTCTATCCATGGCTGATAGTCTTAGACTCCTACACACATTGTTAAAACATCACTTTACTATAAACTCCACCAAGGCAAGCACCCTAGCTTGTTTGCTGATATAAGTCCAGAGTATATTTGCTACCTAAAGCAGGGATTCTATAAATACTTGATAGTTAAATAATTCAAGTATGTGCTTTATATACCATTTTGCTTTAAAGTATATTATCATACTCAAAATAATGATGTAAGGGACTTGAGGTCTTCGGACTATTCCAAAATTAACAAACATGAATTAGCTTACCTTTAAGAATAAAGTGTTAATTAGCCATATCTACCTTCCTCAACAAACAGCAAAAGTGTCCACTAGTAAGAGAAAAGCTAAGCTTCAATATCTATTTTGGGTAACAGCCTTTTGTGCTAGAAAAGCTAAAAACATTACCTCAAAAGTCTGATAACAACAAAAAAGGCAGCTGTATACAAGCTAACAGAATTGTTAACTCTTCTAATTTTCATTCCTGTTATTGGATCATATATAAAAATCTTAAATTTTTAAAATTAAATTTCATTTATTTTGGGCTGGAGAGATGGCGCTCAGTTAAGAGTGCCGACTACTCTTCCGAAGGTCATGAATTCAAATCCCAGCAACCACATGGTGGCTCACAACCATTCGTAATGAGATCTGATGCCCTTTTCTGGGGTGTCTGAAGACAGCTACAGTGTACTTACGTATAATAAATAAGTAAAAAAAAATTTCATTTATTTTCTGTGGTATGTGTGTATGTGCCATGGTGGGCATGTGAAGGTCATGTGCAGGTCATAGGATACCTTTTAGGAGTTCTCTCCTTTCACTAGGATACTGGGAATTGAACTTAGGTCATCAGGCTTGGCAGCAGGAGCCTTTACATACTGAGCCATGTCAGCAGCCCCCAACATATAAAACATCTGAATGTCTCTCATCAGGACTCAAACAAAGGATGCCTTTGTGTTGCTGCTAGTGAGCAGAGTAGAGTGTTAGCCCGGCACGTGTCATGCTTTGCTTCATTCACTCTTCTTCCTATCGCCCTCCCTCACGACCCTGCTGGCTGGCCTGGGGAGTGGACTCTCTTGCTTTGCTTCCCATCTTGCTGTTGCAGTGCTGGGGTAACAGATCCATGCTGTTATGTCTGATTCCCTCAGGTCACCACTCTGTGTGCCCAGTGTCCACCCACTGAGTAATACTAGTCTCCCCTTTACCATGACTTTCATACATGAAAGGGAGGCACTACCTTCCCAGTTGTTTTTGTAGGTCTAACATGTACTGGTAACACTGTGCATAGTAAGTCATCTGGGCTTCTACAAAGTCATTCAGACAGCGGAGATGATGGGCCTGCAATGGAAAAGTTACAGTCAGTTCTCACAAGTGGCACAAGCCAGGAGGACAAAGAATAACACTGTCACAAGGGGGAATAAGCTGCAGTAACCTACTGTAGAGCTTATTAGTGGGGGTATTCCTATCAGACTTATTAAGACAAATTACTGGTGAACAATATGTTGACAAACCTCGTTTATCCAACAGGAACCAGCAGGAGGATTTATGAAGTGTGCAAAATGTGTGGTGAGATGTGAGAGAAAATGAACACCTTCCTTCAGCTCTCCTTGAGAGAGAACTGCCCTAGGAAGCTCTCTGTAAATGCTAAGTGCCTCAGGGAGCTTTCAACTGCACAAACTCCTCCCCAGCTGCCTAAGTGCTGTCTCAGCGTCTTTGGTTGGCAAGGACTTAACACTCACGTGTGTACTGCTGATTCCCTCCAACAGGAGTCGGGTAATCTCTGCCTGGCGATCAAATTCACTTTGAGTTATTCTTAATTCCTGTTCAGACTGTAATTAGAACATACTGTTAGGCTCTCAGAAGAAGACTCAGTCCACTTTATATATACCAAAATGAAAAAAAGAAATCAAAGACATTCCCCCCAATATATTCCAAATTAGAATCTGATGATACACTCACTCTTCTGTGTGTGTCTTAACAGGTTTTGAGTTTCTAGACTCACCCGTGTCACCAAACACAACTGACACAACTGATCCCTTACCAACACTCGACTCATGCCAAAGCCTAAGTTGAAGACATTATGACTGTCAAGATATCTGTATCTTTTCTAGTATTCGCTGAATTGAGTATTTTACAAAATCATAAGAGTACCATAGTTTTATAAGTATAAAGCAGTATTATATTCAAAAACTTCAAATTATTACTTTGTGCTTTTCTTTGGTACTTCAAGTTAACAGGAGTCTTCAAGTTCCAACAGAAGGTTGAAGAGCAAGGCCACAGGCTTCTCCACTCTGTATTTAGTGACTCAACACTTGCTACTAGGACAGGCTCTTGCTTTCTTTCTTGGGATTCTTTGCCCTACACCCTAACTTTCTTTTACAATTTCTCCCTAAGTGATGCATAATAGGTTTTAGTCATTAGCATCAATAAGATTGGAGTTAAAGTTTTCTACCAGTTATAGCTGGTCTGGAGTGCTGCTCTAGTACGCCCGTTTCAAAGGAAAAAGGAAGTGCTCTAACATCCTGATCTGCAGGATATAAATACCCTCACTGGGGCTTGGTTCAAGTTATCAAGATGAAGTCACTGACTTTGGAAATGAGGAATAAGCAGCACTATTAACTTCTGTTTCGTGCCGGAACAAAACAGTTCACGGAAAAAGCAACAAAATCTAAATATACTAAATATTGACATTAAAGAGCTCCAAACCAGTTAGTAGTTCTTCATAGGAAAGTGAGGAGGAAAGAAATAAAACTTCAGAGCTTATTTGAAATAATGAGCTTAATCCCACAATTGGAAATGACTGCAGGTGACAGACTCTCTACCATAAATAATCAATCATATGCACACAATCGACATCGTTCCCAAACGCCATAAAGCAAGGTCAGTCACCTTTCATAGCCCTCTTTACCTTGGTGACTCTTGTAACACAAGTGGCCCAGGAGCCAGTTAACAATCAAGTACAGGATCCTACCCAAGACCCTAACCCTAACCCTTCTGTTCTTTCTCTCTGCTCCCTGCTCGGGTCGCCATGTCATGTCTTTCCTGCTATGACAGACCCTTCTAGAACCATCAGCTAAAGTTAAGTTTCTACTTCAGGCTGCTTTTGACTCGGCCTTTCCTCTCTTCATCTTGGTTTTACGGCTCAGCTTGTATTCACTCACACATTGTTCTGCCTTCATCTTGGTTTTATGGCTCAGCTTGTATTCACTCACACATTGTTCTGCCTTCTTTTCATGTTAGAGGTTCAAAGGAAATGAGAAGCCAGGGTGGACCACAGTAAGTTAAGATCCCACATAGGAGGATGAGACCTTAAAGCCAAGCATTTCACATTGTACTGACAAACCACACAGTCAAGAGTTCCAGAAACGATGCCTGAAACACACTGTAGAGTCGTCAGCTTTATATGTGATAACAGCTAAGACTTATAAAGCCAGTTCACACGTGTCCATATTGCTAACACCCTCATTTGGAATGCAGACTTTGGTAGGCCTGTGAGTAAATGGAGAGTCCATGACAAATGTCTGAAGACCCCAAATAACATTCGAAGTGAATCTACACTAAAATTATAATTTTCTTCTTTAAATTATTGAGTTGTAACTTGATTTCCCAGCTAAGAGAAAGTAAAAGATAGTAACAGAGGCAGAGGGACAGCTGACCGCAGGCAGAGGGACACTTTTATAAGCAGCAGTATTACACTAAAGGGAAGGACGAAAATCAAAAGATGCAATCGTCACACAGTATAATGATGGATATCTGTAGTTATGAAGTTAACTATAAATAAAATATTTGCTATGTTGTGTATTTAGCAGCTTTAAACTATACATTTTATGGCTATTCCTACAAAAGTGACAGGAAAATTCATTTTGGTGCTCAAGAGAACTCCCTTTCGTTTCCTCGAAACCAGTTCTTTGAAGACAGAGGGCCACAATATTTATTATTCTTTACATTTAAAATATCATTGAGAAATAACTGTCAATAAAAACATCAAGTATTTCACCCATCTTCTAGGAAGGCGCTGTATGAATGCCACTTGCTTAGCTATTTTCTAGGATTCCTCATGGTGTAGCACTATTCTAGTTTGACAATTTTCGGAATTTCCAGATTCTTAGAAGGTTTGTAGCACAGGCCATGATGAGCGGCTGCAGGCCAGTGCTCATCTGCTCATCTCGCGGTTATTAAATCAATGACAATTACACTTTGTTTCTTGATCCAGAGTTTAAGGTTTTACTTACTTTTGTCACTTCCTCTGCCCAAATCTAGCCAGCATTGAAAATTAGAGAGAAATATACAGCATGAAATAAAATTGGAATTTAACATTTCCTACAACTTAGTATAGAAAAATGTGCTTTAATTTAAATGGCATATTTTCTTCCTTACAAACTTCACACAGTAGTAATCTAAATCAGTACAGGTGACTATATTATGAGGCCTGCCTTTTATATGTATCAACACTACCAACTTAAAAATCATAGAACTCTACAAATAAGAATAACGGCTTCCTCAAATAGAGAAATCTGACCTATCATAGAGAACCTACAGTCTCTCATGTAAAATGAATGGCCTGAACTATATAATTTCTAATTTCTCTTTGAGGTATAAATTCTAAAATTTTAGGAAAAAAAATAAATCAAGGAAATATGGACACCGAATACTGATAATAATGATATTTTGGGAGAAACAATGACTTTGAAATATAATCCATTTAAGATTGCTGGTTAAATAGCTCATTGTATAGATGAGAAACAGCTATAAAACATATGCTTTTAATAAACTGAACAAAGTCTTGCTAATTGTTTAGGATATTTTTGCCATGGACAAAAGGAAACCTATGATTTACATAAAATTAAAAATGACTGGAATAGTCTCACCCTTCTTAGTTAGCTACAGATAAGGCAATGGAAGTAAATAAATGCATTCTCTTGCTATCTAAAGAAAGCTATAATTTTGCCAGGGCTTCAAAAATGAATAGGTAGAAACAATAGTTAATACCAAAACATCAGGTTTTTTTCCTCCTGCTTTTAGCTAAATGCTAAAAATAAAAGTAATCAATCAATGATCCATTAAATATTAAGTATACTATTGATTTCTTGCCACTTTTAATGGGAATAATTTATTTAGAATATAATTTAAAAAAACTTTTTGTGTGTATATAGTATATATACTCGTTTGTGCGTGCATGCGTGTGCATGCGTGGTGCTTGTGTTGGTACAGAGATGTAGAGCAGAGATTGGCTCCACGTGACTTCCTTGGTATTCTTCGCCTTACTCTGTTAGGTCTGTTCACTGAAGCTGCAGCTAGCACTTGGCTCCAGGGATATTCCTATCTCTGCCTGCCTGTGGGGTTCAAGTTATTGATGTGCACTGCAATGCACTGCAATGCCTGGCTCTTATGTAGGTACTGGGGAATCCAGCCGCAGTTCCTTGTGCTCGCATGGCAGCACTGTACTGGCTGAGACAGGTATCCAGCCCCAAGGACTATCAAGTGCTATAAGCTAACATGAATGAACTGAGTCTATATTCACACAATTGTACTTCATTATAGTAAACAAAACCCAGTATCTCAAAAAATTTTTTCAACTTGAGCTCAATTTGTATAAACATTAACTACTATAAACAATTTTCATTATCTTATTCCAGGCTATCCCCATTCTGAAATTTTAAGTGAGTTATTAGCACTGGATATGGAATATGCCTGGCCACTGGAATTTGGGTCATTCAGGAATGGCTGAAACAATAATTTTATATTGAATTTCAATAGTAATACAGTAAATAATGAAGTTACTAAACAAAACCAAAAGACAAAAAAACCCCAAAGTCAATTTTTATACTTTCACATTTTTCCAAGGGAGGTAGTAGGTAAATCGTGTTAATTTTCATTGCTAAAAGTAACTGAAATTTCAGCCTAAATTAACACTAAATGAACATATTTTACTAGATGAAAAAGTGCATTATTATATAAACCCACAGTTTTACAATCTATGTTTGGCATGGCCAATAAATTCAGCTGCTCTAATGTGCTGGGTGTTCTTCCAGCGGGCATTGCCTAAACATAATCAATGCTTGACTTCAGCTACTTAGATATTCAGCTAATAGCAAGAGAAGGCATTTTATGTAAGATGTAGAAAGCACAGTAGGCCAACAAACCTTCAGCCATTTTACATGCAGGAAGTGGAGCATGTAAGAGAGATTTACCATAGTGTTTTCTCCTTCAAGGCGGGCGGAGTTTAGTTGCTTAAGTGCATAGGCGAGAGACAAAGAGCACATTACACCCATGAACACACTCAAAGGGTTACTTCTGCACAATAAAGCACAAGCTCAACAGGCAGCACAAGCTGATATTCATTTAAAAAGAAACAAACTACATTTGTTTTTCTACACAGTTCATGTAATAGTGCATACCCAGGGATACAGAATTTTCAAAACAAAAACCAGTTGATACTTAGTTTCAAATCAGACTCATTTATGGGAAACATACTCTTTATGGGAAACATACTCTTTAGAAGTTACAAATTAACACCATTAAGTTTTCATCTATGAAAGCCTACTTCATACCAACACATTTCTATTTAAAGTTCATTTCTGTTCTGTGAACTTTTGGCACTTGTAACCATTTCTCAGCCATATGGATCTTGCTTATACATATGAAAGATAATCCCTGTATTTCTAGTAAGCTATAAACATAAGCGTGTACAGGTGAACTTAGGGTACCTGACAGTGCGCTCACCTACTGGGTACAGGCTAAAGGCTTAGATTGCTGTGGAAATATTTAAGTCCACAGACAGAATTTATCCTATGGGAATTATCTGAAGAGGTACTTTCTCTTAGATTCTTTTAAATGCTAAAAAACACTAAAACCAATTTTTTCTTATTAAACAAAAGTTTTTTTTAAGCTAATATTATGATTATAGGATTAAGTTACCAAATACAGGTACCTTATGATTTAAATGCACTAATTCACTTTTCTCCTCACTTCTCTGACATGACTGTTTACTGATGTTTTTGTTTTGCTTTAAACAGTTTCTCACTCACCCCACACTGGCCTCAAGCTCAGAAGGCAGCTGAGACGCTTTCTCAGTGCTGGGATTACAGGACTACCTATGTCTGGTTTTCTTTCTCTCATTACTATTTATTTAGTGCTGCTGGGAACGGAACCAGGGCAAGTATTCTATGGCTGACCACGCTCTCAGTACAAGTCTTACTGTATCAACAAGTGTTTCGTATTCATTGTGAAACGTTTTTATTCTCACTATGCTGGTACAGTTTTTTGAGAAATGCTTTTGATATCGTTTTATTACCATTTTTCTTTTTTTCTTTTTTTTTTTGGTTTTTTGAGATAGGGTTTCTCTGTATATCCCTGGCTGTTCTGGAACTCACTCTGTAGACCAGACTGGCCTCAAACTCAGAAATCCGCCTGTCTCTGCCTCCCAACTGCTGGGATTAAAAGTGTGCGCCACCACCGCCTGGCTGTTTTACCATTTTTCAATACACAAACCAGAAGTTACTCAATGCTGGAGATAGGTAGATTATGTTTGGCATTTTTTTTGTTTTGTTTTATACTGATAGGGCTAAATCATTTTTTACCAATATGGCTAAGTCTAACGTACTAATTTGTGAATTGAATGTAGCAGAAACTTTGTAGTATTAATAAAAGTAGAATACATTTAACAAAATTAGCATTCAATAAAACAGAACTTAAAGAGCAAGAACAGAAAAACAGTAATGACATATTTTAGAAAGTAGTGATGGACCTCCCTCATAAACCTTTCTAGTCCAGTAGTGGGTAGTCACAAAATAACTCATGTTTAAAAAAAAAGCAGTGAAATTAGACAATATTTAAGCTAAGAAGTATCCTCTTTATTTGCCAGCTAAAAACCAAGAAATATAGACAAAGGTGGGGGGGGGGCAAAACCAAAGTCCCAGTGGTTTCTATATTTTCATTTACCGAAAGGACAGGGGACAGAACAAATTTCACCAAATGCAGCATACCTCAAGGCTACATGCAGCAGTCAACTAAGAGGGCTTTTCCTACTTAATGGAATTCAAATTTATGGCAATGTCTGAAGAAGAATGAGTCGAGTAGGGAAAAAAATAAAAATAGAATTTTTGTCTGGACTAATATTTTCATCATTTGGCTATGGATAAATTTTGTTTATATAATGCAGTAATTCTAGAAGCCTTAAAATAAATCAAATTACTGGGCTATACCTCCTGTACCATCTTTTAATTTTGAACACGAATTTTCATGGCTATAATAACTGCCAACAACTCTTTCAGAATCATTTTTTTCCCCCGAAGGTGTCTCTGATATTTAGTTCCTATCCTGAGAGCACCGCCACAGCACTGCAGAGCACCGCCACAGCACTGCGGAGCACCGCCCCAGCACTGCGGAGCACCGCCCCAGCACTGCGGAGCACCGCCACAGCACTGCAGAGCACCGCCCCAGCACTGGAGAGCGCCGCCACAGCACTGCAGAGCGCCGCCACAGCACTGCAGAGCACCGCCCCAGCACTGGAGA
>NW_022196898.1:92022288-92036340 GCF_008632895.1 Mastomys coucha
AGAGCACCGCCACAGCACTGCAGAGCGCTGCCACAGCACTGCAGAGCGCCGCCCCAGCACTGGAGAGCGCCGCCACAGCACTGGAGAGCGCCGTCACAGCACTGGAGAGCACCGCCACAGCACTGCGGAGCACCGCCACAGCACTGCGGAGCGCCGTCCCAGCACTGGAGAGCACTGCCACAGCACTGGAGAGCGCCGCCACAGCACTGCAGAGCACCGTCACAGCACTGCAGAGCACTGCCACAGCACTGCAGAGCACCGCCACAGCACTGCAGAGCACCACCACAGCACTGGAGAGCACTCGGAGGCCTGTTATCCTTAGCTCTGTGCCTCCTGGCACACTTCTAGGTTAAAAGCTGACCACCCTCCTTCTTGCTAACTACACGTTTCCATTGGAACCTAGCAATACTATTCTTATTCCACAGTCATCACATTTTTTTCTCCTCCAGATATTTATTTTCCCTTTATTAAGGGAATAATGAGCCTTGTTAAGATTTTCCTAATTATAAAGTTAGAATCTTAAAAGTCAATCCATACTAACTTATCTATCCTAACAACTAGGAGCCAATAAATTAATGTAGGGTCTCTTGGCATCTACTGCATTCATTTATAAAATTTTAATTTTACAAATGGTTTGTTTAATGGCAATCATACTATGGCGATGACACAGTGATAAACTGAGAAGTGAAAATGAAAGTGAATTACTGTCTTTTCATAGCTAGCCCTGTCTAACACTTGCTAATACAAAGTATGTATTTCCACCTTTCTTTCTCCAAAGGAAACTATAGAACATCCCTGGCATTGTGGCTATATGCTTACTACGCAATGACTGTGGCTGTGGTGGCAAGTCCTAATATCATGCCTCTTAACACACATCCCTATGCTCAAATTAAAATGTTAGCTTCTTCTAACAAACTCATATTTGTTTATATTATACTATTTTTCAAACTGTTACATCCTGATTTAAATACTGTACATAGTAGAAAAAAACATATAGACAGCATATCAATAAAAGTTATATTTAAAAGCACTGAACCATCATATTTAATAAATAGACAATTAAAAACCCCTATTTTTAAAGCTGGTTTTCTAAAAAATATACCCAAACTTATTTCTCCATATGGGTTTCTTCCTTTTCAGATGAGCCACCTGGGAGACCATGTTAACACTAGTCAACCTTTTGGAACTATTCTTGTTGACAATTCCTTTGAGTTAGACATGGAAAGAAAATTCATTTACTTTTTAAGCCATAGGCAAATACTTTGAAACTTGATTCATTTTCACCTTAATTAAAACCTTTCTCCATTCCCACTATAAAATATCTATCTCCTGTTTAAAAGGCATAGTAGCCACACACACTAAGAACAAAGCACAAAGCAGCCTTGGGGGACACCTCCATGTCTGTGATTAACGCCTCCTGAGAGTGACTACTTTGTATCGGCTAGGATGTGGTTAGTTCTGACCACTCTGGCCTGCTTGGCACACTGCACGGTCGTCTGTATTTGCATGGCACATTAGTAAGATGCTTCAGTCTTTGAAGTTACTGAGCTGGAATGGTTGTATGTCTGTCAAACACAAAGAGGCAGATACTACTTACTGAACTTTTAGTTTCTGCAGCTTTTGCCTTTTTTAGTCTTGTTTTTGCAGCATCCAAATCCAGTCTCTTATTCTGTAATAGTTTCCTTTCTTTCTATAAATAATCAAAAGAAATAATGTAAAGCCAAGGACTGTAAAATCTGTAAGGCCATCCACACACTGGGCCGGCTGTTCTTAATATGCCACACAATCAAATGTAACTCAACTACTACAAAACAGAATTTCAAATTTACAGACTGAATAATACATAAATAGTATATTGTTCTTAATAGTAATTCAAGTTTCTACATAATGCTTTATATTAACTATAATAGTGTCCATTTTCTTCATTTTTATATTCCATATATCAAATTTCATATTATTATTATTATTATTATTATTTTTTTTTTATTGGAGGGATTCAACCCGCTTTTATCATGCTAGGCAAACACTCTGCGACTGAGCCATATTCTTGGCTTAAGCTAGTGTCTTTTTTAGTAATTTCAATTTCAGTCAAGCCCAGACTGCTTGTGTTCACAGAGGTAAAGCACAGTCAGTGTACTGAATGTCCTAGGGCGTCTGCAGTAGGGGACATGTAGTATGTATGCAAATTCAGGGTTGTATGGACAACAGGGAGTAGCACTGAGGGAGCCTTATGCAGAAGCATTCAGAGCTTCTATTCTGTCAGTAATAAGACAACCTTCTGAACTAACAGATTAAGTTTATAAAGAAAGTGACAACATACATGTTTATGCTTCAGCAATGAATAGCATTGTAAAAATAATACACTTCTTAGAATATATAGCTAAAGTATAGAACAGAAATACAACTTTCAATATTTAGGTTTCTAGTTAGTTTAAATTAACATGCAAGTATACTATAGTGATATTTTATTTTCATAGTTATTCCAGGAATTTCTCCATAGTTGGTAATGCATGAAAACCAATGTGCAGGCAAATCAACAATGTAGGGATAAAAACTGGGGATTATGTTACTAAAACCCCTATCTTCAAGTTTAGTTTGTGTTCTTACAATATTTAAACATTTAAATCTGCAACATTTCCTGTAACTAAGAGGGTAGATTATTCATTAATGACAAAGCAGATGTCTGACCCGTGTGACAATGGGCCGTTTTTTCCTACTCACTGCGATTGTTCTGTAATCCCCTTCAATAAAGTTTCTTAAAGGCGTGAGGAAGTTTAAGGCTGATGTCTGAATCAGCTCTCTGTCAGCTGTTCCAATTCGCTTCTGTGTTTCTCCACATTTAATAAGGGCATTGCCTTCAAAAGAACAAAAAATCATGTCTTTTTAATGGTCTAGTAATATCAGAAAATTAATATAACTAACCTGCTTGATCTGCTTACAAATTCTGTAAGCCTGTTTACATCAGCAGAACCAAACATTATTTGAAAGGTACATTTATTTAAAAATAAACTTAAGGTAAATATCTAAACAAAAGGGATAAAAATGAACTAAGCGCCTGTCATACCCTAACTATAATGTCTGACAATAAGATTAAAGACAACAGGAACATGGAGGCACAAAGCTGGCCTGGGGATGGAGCCCAGTACAAGCACAGTCTTCTATTGGGTGGACCAAGTCATATATTTCTACATCTATATACACCTCATATTCCCTAAGACTTAAGCCTTAAGAATAGCTCATATTGAGGCACCAGGGTGTCTGGAGGTGTTGGAAAACTGAGACACAACTAGACATAATCTAATTCTCAGTACTCCATTCACTAGGCTTGTGTCCCGGGGCAATCAGCACCCATGGACCCGTGTGTTTTTGTTTGTCTAAAACAAGGGTTTCTTTCTACTGTTTTGAACTTACTAGACTGTCTCATGGCTCAAAGGAAAACCTATACATCAAACCTGGAAAGTGTGAAGACACAAGTCACTCATTTTTGTTATCACATGCCAGGAGTGATGGGCAGTGTTTACTGTCAACAGGACAGAAAGGAGAACTGCCTGGGAGAGGCTCTGGGTCTGCGGGGGGGGGGTGTAAACCTAGGTAGGAGATGCACCTTCTTTGTAGGTGGACTGTTCTCTGGGCAGGGTCTGCAAACTCTAAAAGGAACCCTTTGAAAGCAGGTTCATCTCTGCTTCTAAGGCACATGCAATGAACCATGTCCCTTAGGTGCTGCTGCTGTGACTTCCCAGCCAGGGCCCCAAGGTAATCTGCAAGTGTGAGCCCAATGGACCCTTTCTTCTTGGAAAGGAAGGGGGGGAAGGGGAGAGGGGAAGAGGGAGGGAGAGAGGGAGGGAGAAGAGGGAGGGAAAGGGGAAAAAGGAGGGAGAGAGGGGGTAGGAAGAGAGAGGAGGGAGGGAGAGAGGGAAAGGAGAAGAAGGGAGAGAGGGGGGAAAGGGAGGGAGAGGGGAGGAGGGAGGGACGCAGAGGTGGGGGTAGAGGGAGAGGGAGAGAGATATCACTCACATTTCACCAGAGGCCAGCCCTGATATTTAAATGTTAAAGTAGTTAAGCAGAGGTAGGGAGTAGAGCCACAGAAGGGGAGCCACACAATCAGGATTCTATTTCCAGTTCTACTTCCAACAAGCTGGGGCTCTTGTAGATCTTAATCCTTTTATGTTAAATGAGATTAGACCCAGATTGGTAAATAGTTAAGAACTTCTGTCTCTGGATACAGACATCTGCATTTGAATTGTTACCCATGTGGTCACAGATTATTTAGCTTCTCCAAACCTAAATTTCTTGGTTTTAAAATAGGCACAATAGAATTTCTGCTATTAATAATGTTACAAAGCAAGACCCTGTCTCAAAGCTCCAAAAGATATTTAAAAAAAATGAGGATTTATCAAAATTACAAATATATTGTGCTTAACCCACTGCCTGGGATTCACATTCTTAGCTATTTTTTCTTGTAATAGATTCTTCTAGTTCCAATTAAAAGATACATTCACCAGAATTACTAGAAGAACAAATTAGTTAAGAAAAAGATAAAATCTATAATATTTTAATATCCATATTCTCCTAGAATCTCCTACCTATCTCTGATAAAGAGCCCAGAACAAGCAAGCAATACATCATGAATAAAGCATGAAGTTTCTCTAAAATTAGCAATTATTATTTGCAGTAAATTTAATCATATCAGATTTCTCAAAGAAATCAAAGAATATAAATATTTTTTATATTCTTATTAATGTAAATATTTCAATGTTACATAAAAAAGCTAATTGGTTAATGCCATTATATAATGTTTAGGTTTATTTCCTTCTGACAAAAGCAGAATATTAGCCATAGAAATCTAAATTAGTCCTATGTCATAAGAAAATTAGTTGTGATAATGGAAACATGTTGAGGTCTCTGCAGGCCCAGAGACAACTTAATAGGGAAGGGTATTTGCTACCAAGCCCTACAGCCTGAGTTTGATCCCTGAGACTCACATGATATGAGAGCTAATTCCTGCCAGTTGTCTTTTGACCTGTGCATAAACACTGCAGCACATGCACACATATTTATATAGGCACACACACATTCATACAGGCACACATTTTCACAAATATGCACACAGAGCAAGCATAGCAACTAATAAAGCTGGGTTAGCTGTAAACTCATGATAGAAAACATGAGCTAGAAATGCAGTGCATTCTTTGTATCCAGGGATGATGACTACCTAACATACTCTGGGTGCTGACATCCAAAAGGTAAACAAAAACAATGTGGTCTGGCCAAACATTTACTATGTGTGGACCACTTTTAATATAAAATAAACCAGTAAGAACATGAATTCATTTAATTTTTCTATCTAAGAAATATGTGAATGCTCTATTTTTTCATCTAAATTTTATCATAATAAACTTGATGTTAATACTGATTCAATCACATGTTGACATACTTAAATAGTAAAATCTAAATACAGAAATCTTTCCATTCAGAACCTTCACTTGACTTACCATAAGCTGTCCCGGGGCCAAACTCAGTTCCTGCATCAATCATGTACTGTCCCAAAAGTTCTGGGTTGTTTATACGACTTGGTGCTTTTCTATCCAGTTTCTCATAAACAAATTCTTCTATCCTGGCATCTAGGAGAGAGGTTAGGAACATAAGTGTTTCAAAAGGGTGAAAAAGCAGGCATGGTGGCACACGGGAGGTGGAGGCGGGAATGCTGCTATCCCAGGCTAGAGCCCACTGCCCAGCCAAGACCTTTACTCCCCAAACCAGAACAAATGGCAAGAATTTTAAATAAACTAGCAAAATTATTTAAAAAGTTTGTTCCCTTTCCAGCCATTTATTACTTCTTAAAAATACAAAATTAACATTTATTCAAGTATGTCTCCTTAAGTCTAATTATATGGTGGCTATTACATAATCTCTAAAGGTTTAAAGTTCAGAAATCTGGTAATGTATCTTGAAAAGTAAATATTCTAAAATTAAACTGGTTATTTGAGCCAGGCCTTTAATCCCAGCACTTGGGAGGCATAAGCAGGTGGATTTCTGAGTTCAAGGCCAGCCTGGTCTACAGAATGAGTTCCAGGACAGCCAGGGCCACACAGAGAAACCCTGTCACGAAAAACCAAACAAACAAAACATGTTATCTGAGTATTTTTTGAGATTTTATGTTTCAGAAGAGAAATTTATAAATTTAATATATAGTGAAGTTGCCTTTAACCTCCTCTGAAATTATGATTTTAAAATCATGGATAGTAGCTAGGGAAATATGGATACCAAGTGTCTAGGGCCTAAGAGTCATATCCGACAACCTCTGGGCATGAACATGTGATTCTCTCTTACAGAGTCCAAACACAGACACAGAGCTTACAGGATACAAGAGTCCTGCTTTGACCAGTCTTCCGACTGATCAGGACAACAGCCACAATCTCTAACACTAAAATAGATGAATTAGAGAATGTCAAAATAATACTTGCTCTTTTGGCAGAGCCTGCTGGAAAACCACAAGAACTGTAAAGCAGAACTTAAATTCTTTCAGTTAGCCAGGAGCATGCCTTTAGTCTCAGGACTTTGGAGGCAGAGGCAGAAGAATATCTGTGAGATGGAGGCAAGCCTGATCTACTTAGTCAGTTCCATGTAGCCAAGCTATATAGAGAGACCCTACCTCAAAACAAAAAACAACTCCAAAGCCTTTACTAAACCAAGTGAGTCATTTGAAATATCTGTCCATGAAATACCGAATAGCGTTCAGTTTCCTAATTGTGATTTTCAACTCCAACTGCTTTTTACCTATATGGACAAGAGTTAAAAGGGGAATAATCCTATGTTGTTTTGATTCAGTAAATAAATATGTAGAATATTAGTAAATATTGCTTCATTTCATTAAGTTTTTCACGAGATCTGAAATTATGCAGGCATTTCTGGTATAACATTATATATTTATGCATAGTTCTTTAAAAATATCTAAATTATAGGACTTTCAGGAAAGATAAAAGGCTACTTTAAGTCCATGTAATTTTATAACTAGAGCAAAAAACAATCACCCTGATTTACTTCCTGGCAAACAATGGAAAAAGGCTAGAGCGGATATTGTGCTAGCCGCCTCTGCTCGCCTGCCAGTCACTGAGCTCACTTGTCATTCAGGAAACAAACTGTACACAGACTGTTCTACGTGTGGGGCCCTGAGTAGAAAAATTACCAGGAGTAGTGTTAAAGTACAGTTGTGTCTAGTGTAAATGCTAGTTACTGAGCAAGAAACACTGCACTGTGTCTGTATGTCCAAAGGCAAGACAAGACAAAGCCTTACTCAAGGCTTACACAGTTTTTAAAGGTTATAACAATTTAACTACAATGGCACACAATTATTAGTATTTTTATAATGCTTGAAGTTTAAGACAATGGAGTTTTGCAATGTGCTTACGGTAGCACTGGGGAAAGGAAAACATGCATGGCTGCCTTTGCCCTGTGGTTTTGATATTTAAAGAGCTCCTTAACAAGACTACAAGAAAGCTAACTAAAGGCCTGTTGGGGGCTCCCAGAGACTGAACCGCCAACCAAAGAGCACAGGTGGGCTGGACCTAGAGCCTCCCACCCCCCACACATACGTGCAGCTTGGTCTTCATGTGGGTCCCCCAACAACTGAGGGGGTGGGGATGCAGCTCTGCCCCTGAGTCTGTTTTCTGCCTGTGGCTCCTGTTCCCCTAACTGGGCTGCCTTGTCTGGCTTCAGTGGAAGAGAATACACCTCGTCCTGCAGTGACTTGATGTGCCAGAGTGGCTTGCTATGGGGGAGGGGATTCCCCCTTATCAGAGGAGAGGGGAGAAGGGATGGGGAGTGGTTATGTGATGTGGGGACTGGGAGGAGGGGGGGCTGCAATTGGGATGTAAAGGGAATAAATAAGTAATAATTAAAAAAAGACTAGATGTCAATATATTTGGTTCTAGCAGAAGCTCCACTTCCAGTTAGCTTGCTATGTTGCAAAAAAGGCTCACCTAGCCAATTCCATTCTGTAAAAATTAGTGTGCATCTCATTAGCAAGGATACGGACTGACTGATCCTCAACACTTTGTGTTTATCTGAAAATCAAGTTTAATACCTTATGGGGAAATATCAAACTTAAAATGTCTGTTCTCTAAAAAGGCCTACATAATGCTAATTGTAAATTTGTGAGGAGGTATATAGAAGTGTTCATCATCTCTTCTAACCTAAATCACATACATAAAAGCCATAGACTCTGAAGACACAAAATATACTATTTTCAACCTGAAAAACATTGGTTCACAACACGTAAGGCAGGAGAGAAGCAGAGGGTCTTACTTGGATTTGGCTGCAACAGCACTTCGGTCTGTTTCATTATTTTTTCTGTCCATATTTTGGTACATTCAGCTTTGCTAAGGAGGTTTTCCAGGTGAGCATCCAGTTCTGTCTTTTCTGCTTGGCCAAGCTTTTCTTCTGTGAACTGTGAACATTTAAAGTAAGAATATATGTATATAAACACACTTTAAAGACATAGGAAACTGCCAAAGAGTAAAAACCAAATGCAAACGATTGTAGACATGTAAATAATTACACTCCAGGCTTGCTTATGAGTCAGTGCTTGCTAGTCTTGTCTACCACAGAACTTACAATGACTAGCATATGTCCTCTGATAAACTGCATGGTGTGAGTTCCGAATTGCACAGCACATAAGTATTCCTAACAAAGACTAAGATTTGGCTGACTCTGACTTCAGATGCTGACTGGATGTTAAGTGGCAGGGCAAGCTTTTCCTTTTGTATCTATCATAAAAGTGACACAATGAATACATTCTTTTGAAATGAGGTTTTACTGTGTAGCTCAGAATGGTTTTGACTTTTTCCTGCCTCAGCTTCCCAAACAACAAATGTTTTGAGGAATAAGTAAGACTGTTTATAGAAATAAATCTCTCTACTTAGAGCCTGGTAATTATTATTCAAATTTAAAATATTTTAGTTCTTTTATGACTTATGTATTGCTTGGAAGTTTAACTACTCCCAAGTTACCTATTCATGGGATCCTCTGAGCAAGCGTCATTTGATTGTTTCTTCAGGGTTTGCTCCAATGTGGCTACTTCCTGCTACATTGTTCATACAGCAGAAGTATTTTTTTTATAAGATTTATTTTTAAAAAAGAATGTGTGTGAGTATGTGAGTGTAGGTGCCCACAGAGTCCAGAATATGAGAGTGTAGGTGCCCACAGAGTCCAGAATATGAGAGTGTAGGTGCCCACAGAGTCCAGAAGAGGGCACCGGAAGTTCTGAGGCTGGATTAATGGGAGTTGTCAGTCATCAGAAAACAGGTGTTGAAAATTGAACTCAGGTCCTCTGTCTGCAAGAGTGTATGCATCTTTATTCGCTGAGGTATCTCCCAGACCCAAAATGTAGGTGTTTTCTTTAAAGACCAGAAAATGTAGTTGAATACATTCAATATGGAGCCTTCTGGATACTTTCGGATAAACAAGAGATGTAATATCTAAGGCTGTATGTCATGAGTAATTTTCCTCTAGAATATACAGCGTTTCTCCTTTAATGTAGGAAAATCGACTCAATGGTTAGCTAACTGAAGCATGTTTATCTCACCCCTTCCCTTCCTCTCCTTTCTTTTGCTTTATTTCTGAGTTTTACATCCATCTCTTTGGACCTCATTCTTCTTGGCTTAATACTTGCAAAAGATTATCAGCACTCTTAGCTGAATGGCTCTCCTAGCCTTTTCCAAAAATCCTACACAGGCCAGAGGTCACCTCAGTGAATAAACTTGGAAGAACAGTTCCAAAGCTACTGCTGTAAGAGTCCCAAACCTGCCAAGTACTGTGCACAGGCTGTGCAGTGCGCTGTGACTAAGGTAAACCTGCCAAGTCCTGTGCACAGGCCGTGCAGTGCACTGTGACTAAGGTCCGGGTGGCAAGGATGGCAAACTCTGCTCACAAGGCCAGCCACGTAAACTGCTGTCGTCCTTAGGACAGAGCAGGGAGTCGTTACTTAGTCTTCAGGATTCTAAGCAGCATGCCTTTGGAGAGGCATGTATCAGAACTTTACATGTCAAACTTTACCTCCAATAGTTAGTAAATCTCAGAGAGCACAGAGGGAAAGGAAACAAACTTAGGTGGTCATTATCTTTAAAAGAGGATCAAGAAAATTTTCTCTTAGCTTTTAAAATATACGCCATTTTTCCTTTATCTATTTATTCCTCCTACAAATACTTTTTCTTTAAAAATGTAAAATTATGTTTAATTCAGTGTGTATATGTGCATGTGCATATGCATACAAGTGGCAGAAAGCCAGAGGACAGCATGCAAGTATGTTCTCTTGTCTGTCATGCAGGTCGTGGTGCTAGAACTCAAATATCAGGCTTGGTGACAAGTACTTTACTGGCTGAGCCACTTTCCGGCCCTCAACAATATTAAGCACTTATATATGTGCTAGTACTGGGGTAAGCACTCAGATTTCTAACAAAGCAGGCAAAGCCTTTGTTCTTAAGAATCTAACATTTTTATAGGGAAGAAACAAAAATGTAAACAATTTGAGAACAAGCATGCAAAGGTTTAAACATGCTCAGCAGAAGACCAACACAGGTGATTTGATTTCTTCCTGAGTGACATAATAAATCTAAGCCCAGAAGAATGATTATTTGGAAGAGGAGGAATCAGGAGAATTGCAGACACCTTCTCTGGGGAAGAATGAGCCTGAAGGAAGCAGGGGTGCCAGACTGGGATGCAGAACGGCATGCTGGGTAAGAGCAGCTCACCTGAAATGGGCTGTGTAGAGACTTAACTGTGGAGGGTGTGTGGGGCATACAGTGTTCCTTCTCATGACTGCCAGTTGCTCTTTCCACAGGCTCACTATTACCACTTTTATGCATATTAAACATTACTTTCCATAAAGAAGTCTCTATTGTATCTAAGAACAGTCTTTCAAATAATAGATTAATAATAGAAAAATCAACATCAATAATTTATGTGTGATGTACTCTTCTAGTAAGATTTGGTCTCTTAAAAAGTCTTACTAACTGAAATGTATTATCTAAGAATTATAAAAATACAGGCCCCCTTTTTAGTATGTAAAATGTCAGTTACGTCTAACATATTTAGTGATACTAAATTTAAAGGTACAGATTAGAAACTATTAAAACATGTTTATGAGAGTAACTCAAGATACAGTCACTGCGTTTATTGAGACAAGTTAGGATTCAGGCAGTATTTCTAATGCTTAGAAACTTGGTGGCTGGTAGATTGTGAGCAATAAGATTAGTAAACCCTTTCTTTCTCAAGTTGGTCTTCATTATGGTGTTTATCACAGCCACAGAAAGCAAACTAGAACAGTGACTTACACAGTAGGAATCTACAAAATGAGTAGGTTTATTTTAGTTCAGAAGACAATGGACAAAACAAACACAGCACCAAGAGAAAACAGCAAACCCCTCAGGGACAAAGCAGGCTCTCCCTGAGAGTCTGAATGTAGAAGCTGTGTAGACAACAGTTCTGGAGGATGGCCCCCATGAGCAAGGTGTTCAAGAAGCAGGAAATGCTCACCTGTGTTCACACTCATTTCCTGTTCTCACTATGCTCGCATCTAGGCTTCACACTTGAGCAAACACGGCCTCGCTAGTTCTCAAAGTTTAACAACTTATTGTTGTTGTTACTGAGAGGCAGACAGCTGAGGTAAGGACATCCAGGTGGCCTTCAACTTGATTTTCTTGCCTTCCTTTCCTAAGTTCAGGCACTGTGGCATAAGCATCATGCCCAGCTTATTTCTAAAATGCTCCCCTCACCCCCAGAAGAGAAAGCATCGTTGTCATGCTTTTGAATTCCCTAATGTCAGGGCTTAGTTTGTGTTAAAAATTCCATATAGTAAGGTATACATTTTCTTTTATCAGACATTCTCAAAACCTTACAGGTAAGAACAGTAATCCTCATGGTGAGTAACTTGAGGACTGGAATGATTAACACTGTGGCTAAAGTGTCAAGTACTGGGAATGAACAATTACTTGTTTCACTTATGCTGACCTCAACAAGTTAGTAGTTTTTATTTTACTACCATAATCCAAATATACCCACGTTGTGCTTCATTGTGTTGTGTATTTGTTTACAGTACTGCAGACCAATCTTTGTTTTTTCACAGGATACTCAGTTAATTACTAAAGTAAGGATGGCTTAACTGCTATCTTGGATTAAAAAAAAAACGGTGGAAGCCGGGGCTGGGGCGGATACACAGTAACACTGCTACTGTTATATTTCTAAACGCAAGTTATTAAACTTCTTTACTAAAATGTAAACTTATAAAAAGTAGGATTATTTTCCATGATCTTATTTATATTTGGGAGCCCAACTTCTCCAAAAGCATAATCTGCTGCCCAGTTGTTCACCCTATGTCATCTGCAGCACAGGAAAATGGCACAAGGACTGAAGGTTTAATTCTCTACACACTCCCTAAACACCACTTTAAGAAAGGGACTGTCTCTGAGTTGAGAGTAGTATAGTAGGCATTGGAGGAGTTAGTAAAATTCAGTCACTTATATATATATTCTACTCTAACATATTCTTAAAGTGCCACGACTAATCTACCTATTATATATTTGAATAGCTTTGAACTCATGTTTCCATTTAAAACAGAATAATTTCTAATAAAATGCCTGAGCAAAATGTAGGTACCTACAGAAGTTGATCAGAGAATGGCCTACTTTTTTAAAGTGCAATTTTATTTGAAAGGAAATTATTTAGAAATGAGAAAGCTTACTTCTCTCTATTACTCTTGCTTATAAAGAGTCATTGCACAGCTCTTAAACTACTCTTGGCATGACACTTGGCACTTTGGCACTGTACAGATATCGCCATAGCTCAGAGTAGTACTCAGTTATTGGTGAAATGCTAGAACAAGACGACAGTGCTTTATTGTGAACTAATATTCATTCCAGCACTCTGGATTTCATGATGTAATTTAGAAACACACTGTTTTCCCTGTAAATTTAGTTAAAAAAAATACTGTAGAATGTATCAAACAAACAAAAAGCTAACAGTATAGTGGAACTTCATAAACACCTACTTATAATTCAGCTTCAACAACTATCAACATTCTGCTAATCGGCTTTCAACTACCTGGTCTTCTCTTCTGAAAAATTGTAAAGTGAGCCTCAAACTAGTATAACCATAACTTTTCAGTAAGTAATGTTGACAGACAACATAAAAGGACACATTTAAAATCTTAGTTTTTATTCCCTCCTTAAGAAATGGTTGAAGTCACAATCCAGAGTCAGTTTTCACACGTTTTTCTCCTCCTCCAGGGCTAATCTGAGAGCCAACACCGTCACCTAAGTCACAGATACTCAGCTGGTCCTGTGGACACAGCTCTTTTCCACCCGGCCTCCCCAGTACTCGGAACTTGTTTGTCTGGAATAGCTTTCTTCCAAAATAAAAACCAAACAAATAGCAAGAAACCACAAATACTTGTGTCTCCGTTACTTCTCTGAGGTCTCTTAGTGCCTCATGCCATTAGAATGGAAAGCCCAGCTTTGCTTGGACGACCGACCGCAGCATGACCCCCCACCACCTCCACTAGTAAGAGCCCTATCAGCTTCCACCGCCTGTATATTCATATGCTGCCATACTGGAAGGTTCGTGAGGAAAAACTCTTCTGATTTTATTTTAATCAGTGAAACTAAATATGGAAGACATAATTGAGTAAGACTGAAGAGAAAATTATTGCCAGCTCACATGTTAGGATACAACTTAAAAAATCTTTTTTAAAAAAAGGACAGGAAACATTTAGACACTAAAACTCATTTGGGAAGTGCAATTTCTATGAAATTTTCTAGATTTACTTTCTAAAATTGAGTCTTTCAATAATTTAGATTGAATTATTATGTATTATGTATCTGAGACACATAATTGTATTAAACTGTGGATTATGTAGTGTCACATTAAATACCTGGAGTACCAGGTAAGCAACAATAAACAAAAGTTACTACAGCCTCTGGTCTTCTAATGAAGTCAATGTTAAGTCTAACATGATCTCATCTCATCCCGCAATTGTTTAATGACACATTTCTGGGGGGG
>NW_022196898.1:92036350-92044202 GCF_008632895.1 Mastomys coucha
GGGGGGGAGGATAAAGGGCTAAGTATGCAGAGGAGCTTGTCACTCAGTATATTAGTCCAGGGAATCAAAAGGGAGATGGGATTTCCCATCCCTAAGAGTTACTCACTGTTGGTAATAAAGTGCTCAGATTTTACCAAATGATCTTGAAGTTCTTTTGGGGCCACATCATACTGCTATTCTACATGTCTTAACCCTGCGATGATCATTCTGAGGGGAAAATAAGCTTTCAGTACGGTATGGGTCAGAGGGCGACTTCGGTTGTGTGCTAGCCAAGCAAGTTGAGCAAGTTATTTACCCTCTTTGCCGCTTCTCCCCTTTTTAAGGGAGGGCTAACAATGCCTCTCTGGCCAAGTGACAGAGAGGGGCTGCAGCTAGTACGTTCAATGCACAGTAAACTGCTCGTCATACTATTTTTCGTAAGACAGGCAGTCATTACCTTGGGGAACTGTCTGATTCTTTTGCCAAGGATAACGCAATATGATAATCCCAGTGCCAGTCAAATTAAAAGATGAACACGAAATAAAGCAACACGTGAGGTTGCTTTTATTTCGGTGGGATTCTGTCCCGTGGGGCATCGCTTTTGCTTTTGTTTCCTCCTTACAGAGCAGAGGGCTGCTGCCGCCCTATGTCACTTAACTTCAGTACCAGATCGTTTACAAGCCGTGCGGTGAAATTTACGGACGTACGTCTGCTCCTCGGAGATTTAACTGAGTTTGCATAAATGTGGGTGTTGACTGTAAATATCTGCCCAAGTTCCCTATGGCTGACACTTCCTTGATCACAGTACAAGGAGACGCAGTCAACTTTTCCCCACCAAGTGTGCCTGAAGCCAAGCGTGCCGGGTCCCCTCCAAAGTGACCAGGGCCACAACCACGTGAACCGCCGCGTCCTCCTCTCAACCTTGCTCCATAGCCCACTTGGGGGAACGGGTCGGATCACCCCTCATCCCCCGGCGTCCTTGGTGAAGCCGAGACACCGACAGGACGGGCAATCTCCATTTCCCCCACGGGTTGCTAAGCTCTGGGACCATCCTCCTTCCAGGGGCAGCGAGGGCTGGCAGCTCCTCGGCGCCGAGGGGCAGGAAAAGGAAAACTCCCTTCTCCGTTGGACTCGGCCCGGAGGGCGAGCGCGAGCGCGGGGAAAGGGTGGGGGTGGCGCGAAGGTGCTCGGCCGGCGTGCCCTGCCTCGCCTCGCCGGCCGGGGCAGCGAGGCCTCCGCCCCGGGGTGAACCCAAGCTGTCCCGGGCCGAAGGACGCCGGGCGCGGGGCGGCGGTGGGGCGAGCGGGGCGCCAGGCCGCGCCCATCGGGAGGCCGGGGTACCCGGGCGACGCCGTCCGCGACCCGCCCTCCGCTCGCCCTCCCCGGCGCCACCCCCCTCACCCCCCGGCCTCAACTGCCAAGGCCGTCGCCGCCGTACCTGCACGGCCCGGCTGAGGAAGGTGCCCGCGTCGGCCGCCAGCTTCTTCACGTTGAAATCCATGATGTTCATGGCCGGCTGGGGCGCCGGGCAGAGCCGCCGGCTGGCCTTAGCGAGGAGGCGGGGAACGCGGCGGCCGGGCTGGGGCGCCGGGCGACGGCGGGGCGGACGTGGTAGGTGGCGGAAGGCGGCGCCAGCCCCGCGCAGCTGTCGTTTCCTGAGGGGGAGGGGAGAGGGCCGGCGCCGGCGAGCGCGCGCCCCGCCGCCCGCACGCTGGGGCCTGCCGCGTGGCCGAGCCGCGGCGAGCGGCGCCCGCACTGAGGTCGCGTCCGGAGGAACCCACCGCCGCCGCGCCGCCCCGGCCCGCGGTGCAACCGCGGCGGAAAACAGCCGGCGGGGAGGGGGGCGTGGCCTCCGCGCGGGCGTGGGGGCGGGGTGGCCTCGTGGGGACAGCGACCCCTGCAGGCTGGCCGAGGATGCACCGCTGGGTGGAGTCGCTGCGGAGGCTCTCGCGGGGACAGCGACCCCTGCAGGCTGGCCGAGGATGCACCGCTGGTTGGAGTCCCTGCGGAGGCTCTCCTAACAGCGACCCCTGCTGGCTGGCCGAGGAGCCACCTTTGGGTGGAGTCGCTGCCCAGGCTCTCCTAACAGTGACCCCTGCTGGCTGGCCGAGGAGCCACCGCTGGGTGGAGTCTCTGCGGAGGCTCTCCTAACAGCGACTCCTGCAGGCTGGCCGAGGATGCACCGCTGGGTGGAGTCCCTGTGGAGGCTCTCCTAACAGCGACCCTGGAGGCTCCCTAAACACCAAGCCAGGGTCAGAGCATCAGTGGAAGTTCTTAGCAGAACAGGAGCCTCCTGAGCTGCGGCTCGTCTCACCCTGATTCTCTCCCAGGGCGTCTCAGTGAGTATCTGTGACAGAAGTGCCTTAAAAGGAGACGGAACGGACACTATGGAATCATTGGCCCGGATTTGGGTCCTGTATTGGGTCTGGTGTCAAGGGGCAACCTATGGCTTGAGTAGACACCTAGCCAACCTTTGCTGAACGGGATTGTCTTTATTGTCCCCTCCCCTATTATACCTTGACTCACCATTAGGACCTACTGTGTGTCAGGCATTGAGTAGGTGCTGAAGAGTTCAGTCCCTGTGGTGGCTTGTGGTCGTCATCTGAGGCATATTTGGAAGTATCTCCCATCCCCTGCGAAGGCATGTGAGAGTATTTCAGAGAGACCAAAGAGAAGAAATACAAGGTTCCTACCCACTTATACATTCATTCACTCCCGAGTACCTAAGATCTGGCACGGCCTCAACCTTCCAATTCCCAGCCGTGGGATAAAGGCATGAGCCACCTCTCCCCTCGCCCCAACACACACACACACACACACACACACACACTTCATTCAGCTAATCTAGTTTCTGTTTTCTGAGAAAAGGTCTCATGTGACCTAGGCTGGCTTCAGGTACCCGAGGATGGCTTCAAACCCATCCTCCTCCTCTCTTTGTTTTTTTTGCTTTCTTGTTGCTCCCTTCTTTTCCTTCTCCCCCCTCCTCTTATCCTGGGGATCAAACCATTGTCCAATAGATTCTGTTTTATAATTCTTATCATGTAACTTTCATTTTGGCATTTCAAGATGCCTCCGGAACCGCTAGTATCATACACATATTCTCAACTTAGAGGGAAATGAAGGGTAAGGGCCAAACCCACAGCGCTTAGTGTCCCTTTCTCCTTTTGAAATCAAGCATTCCATAACCCCCAGCTAGTACACTTTCATTTTCACTTCATTAGTGAGAACTGGGCCATATAGATCCTCACAATGGCAGCTCGATCTAATAAATGCAATGTGCCTTGCTAAAAAACTAAGAGCGTTTGTGAGAGAATAGTAGGTCTGGTCTTTAACAGTGCGTATTGTTGTCTTGAACAAAATAGAGCTTGTGCTAGCAAAGAAGGAGAGAGTAGTTAGAGGGCAGGCAGCTATTAACATTTGCTCTGCTGTTGTCCTGCAACAACCAAAGGAGTCCTACACTCCCTGGAACTTCTCTTCAGGTTTTAGGTCAGTTATATAATTGAAAAAAATCAAGAGGAAATTCAGAGGAAGGAGCTCAGTGGCTAGAATTTTCCAAGCATAAGTGTTAGGCCGTGGGTTCCATTCCCAACTGAAAGAAAACAAAACTTATAGGAAAAATGGGGATGGATTGGGGCTGCACGTGAACTCTGTTAAAAGGTGATAAAGCAAACAGTTTCTTCCATTGTCTAGCTTTTGATGTGTGACTATTTTTTGCTATTTAATGCCATTTTAGACAAAAACTAAAAAGTCAAATTATTTGTGTGAATTTCACTATATATTAATTAGGAACAATAGCAGTCAAGAGTATCTGTACGTCATATGCTATAGAAAGATTTTTTTTTTTAACCTGTGTTTGAGTATTTTGCCTGCATGTATGTCCATGAACCACTTGTGTGCCTGGTGCACTCAGAGGCCAGAGGAGAAATCCAGCGGAGCTATAGACCCTGTAGCTCCCCACGGTTACTTCCCACCCTGGAGCAGTGAGAACTGAACACTGGACCTGAGCCAACTCTCCACTGTGTGTGTGCTGTAGTGGCTGCTGGCAGATTCTGCGGGGATGCTGGAGAAGAAAGGGTGGGAGGACTTCGCATTTGTAGCTTTCTCTACTGCTTGTGTTTTCAGTCTCTGTGTATAGTTTTGCCTAACATGGATGTGTCTTAGATGGGCATGTGTGTATACATGCCTACACACATATAACATTTCTGGCTTATATCATTTTTGCATTTTAAGACAGATACTTTACTGACTCAATGGATACAACGTGTGGCTATTAAAATATTCAAATAGCACAGAAATGCACAGTGATGAGAGCAACTAATCCTCAAATACTCAGAATTAGCCAGTGGTGACATTTGTTATTCTCTCTCTCTGTAAATATAGATGAAGCATGTGTGACACAGGTCTAAGTGTGGGAATGAGTGCAACAGAGTAAGAGAATGAGGGATGGATGGACAGAGGGACAGAGGGATAGAGGAGGGGAGGGGCATACACTTGCTTTGTATGAGTTTTTCTTTTTTCTCTTTTTATTTATTTGTCTTTTTTGGAGACAGAGTCTCTCTAGGTTAGGCTGGCCCCTCTCCCGAGTGCTGGGATCCTGCACAGCCCAGACAAGTGTTGTGTTTGTTCCTGGGGAAGGGAACATGCCAATGTCCTTTTCATTCTGCCTACGCTTGACCCTCTTGCTTCTCCTCTCCTGCCACAATAAAAAATTCCTCTGATATCATCGATCAGTCCTTTCCCCGAGTGCCTTGAACTCTGCCTGTACTACTGTAGAACATATGTACTTATTTTTCTTTTCATTTCCCCTCTTTCCTCAGAATCCTTACCAGCATTTAAATATGTCCACCAGGACCTCCTGAATGGAACCTCAGCTCCCTCATTGTCACAATCACACAGGTACTGCCGCAAGTCACCCTCCTGACCCTGGCCCACTTCTCATCTCCTTCCTTCCCATAGCCATGGAGGTCAAAACCTTGAGAACATGTTTAACAATCACTGCCTCTGTGGCGATGAATCTCCATTTACCCTGGATCACTCAAACATGGCTCCTTCTACCACTGTGTCCAAAAACTAATTTTTCTTCTTCTAGCAGTAATTTTTCTATACTGTTTTCATCTCAGGCATCTCTGTAAGACAGTGTGTTGAGAATTTACCCATGGACCAGGTACTGCTTTGACGTGTTAACTTTACGTGCAGTATTTCCTTTAGAACCCTCTCCTGCTTGTCCTCCTTGTCATTTCTTTATTGTTTTCTTTAACACTATTGCCTCCATCTGAGGGTCTGCTTATGCACAGTTGTCATAAAATTTCCTTTCATCTTATCCACTAAATCTTAAAAAGGTATGAACTTTGTTGTTAAATATTACTAAAATACCATTAATGCATCTAAAGAAAAATTAACAATATTTCCTCAGTCTTAGCAAGTAGCCCATCAAAAGACAACTTTCCAGTTAGCTCAAATTAGAAAACCCTTCCAAATTTAAACAATGTTTTCACTAAGTTACTCCTTTGCTTTCAACCATTAATGTCTTTTTACTGATCTTAGGATAAAGAACAAAATCTGCTGAACTACACGAAAGCCATGCACGTTTTATTTAATGGCTTTCCTAGTCACCCAGGTCAACGGAATGAAGTATAGAAATCTTAAAGTGATGTTTCATGTTATCTTGAGTTGATAAACAACCTATAATATTTAAATTCTCAAACAGCTAGGGGCTGGATGTGGTGGTGCAACCCTCTAATTCCAGCACTCGAGAGGCAGAGGTCGGTGACTCTCTGTTTTAAGGGCAGCCTGGTCTACATAGAAAGTTCCAGGCTAGCCAGGGTGACATACGTTGTAAGACTGTTTCAAACAACAAGGCCAGCAGCATCAGCAACAACAAAACAATTAGCCAAGAAAACAAAAAAGTATTAGTGATTAAGTTATTAGTGTTTTACTTCGAAAGTTAATAGTTTTTTTTTTAAAAAATACAAGTGTGTATTTTATATATTTTGAATGTCTATGATGATTCTACTAGATAGATGTCAGAGTAGCCTAAAAAGTTAATTGTTTTGCAGTTAAAGTGTTGAGTAAAATTGCATTTAAGCTACTGTAAGCTTCTATGTTCCTCTAATGAAGAGAGAGAATGCTTTTGCTAATATATTTGAAACTGAAGTTGTAGCTGTTTTGTGGTCGTATATTCATTATGAAAGTTAGAATTCTCTTGTGCTATAGAAAAAATTTTTTTTTATTAAGTCTTAAACTTTCTTGACTGTAAAATGTCTATGAGACATAAAAGGTAGTAACATTTTCTTGAGTGCCAAATACAAGGCAGATCCATTACTAATATTTTAATGTTGCCTCCTGTTTATCCTCAAATGATAGCAGTGAGAGCATCCAAAGGCTGGCGTGCGGGCTCAGGCAGCAAGGGCGCTGCTGTCATGCCTGATGCCCTGACTTTGATTCCTAAGACCCACATGGACAGAAGTAAAGAGCCCGTTTCTGTAAGACCTTTATATTTGCTTGCACACATGCTTACACACACACACACACACACACACACAGAGAGAGAGAGAGAGAGAGAGAGAGAGAGAGAGAGAGAGAATCTCAATAAAATATTCCAAATGAGATAATTATTTTGAAAACTAGATTTTAAAGATATTAAATAACTATCCTTAAAACTTTAACCTGTTAACTATTTGTGACTATTTATGAAAATACATATTTCTAAACCCTAAAGGGTTTTGATAATGGGAGTTGTTAACATTGGGGTTTTGCTCATGTCAGGCAGGTGAAGAGGCTGACGTGGGGAAGGGATTAGAGAGTCATAGGATGAGCATAGTGTTTGTGATTATACAGTTCGTGGTTGTCAGCAACACCGTTTGGAGTCTTAGTTTGATCTTGGGCAAGTCATTTTGTATCTCTGATCTTTAGTTCTATCATCAATGAAGCGAAAATATAGCCTAAGGTCTGCCTATGGTGAGGATATGAAGGTTAAATAAGAAAATATATGCTATCTGCTGTGGCCATTTATAGTTCAATAAATCCATGTTATTATTTTTGTGCATCTGAGAGCAACACAAAATTAATATAGCTAAAACCTGTTATATTTGGGTCATGGTGGGTTGCCCATTGCCAGTGCCCATGTATGCCTGAATGTATCAATAGACAGTTTACATATAAAGACTAATATTTAATTTTAAAAAATGAAAAACTGTGCTTTCATTGAAAACCTAAGAATTACAACTTATTTTGCACTGAACCATTATGTAGAGTTAGAACATTGCTGTTTTGGTCAAGGAAACAAAACCAATATCATTATGGGTTGGAGAGGTGGATCAGCAGTCAAGAGCCTTTGCTGCTCTTACCGAGGACCGGAGTTCAGATCTCAGCTCCCCTATCATGCGCCGTCCAAGCTCTGCACCTCCAGCTTCCAGGGCTCAGACACCCTCTTCTGGCCTTTGTGATGCCTGAGCTGAGATCCTGATAACCCTCTCCAACACCCATGACTTCAAAAGACAACAAATCGCTAAAAACTCCAATATATTAGCTTCAACTGCCTTCTTGTCTCCATCTAAGGATCTCCATGAAGAGTTTAGTGTGTTTCTTACCTACTTATATCACAAACAAATTTAGAACATTTTTTTTTTTGTTTGTTTGTTTTTTTCGAGACAGGGTTTCTCTGTATTGCCCTGGCTGTCCTGGAACTCACTCTGTAGACCAGGCTGGCCTTGAACTCAGAAATCTGCCTGCCTCTGCCTCCCAAGTGCTGGGATTTAGGTACATTATGTAACATCTTATCTGTCCTTCTGTGATTTTCCTTACTTGGTAGTATGTGTTTGAAATAGGCTTAATGTAGTTCCTTCAGTTATGTATATGTTGGTAAGATTTTTTT
>NW_022196898.1:92044212-92047460 GCF_008632895.1 Mastomys coucha
ATTCATGTCCCCTGGGAAGAGGAGACCTCAACTGAAGAATTTTCCTCTATCAGATTGGCCCTTGATCTTGTCTTTGATGTCGTTGGTTGAGGGCATTTTCTTGACTGATGACAGATGGGAGAGGGCCCAGTCCACGGGGGATGGTGTCACTCATGGGCAGGTGGTTGTGGGTTGGCCAGCTGACCATGTCAGAATGAGCAAGCCGGTAAGTAGCATTTTTCTATGGTTCCTGCCCTGGGTTCTTGCAGTGATAGACTAGGACTGGAACATGTAAACCAAGCAAATCCTTCCTCCCCATGAGTTAATTTTAGTCCGTGTTTCATTATAGCAACAGAAAGTAACCAGGCCAGCGGAAGGGCTGATCAAATGAGTCCCTCACATCCTTCTTGTGGAGGTCCTTACTGCTGAATATTTAGAGATTTTTACTTTTAAGTTTTAATTTTAAAATCTCATGTGCTTTGCCTGCATGAGTGTCTATGTGTTACATATGTACAGCGCCCACGGAGGGGAGAAGAGGGCATTGTATCCCCAAATCTAGGGTTATGTAGGGGCGTGAGCCTCCACAGGGCTGCTGTGAATGAACCCTGGTCCTCTGCCGGAGCAGCCCCGTGCTCTTACCTGCAGAGGCATCACTCCAGCCTTCTGGTTTTAATTCAAAAACTAATCTGCAGTTTGTTTATTAGATATTTTGGGATGGTGTCTTACTGTGTAACCCACACTGGTATCAATCTTGTGATCCTCCTGTCTCAGCTTCTTAAGTATTGGGATTATAATCAGCCACCATCATATCCAGATCTAGTGAGTATCTTTCTTCACAGATTCTGGAACATGAATGCACGTGTGTGTGTGTGTGTGTGTGCATGTGCGCACACACACATCCCTGCAAGCAATGTGCATGTTTTTATACTTAGCAAATACAACTTTCCCTCCACCAGAAGGTTTCCATTCCTTCTTTTTTCATCAAAACTTGACACATTTTTTCAGTGATTAATGTGGTCTTATACAGATGCTATTTTTACATTAACTAATCATTGGCTCACTGGCATGAAGTCCACTTGATAATATTGGTTTTCCTATGTTCTTTTATATTTGTTTTCTTGATTTTTCATGATTTCATAGTGCTTCTTCCTTTTAGATATCTAAAAAGTTCTTGAAATCTTGCCTATAAAGAAAGGCTTTCCTCTAATAAAACTTTCTTTCTCAGGAAGATATACCATAGCAACACTACTAGCTTAATTTTTCATTCTATTAGCTTATACATTCTGTTGAGGTAACAAAAAACAAGCAAGCAAATAAGTAAATAAAATTTTTCTGAAATTTTATGTTTTAAGATTAATATTATAAAGTACACATTCAAGTTCTTTAAGTTCTCACATGCCCATGATATTGTAGGAATATTGTTGATGTGATTGGGGCAATTTGTTTTTTTCTCTGAGAGTACAAAATCTTTAATTATTTAACAAACACTTATTGAATATCTACTACATATCAAGTTTTGCTCTAGATGCAAGAGCTACAACAGTGAAAAAAAAAAAATCCCAATTCTAATAGCACATCTTGGTGATGCTGTTAAGATCAAGTGATGGATGGTTCCGGGACAGAAACCGACTGCCACTGTGATGCCTGCTAATCGTAGGTAAAGGCACTTCGTGTGGAATACTGATGAAACACCATTAGTGACAAGTGACATTTGACTTTATGACTGCTTTTGACCATTTTTCTTTACAAACTACTTTCATAGTCCCTTTTGATTTCAGTTATATAAGCAGAAAGTATTCTTTATTAACTATCTTACAAATAATTCAACTACAAAATCATTTGCTATTATAGATGCATAATTGTCTTCAGTTGACTTATATGAATTTTTATTTTGTTAATATACAAAGTGAATTTGCATCACACTGTGAAAAGGGAATGGATATCTTATTTTCATAGTAAATGGAACACTTAAGAAACCAAGTGAAGAAATCTTAATCTTGATTTACAGATAGCAAAAGAATCAGTGTTAGTTAATTCAGGGAATTTTCAACTTTGAATATGAACTTCTATATTACAATTGTTGACAGGCAAAAATTGAGTTCAGTAAACACATTCTAAAGAAGCACTTAACAAATATGTACAAGATTACATTTTAGTGCTAGTATATCTTCTAGTTTAAAATAGAGTTAAAAATCACAATCATCCCCCAAATTGTCAGACAGATTGCAGAAATATCAGGACCTGGTGCAGAAATACTGTGTTCTGGGGGAATAAACTTGACAGCCTGTGCGAAGTTGGAGACCTCCGAGGAGAGACCGGCTTCATTGTCGGCCTGGATTGCAATGTAGACCTGGGTGCCATTTGCTATTTTAAAAGTTTCTGGTTTGAACTTAAATGTTTCTTTTGAGCCAGACTCTTTAGGTATCAGACCGGAAGTATTCACTAAAGTAGCGTTGCTAAAATCTTCTTGGAGATCCAGAGAACGCCCACTCATCCTGATGACGTATCTATGTGCTAGAAGAGAGAGACATCACATTTTAGCATCCTGAGGATGGGTCTCTGCCTCTGCCCTGCACCTGTGGGAGTTCTGAGCAGAGCATGCGAGCTTTAGACTGAGAGCCCAGATACCATTTGTGTCTGGTTATCCCAGCTCACTGGTTTTAAAAACAAGTGTACAAACTGTTATCGGAAAACAAAATGTCCAGTTTTAGTATCACAGAAAAGCTTAATTCCGTATCATATATGTGGTCGCTTGAATAGGCTTAACCCTTGGGGCATGGCACTATTAGGTGTGTGGCCTTGTTGGAGTGGGTGTGGCCTTGTTGAAGGAAATGTGTCACTGTAGGGTGTGAGCTTTGAGACCCTCCTCCTAGCTGCCTGAGAGATTCAGGCTTCTGTTTGCCTTCAGAACAAGACATAGAACTCGCAGGACCTCTAGTGCCATGTCTGCCTGGATGCTGCCATTCTCCGGCCTTGATGATAATGGACTGAACCTCTGAACCTGTAATCCAATCCCAATTAAATGTTATTCATAAGGGTTGCTTTGGTCATAGATCTCTTTTAAACAATGAAATGCTAACTAAGACAGAAGTTGGTACCAAGAGTGGGGCATTGCTATGATAGGCCTGACTATGCTTTTGTTTGAAGGAATGTGGATTTTGGAACTTTGGAATGCAATGGCATGCTTAAAGTGGGGCTTAAGGGCTATTCTAGTAGAATCATGGAAGACAGTGGGGCTGAGGGTTATTTGATCTGTGGGAAGTGTTTTC
>NW_022196898.1:92056405-92056734 GCF_008632895.1 Mastomys coucha
GCGTCTCTGCTTCCACCATGTTGGTTCAGGAGTTGAACTCAGGCTGTGAACTTGACGGTAAGCACCTTCACTCACTGAGCTGTCTCACCAGCCTAGAGTTAACATTTCTGTTTAAACTCAACAAAGGATGAGTTTCTAAGAATCTCATGGACATTCAGAGCATCTCTGAAGTTATTATAAACCTATATTAATCAAAAGATCTTATTCAAAATAGGTAAGTTAAAGATAAATGGAAAATTGTAAGAACGAGGCAAATTTGAATATTTTTTTGTGAATCAGCGAATGTAGTAATTGGCCTAAGTACCCAGTGGATCTATAAAATGTGAGAC
>NW_022196898.1:92057439-92059825 GCF_008632895.1 Mastomys coucha
GGAGGTGATTGTCTGTGAAAAGCAGGGGGTTAATTACATGATGTGACTTCTGAATATACTTAGGAACAAACAGCTTTTTATGTTCTCTTTCTTAACCGGTTTGATACATGGAAATGAGCAAACATTAGACTTATCAGTACTTTTCATCATCCAGATATCACATAGAACAAATCTCCAGTAGTAGTTTCTGGCATATAGTAGCTATGAAGTGAATAAAAATTAAAATGAATGTAAATGCCTGCTGTTATTATCTCCCCACAAAACACTCGATGAAGATGCAAGGCTTCCAGACAGTTGAACATGGCTTCAGGCTCAATACCATTTGAAAAGTCATGACCAAAGTTGGACTAGCAAGATTGAATTATTTGATATGTGACCTTTTCATGTATTTTCTTTAGTTATTACTAAAGAATTTTATGGTTTCTCCAAAATAAAACAACTTTGGGTTATCGTGAAGGAAGAAGTTGGTAAATTTTCAGTTATAATTGTGTTTCATAATTTTTGACTTCTACCTAGAATATTAATTAAGAGTTTTGGTGTTAGATACCTTGGTTTTTGCTACCTTGAGAAGAAATTCTGTTTTATAATTTGTTTAGTTTTTCCTGAAATTTTTCCAAACACACACACACACACACACACACACACACACACACACCTTACAGACTCTTACTATAATGATCAAGTTTATATACTGTAGAGATAAGGTTCTCAATTCTAGATTGACAATTGTCTTGTGATGGATAGATTTCATTATTCCAAATTTCAGCTTCATTTTCTGCAGAATGGCTTTAATAATGTTATTCAACCCCTAAGAGTATAAGGATCCAAGATCATACATCGACAGTATTTAGCACAGACAGTAATGTACTGTACATCCAACATATAGCTACTTTTTAATGATTATGGAAGTAATACATTTATGTCTTGATATGATTTCATTTAGTAAAAGCTGTTTATTTTACTCACAGTTTAGAAATGAATAGACCTATGATAATTTTTTTCAAAATAGCAAATCGTTGCACCCATTTACTTATATAACTGCCACAGTTAAGTGTGGTAAACACTATTAATAATTCTGTCATCTGGGTTCAGGAAACAGATTTTCAATACTGAGTTACTTTCACAAGATCCTTTAGATAATACACAGTAGAGTGAGTACCTGGGGTTTTAAAACTCATCTGGTTTATGGCGTAGGTGCCACAAAGCAAGCTAAGGGAGAGTGTGAATCAATGGTCTGCATAGAGTAGCAGTGATGACTTCCACACAGGGAGGATGAGCAACGGAAATTGTCTTCTGTCTTGCTAGCTCAAAACATGACCACAAATACACTCAAGTGGAGGCTGATTTGGGGTGGGACAGAATCAGACGGATACTGTAAGCTCTGAGTACACTGGAGAGAATCAGATGGATACTGTATCCTCTGAGTACAGTGCTCAAAAGAAGTCTGCATTTTCAGGCCCACCATCATGATTTCATTTTATGTGCACTGTGTTTGTTGATTATTGCTTGTGGAGCTGCCTCCAATTTAAATTAGTATGCTTTTTATCTGTACTACATAGTTGATACAAACTTCTTTCTATCCATTGTGTGGCGTCATCTTCTATCCACACAAATTCTATCAATGGGATCCTAGGGAAATGTGTTAGCTAGGAGCTAACACCTTTGCAAGTACATGCGGAAGCCAAACCAATCACAGAAATGCTTCCTGGAATATTAAGTCAGCTTGGTGCTGACAGCTTAACGAGCCTTAGAAACTTAGTGGAACAGTTCCCATGACAAGTATTGGATAGTGAAGCACCTAAGCCAGAAGACATTGATGAAGAGGATGATGACGTTCCAGACCTTGTAGAAAATTTTGAGGAAACATGGAAAAATGAAGCTAACTAAAATCCTCTGGGTTTTGGATGCTGGCATGAACTAGATTTAACAATCAGCTCTGTTGTTCCAAAGTTTTACAGACATGAAGAACAGCACCCGTTATTAGTTCAGTAATATGAATATTTTGTATATCAGTGATGCTCTTCGCTCAGCAGTCCTAGGTCGTTTGATTTTGCATTTTGCACTTCTTCCCAGGAGCTATTATTTTGGCCAAAATATGAAGTATTGGTACAGTTTGAGGGTGGTCTTTTTATTTTTTTGGGGGGGGGAACTTTTGATAATCATTTGCCTAAGGAGAGTTTGCCCTCTCCACTCCATCAGGTCACTCAGTGTCTCAGGATTTTATTGGTAGAATATCCGTAAACTGAAGTGGTGTGACCGTAAATAGTAGTTGGTGTGAACCTACTTTTCCTCTTTCAGAAATGCTTTGTCTCATTCAGATCAGAATGCTATATTAAATGAGCTGACCCTGGGTTCACAACCCTATTCAGAGGTAAACAGATAGGAT
>NW_022196898.1:92060714-92061140 GCF_008632895.1 Mastomys coucha
TACAGAGAAATCAAGCTGGAGATAAGCAAGAATCATCTTCCCTAATGGATAGCTTTCATGCTGCCAGAAGGAGCCTCTGGAAATAAAAGGTTATTGCAATGGTCTTATTTAAATGGCAGACCCTGGGTGCTACAACGTCTACCTGCTAAACAAAGTGTGTCAGCTGGTGTAACAGTCACACCACTGCTATGGGTGAAATCAACTGCTTTCTGATAGGATACAAGACCCTCTCCACAAGAGAGAGTTCATGCCTCACACTGCAATAAATGACTGTGAGCCTGAGATGGGGTGGTCATAGGTTGTAGTGGGGAATGTACCACCAGTTTTGCCAAGTGTGCATGTTATCAAATCCTTACACTTTGCCTTCTAAATATGTTTATGCCTATAGATTAGTGTTGCCTCAGGATCTTAGTTTCTGGGGCATTC
>NW_022196898.1:92061697-92062985 GCF_008632895.1 Mastomys coucha
TTGGCTGTCCTGGAACTCACTCTGTAGACCAGGCTGGCCTTGAATTCAGAAATCCACCTGCCTCTGCCCCCCAGTGCTGGGATTAAAGGCGTGAGCCACCACTGCCCGGCAATATAACACTTTTGGAGAGGGAAAACAAATGCAGTAGTAAAAATAAAAGAAATGAAATGCCGAATGGTAAAATTGTAGATTTTTTCTTTCTGTTGTACTTTTTTTCTAGGAAGAACTGAAAGTTGAGGAGTAAAAATGACCTTAATTCAATAAAAACAAGGTTTTTTGAGACAAGGTTTCTCTGTGTAGCCTTAGCTATATTGGAACTCACTCTGTAGACCAGACTGACCTCTAACTCAGAGACTGACCTGCCTCTATCCCCAAGTCCTGGGTTTAAAGGCATGTAACACCACTGCCAGGCTCAATAACTTGTTTTTTAAAATTTATTCTAAGTATTTATTTACATAAAATTGTTGGGTAGATATTTTTCTGATCATGAATATATATACATATACACACATATATTTGATTATGAATATATAGATGTATATGTTCACTCGTACTAAACCTTAGAATTAATCGTAGTTCTATATTTAGCTTAAATACTCAATTTAAGACATCCAGCATATAGTGTCTTACTGAGTCCATGCTTCCGGATTTATCCAGCACCAAGCAGACCACTCGCTGTCTGGACTGCAGCAATGAAAATGTAGGTGGAGGAGGGGCTTCCGTTCCTGTCCTGGGCGGGGCATTCTGAAAGTCAGCAGACTCCTTGATTATGTCCCACGTGCTTCTGTGACTGCACATTTTGTTTTGTAGGTTTGGGGCTTCTGTATTGTGTTTTTTTTCTGTGCAAAATTCAACCACCTGAAAAAAACAATTAAAACATGATATTGTAATAATTTATAAAGGATCACCTTTTTTCTTTTCAAATGCAGAGTTATTTTTCATGTGCATCCTGAAGAGGATTTGTCTCCTGACAATTCTGTTTATATGTAGATACTTTCCCATCCATTTTGCATGCCTGTGGTGGCATTGAGGAAAGAAATAGAAAATACTTACAGAATTGAGATTTTGCATGAACATGATGGAGGCCCCGGCAGTCTGAAGTTTGTCTGGGATAAATGTACATTTGGTTTCATACAACCCTGTCTTCGAGTCACGCCGGCACGCCCTTGTCACACAGCTGCCACCTTGACACTTGTGGACCACATTGGTGCCAGTGATGCCGGTGGAACACCTATGGTAAAAGAATTGGATTACCTTGGTGTTTCTAGCTGTTGGACCCAGGTCCTGG
>NW_022196898.1:92063274-92089696 GCF_008632895.1 Mastomys coucha
CTGGGCGTCATTCTTAGGTTCTCATGCTTGTGAGGCAAGGGCTCTATCGACTGAGACATTTTCCTTGTGGGTGTAAGGGGTAGTCATGCTATTGGAACTCAGGGATATCACTCTTCTAATGATTGGTTTTAAGGAAACTCCTTAGTTTACGAAGCATTTAATGTTTGATTCTTTGTTCAGTTTTGCCTTTATGCCACAATCAATACCAGGAGATTTAAAAAAAAAAAATACGAAGACAGAGAGGCCCATACATGCTGCCTGGGAGCTTTTCCTAGCAATGCCAATTAATTGGACCTCAAAAGGGAGGAGCAGAAAGATCGAGATATAGTTTTGTGGTGTGAAAGTGAGAGTCAGAGGCCCACGTGGCTGTCAGCTGAGCCTGTGTGCAGGGGTCCAGGCACCTCTGCAGGCCACACACCTTGGGGAGGAGGGTTGTGGGGTGCTGGGGGCAGAGGGAGCAGGGGTGAGGAGCAGGTGTTTTCTAGAACTCTACTTCATCTGATAGTTGTTCTTAAAAGATGGGTTGTAGCCGGGCGGTGGTGGCGCACGCCTTTAATCCTAGCACTTGGGAGGCGGAGGCAGGCGGATTTCCGAGTTCGAGGCCAGCCTGGTCTACATAGTGAGTACCAGGACAGCCGGGGTTACAGAGAGAAACCCTGTCTCGAAAAACCAAAAAAAAAAAAAAAAAAAAAAAAAAAGATGGGTTGCCTCTTGACATCAACTTCTATTTTTATCCATACTTTTCTCAATATAGCGAGTGTCTGTCACTTTTTAGTTTAAAGGCTTAAGTACAGTTTATAGGTAGGGTTTGATTAGATTTCACGGAGAATTTTATTTCTTAAAAACAAATCAACATACTCACGTATCCTCACAAGACACATGATTTTTTTTTCACCAATTTAAAAGCAAAATATATTTATCACAAAGCTGCCTAGCAGCTTAATGACCTTTAATGAAGCAGTTGTACCCTGCAGAGTTTTGAAAGTAGACTCGAAGAGGCATAGAGTGGAAGGAGGGGTGGGGCATAAGAGAAGTTAAAGAAGGAAGAGACAAGTGTCACGTGTCTTCTTTCTACATAGAGATAGTATAAAACACACAGGAAGAAATCAAGTGTAAAATAATATTGAAAATGTCAGTAGGCCCGAGTTGCAATTTGTTGATGTCTTTGGGCTCACTTACCTCAGTTTTTCCTCTATTAATAAACAATTCCCGTGAGTTCTGAGTTAGTTCCCTATATCTTATTATCTTCATTCCAAAGCAGTGAGAATTAGTCAAATAGGTATTAATACAATATGGTACAGTTTGAATATTGTGGTGAACTGTCTGAACACCCAGCCACTTGAACTGCCCAGCACAGACAGCTGAAGACCCTGAGGCAAGAAGTTGTAGAGCCAGATAGTTCACATGGATACCTTGTTGCTTCGACAACGTTCTTTTCAGACATGTAGAAAGGCCGGTCCATGTTATACTCATCAAATACTCCCCACCGGAGATGGGCCCACTCATGGACAAAGACTCTGCCTGAGAGAGAAGACTGTCATCTGCGAAACTGACGTTAAAGTTTTTGAAGAGTTTCCCTTTTATTTTCAATCACTTTGTCTATTTCCCAAGTTGAAATTGTTACACACTCTAAGAATTGATAATTTTTAAAAGATCAAAAATTTGAACATGCTAGTTACAAGTGACCCTTTATATAAATTTGAATATAAAAATAGGTGGAATATAACTATCATATTTTCAAACACAGGTATTAGTTAAGGCTTAATTTTCTTAAAGTCTTAGAAATCCACGTTAATGGTAGTGGTTTGCTTTTGTGTAAGTGTAAGTAAGAAGTATAAAGTAGTTATTTCTACCTCGGGGTCCGTAGATCCGCAAGTTATCAGTGAGTAGGAAGTTTGGAGTGAAATGTATGTACTGTCCTTTGTCCCCACACTGTCCGTATTGAAGGGTGTAGGGATCATCTCCATATTTCAGATAAGGATCAGCAACTATGACGTCTGCCTGAAGAGCAGAACAGCAAACCCAGTCAGATTCCAGGACATTAGAATCAAGAGATTTTACAAACAAGGGCTGTCTCACTTAAGTGATAAAAGTTGGGGCTGAGTAGAGGGCTCCGTGGCTTAGGTGCTTTCTGTTTATGCGCAAGAACTTGAGTTTCAGTCCCAACACCCACTCAAAAGCTGGGCATGGTGACATGTGTTTGTAACCCCAGTGCTGAAGTGGTAGAGATGGGCAGACTACCGAAGATTGTTCTGTAGCTAGGTTAGCCTAGTTGATGACCCTAAGTTTAGTAACGGACCTTGTCTTAAAAAGTTAAAGGTCAAAAGCAAATAGAGGAAAACACCCAATATTAATCTCTGACTCCTACATGATTATACACACACACAAATGCACACTGGGGAGGAGTACGTATGTATCCACACATACACATGTGAATGTGTACACATAGTCTACATAGATATACATACACACACATAAACAACAAAAGTTATGATACTAATTACTGACTTAATTATTAATAATTATCAAACCTTGTAAATGTTCATTTGGAAAAGGCACAAGAAACAGTGTCAGAGCTGGACTAGAAACCTACTTTGTCATATGACTCTCGTTTTGGTAGTAAGTACTCAGATTTTGACTTCCAGGTCATCGGGACTAGAATGCTTATGTTCCTGAAATAAAATCTTCGTTGGCTGGCTTCAAACAGGTAGGTGGAGGCTTGAGTTACCATTTCCTGACAAAATGAAAAGTGCATTGTGGTAGCAATCTTAAAACAAACTCAGCATAAATCGTCTACACCCTACAAGTAGAAGCAAACAGGGTCTCCTCTTTCTCAAATATGTGTGCACAGAGTAACTGAAAAAAAAAATGGGATACATTTGACTGAATCTCTTCAACCTTTAAATTCATTTCCACATGCCCAAAGCTAACCCTGACCATCACCTGCCCACCCCTCCAGTTGGCAGTTAGATTGGAGATGGGACTGCAGTCTCTGGGTGAGGTATAAAGGGATTAAGGTCTCCTTCCAGTCTGTGCAGGTCTACCTTGGGCTCAAACTCAGAGGCTCATCCCACAGCCCCCGGAGGAGGCTCCACTCCCAGGAGCTCTAGCATGCCCAGGATCTTAGGATCAGCGGTGAGTAGAACACAACATCTGTTCCAACACCACCAGGAGTGACTGGGACCAGCAGGATCCATGGACACAGGAACCACGCCTGACCAGTGGCTCTGGTTCCTTCCAGTCTGCACCAGTCTACCTTAGGTGCAAACTCAGTGGCCAGTCCCACAGCCCCAGAGGAGGCTCCACTCCCAGGCACTCTAGCACAACCAGGATCTTAGGATCCCAGGAGCTTGGTCACACCAGGATCTCAGGGTCTCAGAGATAGCTTGACTCCCAGGAACTCACTGACACACCCAGAATCTCAGGATCCCAGGATCCCAGAATCATAGGATCGCAGAGACAGCTGGACTCTGGGGAGTTCTGACTCAATCAGGATTATAGGAAGGACAGGCTTCAGTCAGATATATCAAGGGCAGGGAGCAATAGAGATAATCAGATAGCGGGGGTGGGGGTGGGGGGGTGGGGCAAGTGTAAAAATAGAAGCAAAAGAAACCAAGGTTTCTTGGCATCATCAGAACTCAATTCTCCCACCATAGCAAGTTCTGGATATACCATCATCACACCAGAAAAACAAGATTCAGATCTAAAGTCACTTCTCATGACGATGATGGAGAACTTTAAGAAAGACATAAATAACTCCCTTAAAAAAATACAGGAGAACGCAGGTGAACAGCTAGAAGCCATTAAAAAGGAAACACAAAAATCCCTTAAAGAATTACTGGAAAACACAATCAAACAGGTGAAGGAAATGAACAAAACCATCCAAGATCTAAAACTGGAAATAGAAACAATAAAAAAATCACAAAGGGAGACAACCCTGGAGGTAGAAAACCTAGGAAAGAGATCTGGAGTCATAGATGCAAGCATCACCAACAGACTATAAGAGATAGAAGAGAGAATCTCAGCGGCAGAAGACACCATAGAAAACATTGACACAACAGTCAAAGAAAACGCAAAAAGCAAAAAGCAAAAAGCTCCTAACCCAAAACATCCAGGAAATCCAGGACACAATGAGAAAAGGAAACCTAAGGATAATAGGTATAGAAGAGAGTGAAGACACCCAACTTAAATGGCCAGTAAATATCTTCAACAAAATTATAGAAGAAAACTTCCTTAACCTAAAGAAAGAGATTCCCATGAATATAGAAGAAGCTTACAGAACTCCAAATAGACTGGACTAGAAAAGAAATTCCTCCCATCACATAATAATCAAAACACCAAATACATTAAATAAATAAAGAATATTAGAAGCAGTAAGAGAAAAAAGTCAAGTAACATACAAAGGCAGGCCTATCGGAATTACACCAGACTTTTCAGCAGAGACTATGAAATCCAGAAGATCCTGAGCAGATGCCATACATACCCTAAGAGAACATAAATGCCAGCCCAGACTACTATACCCAGCAAAACTCTCAATCACCATAGATGGAGAAAACAAGATATTCCAAGACAAAACCAAATTTACACAATATCTTTTCACAAATCCAGCCCTACAAAAGATAATAGATGGAGAACATCAACACAAGGAGAGAAACTACACCCTAGAAAAAGCAAGAAAGTAATCTTTCAATAAAACCAAAAGAAGATAGGCACACAACGAAATGCCACCTATAACAACAAAATTAATAGTGAGTAGCAGTCACTTCCTTTTCCTTAATATCTCTTAACATCAACGGACTCAATTCCCTGATAAAAGACATAGACAAACAGACAGGATACATAAACAGGACTGAGCATTTTGCTGCATATAGGAAATGCACCTCAGTGACAAAGACAGACACTACCTCAGAGTAAAAGGCTAGAATACAATTTTCCAAGAGAATGGTCCCAAGAAACAAGATGGAGTAGCCATTCTATTATCAAATAAAATCAACTTTTAACCAAATTTATCAAAAAGGATTAGGAAGGACACTTCATACTGGCCAAAGGAAAAAAATCTACCAAGATGAACTCTCAATTCTGAACATCTATGCTCCAAATGCAAGGGTACCTACATTCATAAAGGAGTCTTTACTAAAGCTCAAAGCACACATTGCACCCCATACAATAATAGTGGGAGACTTCAACATCCCACTCTCAGCACTGAACAGATCGTGGAAACAGAAACTAAACAGAGACACAGTGAAACTAACTGTGAACCAAATGGATCTAACAAATATTTATAGAACATTTAATCTTAAAGCAAAATAATATACTTTCTTCTCAGCACCTCATGGTACCTTCTACAAAATTGACCATATAATTGGCCACAAAACAAGCCTCAACAGGTCCAAGAAGTTTGAAATAATCCCATGCACCCTATCAGATCACCATGGACTAAGGCTGGTCTTAACTTCCAACAAAAACAACAGGAAACACACATACACATGGAAACAGAACAATGTTCTACTCATTGATAACTTGGTCAAGGAAGAAATGAAGAAAGAAATTAAAGGTTTTTTGGAATTTAATGAAAATGAATGCACATCATACCAAAACTTATGGGACACAATGAAAGCAGTGATAAGAGGAAAACTCACTCTAAGTGCCTCCAAAAAGAAACTGGAGAGAGCTTACACTAGCAGCTTGACAGCACACCTGAAAGTTCTAGAACAAAAAGAAGAAAATACACCCAAGAGGAGTAGATGGCAGGAAATAATCAAACTCAGGGCTGAATTCAACCTAATAGAAACAAACAAACAAACAAAAAAAACTATACAAAGAATTAACAAAACCAGGAACTGATTCTTTGAGAAAATCAACAAGATAGATAAATCCTTAGCCAGACTAATCAGAGGGCAAAGAGACATTATCTAAATTAATAAAATCAGAAATGAAAAGAGAGACATAACAATGAAAACTGTGGAAATTCAAAAAATCAACAGTTCCTACTACAAAAGTTTATACTCAACTAAATTGGAAAATCTGGATGAAATGGACAATTTTCTAGACACATAAAAGTTGCCAAAGTTAAAACAGGATGAGATAAACCATCTGCACAGTCCCATAGCCCATAAAGAAATTGAAGTAGTCATTAATATTCTCTCAAAAAAAAAAACAACCCAAAAACCCGGGACCAAATGGGTTCAGTGGAGAATTCTACCAGACCTTCAAAGAAGACCTAATACCAATACTCCTCAAACTATTCCACAAAATAGAAACAGAAGGTACTCTACCCAATTCCTTCCATGAAGCCACAATTACACTTATACTTAAACCACACAAAGACCAAATGAAGAAAGAGAACTTTAGACCAATCTCCCTTATGAATATTGATGCAAAATACTTAATAAAATTCTTGCCAAGCGAATCCAAGAACACATCAAAATGATCATTCACCATGATCAAATAGGCTTCATCCCAGGGATGCAGGGATGGTTCACTATACGGAATCCATCAATGTAATCCATTATATAGACAAACTCAAAGAAAAAACACATGATCATTTCATTAGATGCTGAAAAAGCACTTGACAAAATTCCACATCCCTTCATGCTAAAAGTCTGGAAAAGATAAGGAATTCAAGTCCCATACCTAAACACAGTAAAAGAAATATACAGCAAACCAGTAGCCAACGTCAAACTGAATGGAGAGAAACTTGAAGCAATCCCACTAAAATCAGGGAGTAGACAAGGCTGCCCACTCTCCCCCTATATATTCAACATAGTACTTGAAGTTCTAGCTAGGGCAATTAGACAACAAAAGAATGTCAAAGGGATACAAATTGGAAAGGAAGAAGTCAAACTATAACTTGTAGAAGATATGATTGTATACTTAAGTGACCCCCAAAATTCCAACAGACAACTACTAAAGCTGATAAACAACTTCAGCAAAGTGGCCGGATATAAAATTAACTCAATCAAATCAGTAGCCTTCCTCTACTCAAAGGATAAACAGGCTGAGAAAGAAATTAGGGAAATGACATCCTTCACAATAGTGTAAGGGAATTGAGGGCAGGGAGGTGGGAGTGGGTGGGTGGGTGGAGGAACATCTCATAGAAGCAGGGAGGGAGGATGTGATAGGGTGTTTTTGAGAGGGAGGGAAATGGGGAAAGGGGATAGCATTTGAAATGTAAATAAAGAAAATATCCAATAAAAAAGTGATTAAGGTCAGAACTCTGTAGGCAAGTTGTTTACTTAATCAATCTTCTTACAATTGCATTGTTTAAACTAACAGGGAGCTTAATGTCTGGTAATTATTGTATTCTATGTTAATTAGAATTGCTTTTGTTTTATTTTGAATAAAATGTTTTGCCCAAGTAGAGTATATAAATAAATGACCAGATTATTTTTACAAAAACATAGTTTTTGTAAACTTTATATATGAATGAGTCTACAGCTTTCCCCCATTCCTCCTACAACCCTCACTCTCTCTAACAAATTCACGACCTCATCTTTAATTATCATTGTTACACATGTGTATATACAGCTGTATTTATAATGCACTGAGTCACTCTGGCTTTGCTCAAGAGCTAATAATAAAGATAAATAAGACTGGTTTACTCTGGCTTGCTACTTGCTACAATCCTACAAGCGAGTCATTCCATTGAGAGAGGAACAGAGCCTTCTGCTGCTAAGCGCTGCATGGAGGTGTTGCAAGGACCTAAGGGCAAAGTACACACGACACAAACATTTTAATTAAACAAAAACAAACATTTTAATTAAACAAATGCCGTTAGGAACACATCATATTTAAGCATGTGTCAGTTTTCCTCTAAGATAGGATAGGTAAGGATTTTCAGTTTTCCAAAGCTGAGCATGTAGGAGCAGCTGGAGGAGTGTGCAGGACAAGCTGCTGGAGCTTAAGTGTACACTTGCTGTAAAGCACCGTTACTAAGATAAAGTGTGAGAACTCTTGTCCACCTGCTCTCAAATCTGTTATCTCAGCTACTTAATGAATTATTAACAGCTGGAACACAGATTTTCATGTATAAGAAAAATATAAAGCCAAGCAGATTCCTATCCTGACTGTAGATAATACTGCAGACATGATGAAAATGGTCAAAGCAACCTTTGGGAGGGTAAACCTGTGCGTATAAGTGTGTCACTGTGTGTAAGTGTGTGATTGTGTGTGAGTGTGTGACTGCATGTGAGCGTGTATGATTGTGTAACTGTGTGTATGAGTGTGTAACTGTGTGAGTGTGTGACTGTGTGTGTGAGTGTGTGACTTTCGTGTGAGTGTGTAACTGTGTGTGAGTGTGTGTATGAGTGTGAGTGTGTATGTGTGAGTGTGTGACTGTGTGTGAGTGTATGACTGTGTGTGAGTGTGTGAGTGTGTGTGAGTGTGTGACTGTGTGTGTGTGACTGTGTGTATGAGTGTGTGACTGTGTGTGTGTGACTGTGTGTGACTGTGTGACTGTGTGTGAGTATGTGACTGTGTGTGAGTATGTGATTGTTTGTGAGTATGTGACTGTGTGTATGAGTGTGTAACTGTGTGTGAGTGTGTATGAGTGTGAGTGTGTATGTGTGAGTGTGTGACTGTGTGTGAGTGTATGACTGTGCATATGAGTGTATGACTGTGTGTGAGTGTGTGAGTGTGTGTGAGTGTGTAACTGTGTGCGTGTGACTGTGTGTGTGTGTGACTGTGTGTATGAGTGTGTGACTGTGTGTGACTGTGTGACTGTGTGTGAGTATGTGACTGTGTGAGAGTGTGTGATTGTGTGTGTGTGTGACTGTGTATATGAATGTGTAACTGTGTATATGAGTGTGTAACTGTGTGTGTGTAACTGTGTGTGTGAGTGTGTGACTGTGTTTGACTTGCGTGTGAGTGTGTAACTGTGTGTGAGTGTGTGTATGAGTGTGTGAGTGTGTGTGTGAGTGTATGACTGTGTGTAAGTGTGTAACTGTGACAGTTCAGATACTCAGGTAACAGAATTACTGACCTGAAAATACTCAGGTAATTAAACCCCTCTTACCTTTATGCTTGGGATAAGCCTTTCATCCTCTGGCACACTGGGGTTAATTGCAATGACCACACCCTCATATCCATTGTTGTTGAGATGGACCATGGAGCCTTTGACGGCCTGCAGGAGATGCAGGGTGAGGAACAGAAGGACCTTCAGTCTTGGCACCATGACTGCTCATGCTCTAGTGAGAAGTGGTGGCACAGAGGGTATTTATGTGTGTGCTTCACTCAGGAATTTGAATCAGGACCAGAATATTTGCATAATTTGATAGAAATGCTGATATCTCTTGGGACTTTCCTTTTCTGACCTAAAGCCTTGGTTGTTAAGTGACATGGGTATTGGTATTGTGGTAAATACATTTATAGTAGTTTCTAAGACAGTGTGGAGCTGACACTAATTTTGTAAAGTAAGTTCTGTTTGTATGAGTTTATTTTGCAAAACTGTAAGCCTTCCAGTGCTTAACTGGGGAATGAAGAGTTCCTGAATCTGCCGAAGAATACCAGTAAAAGTGGCTGTTAGGCGGGAAACCACCTTCTTGGCATGGTCCTACCTGTGTCTGTTGACAGTATTCCACTTTGCCAGCCCAGGCTTGATGCACCTTACCTGTAAGATCTTCCCACATTATCTTTCTTGGAATATCTTAATGTTTTTCAGCTTCTCTGAGTCACTGTTGTATTCTGTCTTGTTTAGGCTCATCTCATGAACATAACAAATCTTACTAGATTTTAAATACTCTTGTTAGCAAGAGATTATTTTTCTGAGTATAACTTCTCTCTTGGCCTCAATTTCCCTGACTCAAAATGAGGTCAATGAGGTCTTTTAAAAGTAATGTTGTGAAGATTAAATGTAATAATAACTCATGAAGAAGGGGGTGGGGCCTTGACTGTTTTACACATGGAGGTAGACCCTTAAAAAAAAAAGTCAGAAACAACAGAAGAAAAAAGACGAGTTTCCTAGGGTCAACTGTAGTGAGAATTTTTGTTTCTTTAAGGCCACAGAAATATTATGAGAATCTGTTTTTCTTTTTAATCCCAGGTGTGGTACATGGGGCTACTTCAGACTGTCCACAGCAGCTGACTAGGATTTACCTCGTGCTCTAACAGGGGAGTGATTTTGCCAGCTGCTAACAGTCTCTGTGAGTGCATGATGTTTGGAATCCTGGGCTTTTTCAGAGGCTAGATAATATTAGGGCCTGGAGAGGTGGGGTTGCAGTTGTTGGGTTGTTGGTTAATGGTTGGATGCTGTAGGTTGCAGTTTGTTAAGTATTTGTATGCAAAGAAGAAACAACAAGAAGAAATTAAGTACCCTGACAGTGAAATCAAACTTGTCCCATGGAACCGAACACCCTAATCATGAGGAAGTAGTCTTTTGTAAGTTTTTATAACAATAACGTTGCCCCCCCCACTATTCCTTTTCTCTCTTATCTAATGTTAAAGGGTTGAAAAAGTGGAGAAGGGTGGAAGAAGGAAGAACCCACAAACAACAAAAAGTTCAGCTACAGTTACCCAATATCCAGTGGTCAGCCCTGAAATTGTGTACATACAAATAACACTAAATTGGCCAAATGTAATATTTATACATTTAGACATATGTATGTGTGTATATTAATAACATATATTATAATATTATTAACAGAAGCCATGATGTTGAGAGGTATCAAGGGGGTATGTTTAATTGAAAAAACAAATTATACTTATAATATATATATAATATATAATATAATTGCACACATATAATATATAACATATATATTTATATACAATATACAATATAATATATATGAATATATAAAACATAACATGCATAAATATATATAAAGAAAAATGTATATGAAAGCAGTTTTTGTAAGTTCTGTGCAAATGAGGTCCTGAACCACCAACGAATGTGTATTTATTGACTGTTTTTTCCTCATTCTTCTTTATTACTGTGAAAGAAGAGTGTTTCTTTGTGTTCTGTATCCAAGGCCAGTGCTCTGCTATTCAGCGATACAGAATTGAGTAATGCAGGCACTGGCTCCAGAGAACATGGAGACTTGTTCTTTGGGTTAGATGGGAAAGCAAGAAGATTTTAATGTGAAATTGAGCAATCATGCTTCCATAAGGAGCTATGCTACACCACTAAGGAGCCCAGAATTGGAACAATCTTCATGATGAAGAGAATCAGAGAGTCTTAGGGAATGGAGCATTCTTTTGAAAATGCAGGTGTGGAGTTCATTTGCCCAGAATGGAGAACACTTGGTATTTGACCTCAGGCCATTCTGCTATAGAGCCTATAGATTTCAAAATTATTGACATACCCTAATTTTCAGAAGTTAGATCAGAATTAATCTTGAAAATCATTCTGAGTAGATTCTTTTGTTTCCATTTAAACAGTAGTTCTCAGTAAGAGATTCAAGAGAATGTGAACCACTATGGTAAACTTTTTCCTCGTTTAAATATTAGGCTCAATAATGGATTTTCTTAGTCAGGTTTGCCTTAAAATTTTCAGTTTAAGTATAAGTCTTTCAGGACTTCACTATTAATTTTTGGTCAATTTGAGGGCAGAAAAAATTCAATGTTATTCTTCAGTTGGATCTAAACTCAAAAGCAGACAAAAAACTAAAGACCACATTGTTACAATATTCTAGACAAAAGATCTCTGCTTTTGTATATGACTTTTATTAACTTAAATCAAACTAAAATTAATTAAATTTTATTAAATTAAATAAAATATGTGACTGTATGTCATGCACACTAACAAAAGTCATTTAGATACTTAAAACATTGAATTGGCCATTGATTTAAAAAACAACCTAAATACAATGAATCCCTTAGACTGGGTTCAGTATATGATCTTGCTTGCTATTATTAATTGACATTTTAGATCCCTAACCACGATGAGGAGAGACCTTCTGAAACTCCGTTTGAAAAATAATAAAAAAGGGGAAAATGCCACGCACACTCGTCTACTCCAGTCACATCCAAAATATCGGGGATAAAATCCTGATTAAGGATAAGAGGCAATAAGAATCCAAAAGGAGTTCTGTGCCTCCTAGATATTCAGACAGTCGCTGGTATCTCCTAACTCAGACGTGTTCCAGATCAGTCTTTCCAATCGTCAACATGCCCTCATAATTAGGCATAAAGGTACCCCAAGAAATGATTCATAAATGGCTAAGATTGGGCATTGTTTCCTGGTCAACACAATGTTACCAACTTATCCTAGTTTAATACCAAGCTATCTATAACTTGGAATTTCTCTCAAGAGATCTGCCTTGCCAGAGCTGGCAACAGAAGTCAAACACATTCCTTAAGGCAGTTAAAAATGTTTTACATACTAGAGAGTAATGAAGGGCTTCCACTCTTGGACATTAGCTAGAAGCGTTAGGTCGGAACTCCCCACTACTTGTCTCCAGCAGAACCATAGAATTAGCTTAGGAATATCAAAATGCCTCAACAGGGAGGGCTCCACTCCTCTTCTTCCTGCTTCACACTTAGCTACCAGGCCCTGCTGACCTTGGTGTGGAGGTCACTTGCCTACGTGACCTCAGTCTTGCATCCCTTGCTATAACCCCACCCGCCTACATGACTCTTGTCATCTGCCCTGCTTGCTATATGGTATTTAAGCCTGAATTTCACCTTATACAAATACATTCAGATTCAACACACCCTTGTGCAAAGTTTGTTTGTCATCCGCCAACTTATTGCCCACCTGACCAAAATTCTCATCCAGTGGAAATTGGGGTCCCCACAACAAACCCGGCCCGTGACAACTGTATTCTTTCTTTGTTGCTTATTTCTGAATTGTAATTTGCTCCATGGAGAGGCATAACTCTGAGGATTCAGTATAGGGGCAATGGCCAATCAGCTTTGTTTCTTTTTCTCCTTCCCTCCTTCCCTCTCTCCCCTTCCCCTTCCTTCCCTTCCCTTCTCTTCTGGTCTCTCTGTCCCCCACCCCATCTCTCCCTCCTTCTCTCCTCTCTCCCCCTTCCTATCTCCCTCCCTCTCTCCCTTCTTTCCTATTTGTTTGGGGACAGCTTTTGTGTACCCCAGGCTGACCTCTATCTTTGCTATGTAGCTCAGAATGTCTTTAAATTCCTGGACCATCCCCCTCCACTTTCCAAGTGCTAGACTACCAGTGAGCCTCACTATGCCTGGCAGGCTCACTTCCAAAGAGGCAAGTGAAAATCAATTACCCGTATTTTCCAGTTCATTGCCAAATTTATTCACTGAGAAGTTCAAGTCTTATTTTAATGACTACCTTTCCTACTCTATTTTTTTGCTTCCCTCTTTGGTTTTTTGTGAAGCCTGCTTGTTTTTGCTCTTGTATTTGAAACCTTCTTTTGTAATAGCTAATTTTAGGCGACACTCACCTAGACAAAGGTAACTGTTGGAATGCTATCCACAGAGGCTGTCTCTGGAAGAGGCCAACATTTGGATCCATAGAACTGAACCAAGATCATCTTCTCTCATCCAATGTCTTTAAAATCCATGGAGAACAAAATTGCTAAGAAAGCAGGTGGAGCCATGGCTCAGCACTTGAGATCACACACTGCTCTTGCAGGGGACCTGGGTTCAGTTTCCAGTACCCACACCAGGCACTTCCATCTGTTTGTAACCCTAGGTTCCAGGAATTCAATCTTCTGGTCTGTTTTGGCACCTGAACTCATACATACATACACGCAATTAACAGTGATAAAAAATTCTTAAAAATACCATATAGCAAACAGGGCAGATGTCAAGAGTAAGAGAAATCTATTCTCTTTTCTGGAACAGAGAAGCTCATCTTCTCTGCAACAGAATTGTTATGGAATCTGGGAAGCACCACATGAGACAACCCAGGAAAACACTTGAAGCAGGAGTTTGACACTTAAAAAACTCAATTAGTATTATACACTATTAGTAAACATCACATGCTGTGTTAAGTGTCAATGCTAACATGAGATTGCTAATTTAAATTTGTTTTCATGACTTTATTTTGTAAAACTGTAAATAGAGTGTTCCAGGGCTTATGCTGGGAATGAGAAGTCCCTGAGCTGCCTGAGGCTATGTGAAAAGCCAGCTGGTTGCAGCGAAACCACAGCTTTTCTGTGGGTTTTTATGTGGGTTCTTATCTTCAATTGGGCGTGTCCCAACTTTCAGTCCAAGCTTGACAAAGCCTGTGAAATCTTCCCACATTCTCCTCACTAGAAACATTTTTTTTTTCCATCTACTTGAGTCACTGCTATGGCACCCCACCTATTTATCTTGGGTGAATTTGGACAAACGTAATGTATCACCTTAATAGCTCATACATTTTCCTTCTGGAGAAAAACCTCCCACTCACGACTTTAACCTCTCTCATTCTCAATTTCCTTAGCTGTAAAACGAGGAGAGCAGGATCTTTCTAAAAGGACTATTGCAAAAGTTAAATAAAATAATGCCTGAAACATCTGGTATCCTACACTGCTGGGTTATTTACATATGTAAGAAAACAAGAAAACAAGACAAAAAGAAACAAACAAAAATGCCCAAACCAATGTAATGAAATAGGCAAATAAAAAAGAGAACAATAAAAAAGAGCACTTGCTATAGCGAGGGACCCTCCACTACCCAGTAAACCTCTTGTTTCTTTTTACCCACATGAAAGATGAGCATGCTTCTCCGTGTTCTGTGTCCCTTCCCGGGGCTCTGTACGAGTGTGGGATGAGGTCAGTGTGGACATTGCCTCTGAAGGACTTGAAGACTTGTTTCATGGATTAAGTTGGAATAAAATAATATTCAAAATACAAGTTACAAGAGTAGAGGAAGTTCTGCTAAGAGCTATTGCACAGCACTAGGGGGCCAAGAATCAGAAAATAATTTCTCAATGGGAGGAGAATCAGGAAAGCCCTGGGCGCAAACTGAAGCTCACTCGAGGGAATTTGTTCTAGGTTACAACTGTGGATAGGGCAACCTTTGTCTTTCTTCTTGGGCCTCTCAGCTTCAGTTTAATTTTCTTCTTTGAGACAGGGTCTTGCTAAGTAGACCTGACTGTACTGGAGCTCAGCATAGATCTGCCTGCCTCAGCCTCCAAGGGCTGACACTGAAGGCTGGTGTCATTATATCTAAGCCTTAAGTCAATCTGCAAATTACATATGACACAGGATATGTTTCAGAAGGATAGCCAGAGAGTAATGTTAGAAATCACTCAAGAGTAGTTCTTTTTGTTCCCATTTAAACAGTAGTTCATAGCCAAAGATTCAACAGAACGTGGACTTTTTTTGATAGTTTGTATGAGAAAGAGACTCTGTCTTGTGTAAATGTGAGGCAATACTCACTTGCTGCTAGCTTTTGGTATGGTTTGACTATGGCTCACTTTCTCTAAAGCCCATCTTGAATTTATGCTGGGAAATGATTGTGCTGTTCGGAGTGACCACAAAGCCAGAGTCATTCTTACAGGATCAGTTAGCTACTGTGAAGGTGGATTATCCTGCGTGAGTGCTCTTCACAGGCTCCTGCTTGTCCTTGATCTGTATCAAGTGCTGGAACTTCATGGTGTCCTTGCCAGGACCAGCTGCTTGCTCGACCTCAACCCTCTTAGCCTCCAAAACCCTTCCTTAATATGTTACCCATTCTCAAGTGTTCTGTTGAGTAACAGAACACAGACTAATACAACAAAGCAATTTGCCACCTTAGGGATTTTGTCCGTTTTTCTTTTGCTCTCTCATTTAAAAAACATGCAGAGAACATATAAAGATGCTATCTGGAAATTAATTTATGTTTCTCTTTTCACTGATTTATAATGAAATTGGATATAATTTTCTCTTTCTGGGCTTTATATTCTGTTTCCTTGTGTAATTACTGCCATAAAATTACATGTTGTATTTACTGTAATAGCTTTTAGATATTAATATTTAGAAAATGAGTCGTTCATTTTAACTAATTTTTTCCCAAAGGTAGATTAAGGAAATACTCTGATTTACATATAGCAACTTATAATTTTAATAGACTCAATTAGGAAATTTACAATATTGAACCTTCATTTTTATGTTACAAAGATTGTAGAGTAGACATGAAGTAATAAAGTGAAAAACAGAGTTCTAGAGATGTAGAAATAAAGTTTCACAGTAAAATGAGAGCCATATTCCAGCTCCTGTCAGCAGCAGCTTCAGACACTGAGAGGTTGTGTTCCAGAGATAGCCAAGGGCATGCAGTAAAAACAAAGTTCTGCTGGTCAGAATGTTGAGACAGAATGATGACCAGACCATTCTGACTAAGCTAAGTAAAGCCAAAACAAAAATAACTGGTGGTCGCAATGATGTGAAGGTCTATGAAAACAAGATTAGCAATTCTCTAAATAACCCCCCAACCCCTCCCTGTGGTGAATTTCGAAAAATACCACAAACTGTCACCCTGACCTTGCTGATGACAATCCCCCTACCACCTAGTTACTCAGCCCCTTCCCAGGGACTTTTCAAGGCCAGGTACAGAGCTGGATAGGGAAATTGGCTGACTAAGCCAAGAACAGCCCCCTGAGCAAGCAAACCAATGCCTGATGAGATCCTTTGTCCTGGGATCCACCAACCAGAGTAAGCCAGCTAGCCCTGTTGCAGAAATCTGCCCTCTGTGAAGTATAAAAGATGCGTGCTTTCTGTGTTCAGGGCTGACTCCCCCACCCCCACCCCGGAGGGTACGTGGATCAATTAATCTCATGTTCTTACAACGATCTATTGTCAATCTGTGTTCTCTGGGTTGAGCTAGATTACTACAGACAATGGGGAGAGTAAATTTGAATTCAAAGATTGAATTTTAGCTCTACTGCAGTTTCTTGTTTAAAATATGAAAAAAGCTGCAACAAATACAAAAACTGTCAAACTGGGTACGGACACTCTGGTACCCAGATCAGGGTTGCTGGGTACCAAATAAACTTGTGGAGGAATAAACTTGACAGCCTGTGCGATGTTGGAGACCTCCGAAGAGAGTCCGGCTTCATTGTCGGCCTGGATTGCAATGTAGACCTGGGTGCCATTCGCTATTTTAATAGTTTCTGGTTTGAACTTAAATGTTTCTTTTGAGCCAGCCTCTTTAGGTATCAGACTGGAAGTATTCACTAAAGTAGCGTTGCTAAAATCTTCTTGGAGATCCAGAGAACGCCCACTCATCCTGATGATGTATCTATGCGCTGGAAGAGAGAGACATCACGTTTTAGCGTCCTGAAGATGGGTCTCTGCCTCTGCCCTGTGCCTGTGGGAGTTCTGAGCAGAGCATGTGAGCTTTAGACTCAGAGCCCAGATACCATTTGTGTCTGGTTATCCCAGCTCACTGATTTTAAAAACAAGTGTACAAACTGTTATCGGAAAACAAAATGTCCAGTTTCAGTATCACAGTATAGTTTACTTCAGCATCGTATATTATCAACCTTCCACCCAGAATCCAGGCTCCTTTTTAGAAAGAGACAGAAAGAGCAGAGCTGTTTTAAATTAGAGCAGGATACATATAATGTTCATGTGGAGTAAAACCATGTGTAGCTTCTGTTTTCTTTCTTTTTATTAAGTCGAAAGAAGGAGCGATGGGGAGCACTCAGAGAAGCACAGTTACTGGGAGGATGGAAGGGCAGGAGTCAAAGGTCACAGGCTCAGGACCTCTTCCCTCGTTGGCTAGCACCTTGGTTCTACACTGTCATCTCCATTTTTTTTTTTAAAGTGTAAAACAGAGATTTAGTCATTTGATTAACAAGAAGTTTTTGTGACTGCTGATATTCTGATAGTGATATTTGTAGATTGTGCCGGTCCTGCTGACTTCACTGAGGGGTCTCAACGTACACTCGAGACAGCAATTCGGCTCGGCTCACCAGGGGTCTGGAGCCAGCTCAAGAGATTAAAGCCAGAACCGGGAGCCCAGTATTCAAAAGGGACTGAAACTTTGATCCGCCCTCCTGCCTGGAGTCCTCGCTTTGATATGCTCGATTCCTGTTCCCACTTATGTGCTAAAAGATATGACTGTTTCGCCTCAAGTATAAATATCCCGTTTCTCTAAGTAAAGATTACACCTTGATAAGCAACCTTTCTTGGTATGGCTCTTTGTCTCCTCTAACCCGCTTATCTTCACAGAATCTCGAGTTCCCCCTTTCGTGAATCACCCACGGTATGAAGTGAAACTGCAGGCCGGTTTCCTTCAGTAGATGGTAGTGAATAAAATGTGTTTAGAACAATGCAGTAAATAGATAGTTAATGGGTGGCTGAGAGGTCAGTTGCTGTAACTGCTGTTTTATCAAGGAAAGAAAGGAAGACGCCTGTGTGAGTATTACGTAGTTCCACACTAATTTTGAAATCTAACAGAAATGGACATAGAATGTCTTATGAGGATAAAATATTTATAACCCTTATTTGGTATGAAGACTTTATTTTTTATGTTTTTAGACAATGTTGAAGATACTTAAACATGTGGTAAATAACTTTGATTTTTTCCTCCCCTAATTAAATCATTTGATTAACATTTAGCTTCTCCATTGATAAGTCCTGTCCATTCCACTATGATTCCCACAGACCTTGTTTTTCATTTAGGTGGATCTATCCATCCACCCACCCACCTACCCATCCACCCATCCACCTACCCATCCACCCACCCACCTATCCACTCATCCATCCATCTACCTATCAATCATCTAGATATCTATCGTCTATCTATAATGTATGTATCTATCAATCTATCATTGCCTATTATGTGTATCTATCCATTTATTATCTATGTATCTATCATCTATCAGTCATTTATGCATCTATGTATCTATCTTTTATCTGACTCCAACTATTTATCACCTATTTATCTATCATCTATCTATTCATGTTTATCTATCCATCTATCTATCCTATATCTATTTCTCTATCATCTCTCTATCTCTCTTTATCATCTCTCTCTCTCTCTCTCTCTATGTATATATATATATATATATATATATATATATATATATATGTAGATATACCTATCCTATATCTACCTGTCTGCCTGGAGTTAACTGTCTACTGGTATATTTTCTTCTTTGCTGACTTCTAAGAGCCAGACTTGTTCCGGAGACTCTGACAGTGTTTGCAGGTTCAACAGTAATTGGATAAAATTGAGCAAAGACAGAAATACTGAGAAAGTCGCCCTTGTTTGGGACAAAAGGATACAAGAGAATACTGTTATTTCCTCCTCTCATTTAATTTAAAAATAGACAGGCAATTTGATAAAAAACAATCTGAAAAAAAAACTAGGTTGGAATGTTAAGTTATTAAAACAGGAATCATTTGGGTCAGTTGGTATCTTTTGGGGTTTCAGTTTTTATATTTAAATATAAGTGAATAGTGGGTTACTGTTATTTATTCCATAAATGTTACCCATAAATAAGACACTGGAGAAGCTTTAGAATAATGAAAGATAATGGGGTTTCTTTCAGAACATTTTAAAACTCAGAATCAAACTCACCTCTTCCTTTATCGAGGACCCCGCCAGGGGCCGTCCATGTAAGGTGGAGATGGTCTTCTGTAAACTCTGCCTCCAGGTCTGTGACTTTACTGGGTGGGAACACGTGGGCGTGGTCGCCACCAGGGGGCGCTCCAGACACAGTGAACGACCCTCCAGAGGTGAGTCTGCTGAAGTCTTCCACTGCAGCCTCTGCTGCTTCCTCTGGGACTTCAGGTCTGGGTGAATTCAGTACAATTTGATCTACATCCCCAAAAAACAAACAAACAGACAAAAACAAATAAATTGTAACTTTTATGTTGTCATGTCTGTCCTTATAAGCTGATCTTGCAGGTCGTCAGTGCAGGTATTGAAAAGCTTGTTTTCATGAAAGAACTGCTTGTTTTAACATCATTTTGAAGTGGACGAGGGAACGTGACATTTTGGTTAAGCTGTATTTTAACCTATCTTTATTTTTATCTTATACTCACCTGTAAAATTTTTCGAGGGCGAGAGTTGTGTGTTATCCGTATTTGTCGCTCTAGTGTCTAGTGCAGACCTTGCTTTATAGACGATGCTGAGTGAAGTGTTTAATGTGTAAGTGGAGTGAATCGAGGGGATAGCAACAAAACCTGCATAAGCATAGTCTATGGATCTATCACCCAGATTTGATTTTGGAACATACTGATGATAAACTCTGTTATGCTTTTGATCTTTCTTATATTTATTTGACCTAAACCAGACATTTCTATTTCAATGTTACTTACCATTTTCAATGTAGCCAGGTACATAGAGAGACTTATTCTTTTGTTTCAGATTTAGTTTAGCCATGTTCTTTCTTGCCTGGGCACTGACTTTTAAGCTGTATCTACCATTTCCATGGAAGTCTGTGAAATATCTTGAGTAGATTCCATCATTTTTGAGTGTATCAGCACCTGGGCATTGAAATGTGAGAGTTAGTAGTCTGCTAAGTAAAAACGAGAGCTGTAACTGTGAGTACAGGGGTGGGGTGGGGATGGCCGTGCTTCCGTACATAAGGTGGCACAGTTTCAAGTACAGAATTCTAGAGTCACACTATTTTGCTTCCAAATTTGTCTTGGTCACATGATAACCCTATGATTCTGGAAAAACACATTGTAGGTCGCTCCTTTCTTGTGGTGCTCATCTTAATAATGATAGTGGCTCCTATTTTATATAAGAAACTTTAAAAGTAAGAAAATAAAGATAACGAAGTGGATTAAAACACTGCCAGAAGTGAGAAAAATGATCCTTGAGTTCCCTCCATGGTTCAAGTAAAGCCAATGAACTTTAATGATGACAGTGGTACTTGTTAACATTTTGTCTAAGCTCCGCCCCACGGTTACCTGGCAGCAGCTAGGTGTGCCCGACTCACTATAAAAGGGGCTGTTTGCCCCCTCCTCTCTCTCTTGCTCTTGCTCTTGCCTTCCTGCTCCTGCTCTCCCCCCATCACCCCCATGTCCTAATGGCTGGCCTCTACTTTCCTCTCTCTCTCTCTCTCTCTCTCTCTCTCTCTCTCTCTCTCTCTCTCTCTCTCTCTCTCTCTGCCTTTCTTTGCCTCTATTTCCTCCCCATGCCCTGAATAAACTCTATTCTATACTATACCCTAGTGTGGCTGGTTCCTCAGGGGGAAGGGATGCCTCAGCATGGGCCCAAAGAGGCACCCCCTTCCCCCACACCTCACCACACATCCACCAAAACATATCCCACTCTCTTTATCTTTTTATAACACATCGGTACTTACAGCTGGGCAAAGGTTTAACACATTGCAGCTAGATTTCATTTCACTTTGAAATACAGTTCTTAAGTCAACAGAAGAACACTGAGATAGAACCCAATGAAATAATTTTAAGTCCCATGGTGTTGATACAGGCTCCCATTACCTGCCCCATTGTCCCAGAGCTCCAGGGTGACTTGATTTCCATTTTCAGGTTCTATGATGGCTGTGACATTGGCTCCCAGAACAGGCAAAAACCCTTGGCTGACCCGTGCGTACACAATCATCGGGCTAGGGTACTGAGCTGTGCTCTGACTCATGTGAGCGGTGGCGATGACTGGGAGCACGGTGGGACTTCTTGCTCGAGTGGTCACTGTCACTGTTAGCAACTGAGACTTGGCACCCTTATTGAAGAGGCTGTAAGTCCAAATACCTGTCTGAAAAAAAAATTCTCTTTGAGAGTTTTGCTAGTGTTTTTCCTCTTCTGTGCTTAGGATATACAATTACTTAGAAGTGTAAAAAGAAAAAGAGCAAGAGCTTTTGTGATGTTGGGAATGGAGCCAGGGCCTCTGCAAGCTAAGCTGGTGTACCCCGTCGAGATATTGCACCAGTCTAAATAATGACTTTTAATATCTGATTTAATAAACTAATGAAGTGGGTGTGATCCTTCTGTGCTCTTTGAAGCTTACTTTTAAGATGAATTACCTGTTACTGTTTTAGTATTGGAAACATGGAAGATGCCTTTCCTTTCTAACATAAATTGATAACTCTCAAAAACAACAGAAGAGACCTACCTCGGCAGTGCCTGGGATGTGAAGGCGGACAGAGAAGATATTTAGCCTATCTTCTCTGAAATCTGAGGTTGTGTAGTTTTTTCCTTTTGGATCTTGAAGAATAATTTCTGGCTTTTGTACCGTCCATGTGATAACAAAGAACGTATCGTTGCCAACAGTGCTGTCCACAGGTACTGTTCCACTTAGCCATTCCTTCCCATTAATCATCAAGGCTTTGCTCTCCAGCTGTCCCAGAAATTTTAAATAAGATGCAAAAGCCTATATGTTATTACCATGGAATTTTAAAGTTAAGGTAGTTCAGTATAATTTTGAGTTTGAAAATTCTTTTCAGTTAAAATAATAGAGCATTAAGTTAAATTCTTTTCGGTAAAAGTAATATGTTAGGAAAAAATCAAATTGCTAAAAGTAAATTTATAAAAATTATGGAGATTAAAAATAATATAAAGAATAAATGACTACAGGAGACAAGGCATATTTAAGTCATGGAAAACCAAATTCAGTAGGGGAGTGTTTCTTCTATACAATGGAGCCATTTTTAGGTTAGTGTGGTGGTTTTAATAGGTAAGATCCCCATAGACTCATGTATGCTTGGCCATAGGGGGTGGCAGTGTTAGGAGTTATGGCCTTGCTGGAGAAGGTATGGGTAGTGGGTGTTGAGGTCTCTTATGCTCAAGATATGCCCAGTGTGGTATCCTTCTGATGACTGCAGATGGCTAGGTATAGAACTCCCCACTACCTCTCTAACACCACGTGTGTCACCACGTTTCCACCATGATGATAATAACCTCTGAAACTGTAAGCTACTCCCAATTTAATGTTTTCCTTTATAAGAGTTGCTCTGGTCATGGTGCCTCTTTACAGCAATAGAACCTAAGACAGTTAGGGAGGAGTAGCTAATAATTAGCAGGATGGGGGGAACAATGAGAAGACAAAAGAGTTTGCTGACCTGCAGAGCCTGCTGGGAGATGGTGCCACTTTTAGATGAAATCCCACTGAAAGAATCAATCAGGCCATTCACGTCTTTATTGGCATAAAAGCGAAGCCCTCCTAAAGGAGAGTTTTAAATGGAAAATTCTGTTCACTCTGTGCACTCATTGATCTACAGAACAAGCTACTTAGGACTTTAGCTACACTCCACCAAAGACTGCTTTTCCAGGTCCTCAGGGATGGAGTATTCCAAGTAGAATTTACTTACTCAAAGTAAGTGTGTTAAGAACAAAGGGAAGCCCAAAGAACTTCAGTTGTCTGTTAGATTAATCAGTCACCAGAAGGGAGTGCAAGCTATTGTAGCAAGGGAGTGCAAGCTATTGTAGCAATGCCTGGATATGATACAATTACTACCACAACAGTGAAATTTAAGCCAGCTCTTATAAGTTAGTGATTTATTTTCTGGTTGGATCAAAACTGCATAATGATAATGAGATATTGACTGTTTAGAATGAAGGGAAAATTAATGAACCGTAGTAAATAGATAATGGAGACATTAAAGGAAAGAGGGAAATGACTTGCATCTAAGACGCTAAAAAAGAATAGGTTGAAGAGAAACGATTGCCTGAAATATGATGTTCATTACACACTTATGTAACTACTAGATGGCAGGAAGCCAGTCTGGAAGACTACTTAAGGAGCCACACAAGTGCTCATGTGGTCAGGCTTAGAATGTGCTGGGAAGAGACAGAAATACGCCACGGTGGAATGAATTCTGAATGGTAGGCAGGTCTTTTCGGCAAATCATGTATAGCCTTTGGGTTTCCATTTGTTCCTTCATAAAATCTGGATGCCTAAACATTTTCTGTCGAACCTAATAGTATTTTTAAGCTGAGAGATAATTTTGGGTGCCATTGGGAGTCATGGAACAAGGCTCAGATTAGTGGTATAGGTTGAAATTAGGCAAAGAATAAATGGTGACAAAGATAATGAGCGCCATGAGACGTTTGTATATAGAAGCTTGGAGGGGAGGGAAAAGAACCCAAGGAGCAAGAGGCAAAGATTAACTTTAAGTTAGGGAATTTTTGAGCAGCTTTTTATTTGTGGCGAAAGATCATGTACGACAGAAAGACGACAGAACATTTTCTATTCAAACTCTTTTCCGAAGTCTTACCTGTCATGTCCGACAGAGTCTCCAGTTCTCGAGCAGCAGAAAGCCCCAGGGCGATGGTGTGGATGACAGCACCGCTGTGTTTAACCTCCTGAAAGCATGAGCTAATTCCATTGTCTTCCCCATCTGTCAGCAAGACAATCTCAGAGCCAGAAGTGCTTTGGCCACTGGAGGTAATTGCCTGGAGGGGAAAAGCCACTTTATTCATCACAAAAGAATGATTTCTGAATCAAAGAAAAGTAAGAACAAACTGCGTTAGTCCTGGAGGAGTCCTTAGGCTTCTGCCTCAGAGAAAGCTAACTGTGCTATCATTCCCAGCTGAGTTGGCACACGGAACCGGATGTAATACATAGGTTTTGAAAGCTGGAGTCTTGATGGACCCAGTCTTCTAACGCTTGCGAGCTCCCACTACTCACCGACGAAAGCATGAGTCATATAAGTCCTATACAAAGTTGGTAACAGCTTCTCTTATCATTGTAGGACGTACTTGGGATAGACAAGTGACCCAGACAGTCTGGAAGGCTGCGTCGCCTGGAGTCCAGCTTGCAGAGTGGCCAGGCTCCGACGGACTCCCCAGGAAAAGCTGGTGGGTAAGCTGTGCCTCTACAGCTCGGCTTAGGAGTGTGGGGATGGCAAGGGCGGCCTTGGGGGACTTCCCAGGGAAAGCTGGTGGGTAAGCCGAGCCTTCAGAGCTAGGCTCTGACCAGTTGAATGACCCTAACGCATTTAGACATAATCCGGCTGGGATCACATACTTCTAAGGCCAACACATCCCTAGTGGCAGTGACTACCTGGAGGTAACAAGACTAGTTTAAAAGGCGACTTTCTATTTTGTCTCTTAATATTTGATGATAAATAGACTCAAGTGGAGACTAGCTTAGGTTTGAAAACGTGAATATCAAGATTCATGATATGCAGTTGGCTACATCCCTCAACAAAGTGCTCCTAACATTTTAGTTTACAATTTCAACACCATTAAACTTCCATCTACGTTCTTTATGCTTGGGCCTTTGCTTGGTCCTGAGGAGCAGTTTGAGCTCTGTGATTTTAAATCTCAATTTGATGGGCCAGGCATTTCAGTACCCACAGTATCTCATGGTACCAATAACCTTCTCACACAATTTCCTCAATGGCATTGCTTTCCACTCATGGTAGTTCCAGAGAGACTCCCCAATAAGATCTTGCTGTTCAACCACTGATCTCCTCTTGCATACCCTCTCCTCAGGGCCACGTAGCCCTTGATGTTACATCAGGTGACAGCTGGACACCAGCTACAGAGAGTGGGAAAGGCTACTTGCTCTTCTCTACACAGATGATTTGTCTCAATCAGGTTAGACTATTATTAAATGAGGAACCCATGAGCTCACCACCCTTGGTGAGAGCTAAAGATGTAGTCAATGGCAAGCGATAGGAATAATTTTTTTTTTTTTACCTCGAATCCTTTTCTGAGCCCACTGCAAATTGAAGTTCCGCCGCCCGCGTGTGGAGGCAGCTTTGCGCTGAGCTCTAGGTAGGAGCTGTCATTGGTGATTCTTATTAGGTTATTTTGGATTGTGGCAGTGCTATCAAATGTGACCAGGCCGACCAAGGATTCCTTTTCAATAATTTGAATTAAATATAGCTCTGCTGCTTGGTTCATCAGGGTGAGGCGAGTGATGGGGTTTCCCTGTTAAACAAAAACATAAAGAATTACACACACACACACACAAATATGTGTATATATATATATATATATATATATATATATATATATATATATGTATAGATGAGAACTACTCTGGAGTCTTTTAAAACCTTGTCATATTAGTGAAAGACAAATGTCACCAATGGCCATCGATCTTGATAATAATTCATTAGTGCATTTTTAAGGTATATCTTCTTCAGTTTAAAGGTTTGCCAGCTAGCTCAGTGGTTAAGTGTTCTTTCTGCTCTTGATGGATTTGGGTTCAGTTCCCAGAACCCAGATGTGACCCACAACTGTCCCCACCTACATTTCCAGAGCATCTGAGACCCTTTGGCCTTCACAGGCCTGAGACACTCAAGTGGTGCAGATACATACTTTAGGCAATACACTTATACACATATAATAAATAAGCTTTAAGATTCTTAGCTATATTTGTAAAACCCTTACCTTTTTATATAACAACTTGTTTAATATTTTTTTCTGAATGAAATATTTTAAAATGTAATTTTTAGTAAATACCAAGTAGAAAAGTGTCAAAAATGTCCAACTATAGGGAATTGGCTAAGTTATGGTATGTACATATGACATAATTACTAAATATAACAATTTCTGTTTTTCCAGTTTTCTTCTTTATTGAAAATAGTTTCCCTTCCAGTTCCTCCCCATCTCTCCTCCCCTTCCCTCTGCTCCTCTCCTCTCTCCTCCCCTCCCCTCTGCTCCCCTTAACT
>NW_022196898.1:92089706-92090566 GCF_008632895.1 Mastomys coucha
TCTGCTCTTCTCCACTCTGCTCCCCTCTCTTCTGGATCCACTCCTTCTCTGTCTCTCATTAGAAAAGAACAGGCTTTGAAGAGATAACCAAACAGGACAAAGAAAACCACAGTAAGATGAAGCAAAAATTAGCAGACTGAAGCTGGACACAGCAATCCAACAGGAGGAAAAGAGTCCCAAGAGCAGGCACGAGAGTCAGAGACCCACTTGTTCTCACAGCCAGGAGTCCCATAAACATACTAAGCTCAGAGTTTTAACATACATGCTGAGGACTGGGTGCAGGCCCATGTAGGCCCTGTGCTGGCTGATTCTGTAAATATGCTGTAATTATTAAAATCTTTCACAGAATCCTTTTTTACATGGAAAAATTTTAAGGCATATTATGTAAAAGATCGAGTTATAAAACATACAACATATAATTACAGTTTTGAAGAAAAAGTAAACATTTAGAATCAGAAAAGGACTCTGACTCTCTCTGCCTCTTCTCTTCCCATTCCCCTTCTTCCTCTCTCTCCATGCACTCCTGGCCAGCCTCTACCCTCTACCCCCTCTCTCTCCTCCTCCTCTTCCTCCTCCACCACCACCATCTTTTTCTCCTCTTCTTCTCTCTCTCTCCCTCTCTCTCTGCCTTTCTCTGTCTTTACTCCTTCAACTCCCCTCCCCATGCCCTAAACAAACTCTATTCTATACTAAGGAAGAAGAAGAAGAAGAAGAAGAAGAAGAAGAAGAAGAAGAAGAAGAAGAAGAAGAAGAAGTAGAAGAAGGAGGAGGAGGAGGAGGAGGAGGAGGAGAAGAAGGAGGAGGAGGAGAATCAGAAGAAGGAGGAGAAGAAGAAGGATAGGAGAAGGAGAAGGAGAAGG
>NW_022196898.1:92090612-92093112 GCF_008632895.1 Mastomys coucha
AGAAGAAGAAGAAGAAGAAGAAGAAGAAGAAGAAGAAGAAGAAGAAGAAGAAGAAGAAGAAGAATCAGGAAAGAAAGATGTGATATGTTCAATGCTGGCACTATGGATAATTTTCATTTGTTTCTTTCCTTACTCTTTTGAGATGAGATCAAAAGCCAGGTTGCCCCCACTGGCCTAAAACCAATGCCCACAACTGAGGCTTGCTGTCTCAGCCTTGGAGTGGCTAAAATTACAGGTAGGTACCATCACGTCTGACTTTGTTTCTTTCTGTGTGTGCAGTTAAATTTTTCCTACTTAGAACCAAAAATTATGGGGTAAAAATTATCTATAATCTTATAACCCCACTTTAACCATTGTTTTTATCTCAGTGTTTCATCAGTATAAACATCTGTGTTAGTTTATTAGAACTAAAATTAAACTAAATTTTAACTCTGTATTTAGCTTAAATACTCAATTTAAGACATCCAGCATATAGTGTCTTACTGAGGCCATGCTTCCGGATTTATCCAGCACCAAGCAGACTACTCGCTGTCTGGACTGCAGCAATGAAAATGTAGGAGGAGGAGGGGCTTCCGTTTCTGTCATGGGAGGGGCATTCTGAAAGTCAGCAGACTCCTTGATTACGTCCCACGTGCTTCTCCGACTGCACATTTTGTTTTGTAGGTTTGGGGCTTCTGTATTGTGAGTTTTTTCTGTGCAAAATTCAACCATCTGAAAAAAAAAATCAATTGAAACACCAGGTTGTAAAAATACATAATGTATCCCCTTTTTTTCCCTTTTCTAAATATATTACCCACCACATGGATCCTGAACAGGATTTGTCTTCTGACAAGAATTACTTTATATTAGATATTTTGTCATCCATTTTACATGGATGTGAAAGTGAGTAACGCTGTTAATACTTAGAGCCAACATTGGAGGTCTTAAGGTTAGGTTGCCAGTGCAGATAGTGGCCACTCACATGGTTACATTAGCTTCTTGCTTCCTCATCTACACGTTGAGGACCTCCTATCCTGAATTAAATGTAAGAGAAGAATGTATGGTTTCTAGTCATTTCTGTTCCCTAAAAGTGGAATGGGGGAGATGGCTTTTACTTGTATGCTCTACTCCTCCATAGTGAGCCCAGAAACTCAAGGACAGACACCCTAAGAATCTACCTTGTTATCAGTGCCTACAAGTTTTGACACATATAAATAATATCCTTGGAAGGTAAAAGGGCAAGAGATGTAGTTGTTTTTCCAAGTGATGAATTGTAGCTAATAATTTTGCCAGTGGATGCTTTTATTACTTTAAACCTCCAGAATCCTCCAGGGCTTAAAAACCTAGAGAAAGACAGACAAGTGTCCTTAAAAACTTCCTCAGGGTCCAGGGGGGAAACTTCTTGCAGTCAGCCCACATAAATGGCTTTTAAGTCATTTCTTTTAGTGTCCCCTAACACCATGTCTGCAGTCTTAAACTCAGTTTTAAAACTAGCTCATTATATCTAAATTTCTCACACTTACACTGTAAGGGCTTTGTTTCTGACTTGGCTCAGATTCAAATTTCCTGAGCGGGGTTCTATTGGATGGGAAGAATATATGGATGCAAACAAAGGCTTTCTGTGAATCCTTCCAGCTATGAGGTGATGCCTGTCACACTGTCCCCTCCTCACCCTACCCAACATTGTCTTTGAGTTGTATCTCTTACTGGCCTCTTGCTGGGACTCCCAGCTGACTGCCCTGCCTCATCCAGTCTCATCCCATCCTTGCCTTTGCAACAGTATCCTTACATTCCTGGGGGAATGTAGCAGCTATCTCATCTTTAGTTTATTTTTATTATTTTTTTTTGAAAATTTTTTAAAGATTTATTTATTTATTATATGTAAGTACACTGTAGCTGTCTTCAGACACACCAGACGAGGGCGTCAGATCTCATTATGGGTGGTTGTGAGCCACCATGTGGTTGCTGGGATTTGAACTCATGACCTTCCAAAGAGCAGTCGGTGCTCTTCCCCACTGAGCCATCTCACCAGCCCCTCATCTTTAGTTTAAAGCAGAGAGGAGAAAATCCTAGCTTTGGAGGCTCAACCCCATTCCCTGCCTCCTGCTCCACATGCATCTCGATTCCACTATAGGCCCTCTCTGTCTCTAGAACAGTCTAGAAACCTTCACCTGGATTCTCACTCGCCCTAATGGTCATTTTGTACAGATTAGGAAAACGCCATTTTATTTTTGTTTCGTTTTGTTTTGTTTTGGTTTTTTCGAGACAGAGTTTCTCTGTATAGCCCTGCCTGTCCTAGAACTCACTCTGTAGAGTAGGCTGGCCTCAAATTCATTAATCCGCCTGTCTCTGCTTCCCACGTGCTGGGATTAAAGGCGTGTGCCACCACGGCCCAGAAAACGCTATTTTATTGCAAGCTTCTAGTCTCCTAAAATCATTCTAACGAGTATTAGGATCTTTATGACCATGATGGAAGTCTTTAGACGGTTCCTCAGCTTGTGGTGTGGCAGGCAGCAACTCC
>NW_022196898.1:92098112-92101931 GCF_008632895.1 Mastomys coucha
GAAACAAGATAAGCTGGTTAGTAGAAGTGTGAGTGAGGCCCACACATGCTCTCTGGGACTCTCTTCAGAGAGGCTAACTATTCAGAGGGCATCTAACCTCAAATGGGAGGAGCAGAAATTACAGGAGGAGAAATAAATAAAGGTTTAATAGGCCTGGTCTAGGAAAGGGATGGTTTTGTGAGGTGAAGGTGGGAGTTGGAGGCCCGTGTTGCTCTCAGCTGAGCCTGTGTGCACCAGTCCAGGCAGCTCTGCAGACCACACACTACAGAGGGGGCAGGAGTAGATATGTCTCCAGCACTCGCTTTCATTAAATTGACATTCTCTCATAAAATTCTTTCCTCAAGACATCGATTCCTATAGCTCTCAATACTTGAAAACATATTCTAAGTGTTTTCTACTTTTAATTTAAAAGTCCAATTAAGCATCCTACCAGTTCACACATAGGACTTGAATGGATCAACCCCCAGATTGTCCTCAAACCACCCAATACAGAGAGCTGAAGAGACATAAATAAGAAGTTGTAGAATCAAATAGTTCACATGGATACCTTGTTGCTTCGACAACGTTCTTTCCAGACATGTAGAACGGCCGGTCCATGTTATACTCATCAAATACTCCCCACCGGAGATGGGCCCACTCATGGACAAAGACTCTGCCTGAGAGAGAAGATTCTCACATATAAATCTTGTTAAAACTAATATGGATTCCTTCTACTTAAATTTCTTGCTCATCTGTTAGCCTCAGCTAGAGAACTTTAGAAATCAATGTTTTTCATTAGTTCATAAATGGTGAAACAGAATGACATCATCATGTGGCTCATTTAACTATTAAATCTGTCTCCATAACAGGTTGGTTATAATTAGCATATTTTCAAAAATTAGCATATTTCTAAATGAAGGCATTATTTAATGCTTACTTTTCTAAGTTTTAGAAATCAGTAATGGTAGTGGTTTACTTTTCCCCAGTGTAAGTAAGAAGTATAAAATAGTTATTTCTACCTCGGGGTCCGTAGATACGCAAGTTATCAGTGAGTAGGAAGTTTGGAGTGAAATGTATGTACTGTCCTCTGTCCCCACACTGTCCGTATTGAAGGGTGTAGGGATCATCTCCATATTTCAGATAAGGATCAGCAACTATGACGTCTGCCTAAAACGCAGAACAGCAAACCCAGTCAGATTCCAGGACATTAGGATCAAGAGATTTTACAAACAAGGACTGTCTCACTTAACTGATAAAGGCTGTGTTACTAGTTTCATTCCCAACAGGATTAGCCTTCACCAAAAGTACAAGTATTCATCTGTAAAAGGGACAGGAAGCCGTTTAGGAGATAGATGTGTCACCTACTTGGTCATATGATTCTTGTTTCGGTGTTAAGTACTCCGTTTTTGATTTCCAGGTTATGGGAACTAAAATGCTTACATTCCTGAAATAAAATCTTCTTTTGGTGGCTTCAAACAGGTAAGTGGAGGCTTGAGTTACCATTTCCTGACAAAATGAAAAGCACATCGTGGTAATAATGTTACAACATCAGACAACAAAATTAGCATTAAAGTATGTACACAAACTAGACACAAGTCAAAGCGAAAATTATTCGTTAAACAGAATAATTTTACAAAGTCTCAACTCTTTATGTTTCTTTTCACTTGCCCAAATTCATGCCTGTTTTTATCTGTATCCTCTTGTAGTCAGGAGTATAGGCTGGAGATGGGAATAAAGATGTTGGGGGTCAGTTATAAAGGTAATTAGGATTGGAAGTCTCCGGAGATGCTCAGAAAATGAGATGGAGGGGTAAGAGCCTATCCCTGGCTCCTAGGGCTGATGAGGAGGGCAGATCTGTACTACACTGAGAAACCTCCTCTGGGCAGGCAAAAACTGTAGAACTCTTGTTGCAGCTTGGTGTGCCAATGAATGATAAGTCAGACGCTGGTTGTTCTCCTCCTGTTGCTTCGTCTGTCGGCCTGGGTAAGATTTTAAAGGTCCTTGGCAAAGGTGAGCAAGTTGAATGCTGTCAATCAGAATGGCTGCACTCCCTCTTCTGTGCAGCTCTGACAAACAAGCATGAGCTCTCTTCTGTGTTGTTAGGAGGACAGACAGCATTATTTAGAACGGCGAGGAGTCCAAAGCGCCACCAGCTGCAGAGCACAAGTGGAGATAATCCATGTTTTTGTGCACTAGAGAGCATCCATGAATGCCCGAGGCACACTCAGCCTGCGCGGGAGGATGGAGTGGAAGAAGCAGGGTTGCTGGAGACCCAAGGAGGAAGTACGGATGCTCAACGTGAAGAAGAAGGGACACTCGCGCAAGTGGACAGGGTGGCTTGGGTCGGGCTCAGAGAATGGAGGGGAGCTAAGCTACTCGGACTTGTTCTTTACATGTTTTTTCTTTTTAAGTTTAGAATTCTTTATTTGCTTATACATCATACGATTTTTTATTAGATATTTTCTTTATCTACATTTCAAATGTTATCCCCTTTCCTGGCTTGCCTTCCAAAAACCTCCTATTCCCTCCCCCCTCCCCCTGCTCACCCACCCACCTACTCCTGCTTCCTGGCCCGGGCCCCTGACATTCCTCTACACTGGAGAATAGAGCTTTCACAGGACCAAGGGCCTCTTCTCCCATTGACGACCGAGTAGGCCACCCTCTGCTACATATGCAGCTGGAGCCATGAGTCCCACCATGTGTACTCTTTGGTTGGTGGTTTAGTCCCTGGGAGCTCTGGGGGTACTAGTTAGTTCATATTGTTGTTCATCCTATGGGGCTGCAAGTCCCTTCAGCTCCTTGGGTCCTTTCTCTAGCTCCTTCATTGGGGACCCTGTACTCAGTCCAATAGTTGGCTGTGAGAATTCACTTCTGTATTTGTCAGGCACTGGCAGAGCCTCTCAGGAGGTGGCTATATAATATTCCTGTCAGCTAGCATTTGCTGGCATCCACAATAGTGTCTGGGTTTATATGGGATGGATCCCCAGGTGGGGCAGTCTCTGGATTGTCCTTCCTTCAGTCTCTGCTCCACACTTTGCCTCTGTAACTTCTTCCATGTGTATTTTGTTCTCTTACCTTACCTAATTAATAAATTATTAACAGTTTGAACTGTTATATAGATTTTCATGTATAATAAAAATATAAAGCAAAGCAGATTCCCATCTTAACTGTAGATAATACTGCAGACATGATGGAGACAGTCATAGTGCCCTTTAGGAGGGTAATATGGTGTGCATTTGAGTGTGTAACTGTATGTAAGTGTGTTATTGTGCGTGTGAGTGTGTAACTGTGTGTGAGTGTGCAACTGTGCATGTGAGTATGTGACTGTGTGTGTGAGTGTGTGACTGTGTGTGACTTGTGTGTGAGTGTGTAACTGTGAGAGTTCAGATACTCAGGTAACAGAATTACTGACCTGAAAATACTCAGGTAATTAAACCCCTCTTACCTTTATGCTTGGGATAAGCCTTTCATCCTCTGGCACACTGGGGTTAATTGCAATGACCACACCCTCGTATCCATTGTTGTTGAGATGGACCATGGAGGCGTTCATGGCCTGCAGGAGATGCAGGGTGAGGAACAGAAGGACCTTCAGTCCTGGCAGCATGTTTGCACGTGCTTCAGTGAGAAGTGGTGGCACAGAGGGTATTTATGTGTGTGCTTCGCTTGGAAATTTGAATCAAGTCCAGAATATTTGCATAGATGTGTAGAGTAAACTCCCGTATGTCTTGGTGACCTTCCTTATTGCTTTCATCCTAGACTTAACAGTTAAATGTCAGTGGGGATTAAGGTAAACACATTCATCATTCTAAGGCACCCAGTATTTACTGAAGTGAGCTATCC
>NW_022196898.1:92102647-92103134 GCF_008632895.1 Mastomys coucha
AGACATCTACAAAATTCTTCCTAAAGAAATATTTTTCTTTTCCTTGGATTTGCTTGAAGCACTGTTATATGTACTATCGGAACTGCTTTTGCTATTCTGGCGCACATGACATTTTTTTCTTTACTAGATTGTAAATTGGGTCAGAGGTGAGACATTTTTGTTTCTTTCTGTCTCTCAGTCTCAATTATCTTAATACCTGTAAAAGGAATTTTGAGAAGATTAATTAAACAATGTGTGAAGCTGGGTGTAATGGCTGCCACGTCTGCCTTACACAGTAAGACCATGTTGCAAGCAAGCAAACAAATAAAATGATAAAGGAAAAAAAGATTCATAAAAGACGTTATTGGACTATTCTGGCACATAGTAGACCTTAGCAAATTAATGTTAATTCATTGATTTTCCTTATTTTTAATTCCTGTGAAAAAACTGAGTGCTTCTTGTGCATCACCCAGTGCTCTGTCATCAGGCACAGAAATGAGAAAACCCT
>NW_022196898.1:92103144-92103898 GCF_008632895.1 Mastomys coucha
CCAAAGAACTCAGAGCCTTGTCACATGGGTTAGATTGGACCAGTAAGGGATTCAAACACAAGACAGAGGGAAAGATGCTGCTTAGCGCAAGGAAGCAATATGGGAATGGCTTCTCTCAGTAAAGGGAATCACAAAAGCACTTGGTGTCAGTCATTCTTTCCAAAATGGAAGCATGAAGAAACTGAGTCACTTGGGTTACATTTTCAGAAAGGGGCACCTGTGAGTTTTAATCTTGAGTCATTTGCCTAAAGTCTACAGTTTGAAATAATATGGGGCATAAGCTATTTTCTTTTTAAAGGATGACTAGAAAGGAACTCATCTTAAACTTATTTTGAGAGTTTGCTTGTTTGTGTTATGAACAGTAGTTGTCAGTAGAAGAATCAAGGGACTGTGGAATGCTAGACTTGACTTTGTACAGGACCAAATAACTTCTACTGCTATCTATTGTCATCTATAGGATGAGATGTCCATGCTTAAAAATTTAAGTTTAGGATTCTTTCCATACTTAATTACTCATTTTTTTTAAAACTCAAAGCAGAAAATCTTCCCATGCCATTTTCAACGGGATTTGAAATCAAAGTGGACAACAATAAAAATATTATTATCAGAAAATTCTAGAACCACCATTTATGTCTTTAACTGGCCTTTATTAAAATGATTTTTGTGTTTTCCTCCTGGCTCTTCCTTAAAGATCTGAAGTGACTGAAAGGGCCTAAGTATTAGCAACAGTAAACCAGGTTTTAAAAACTATACC
>NW_022196898.1:92103909-92108909 GCF_008632895.1 Mastomys coucha
CTCTCTCTCATGGTTGCCTTTGGATCAAGGCATAGAACTCTTGGCTCCTCCAGCACCATGCCTAGATGCTGCCATGCATCATGATAATGGACTGAGCCTCTGAAGCTGTAAGCCAGCCCCAATTAAATGTTGTCCTTCCTAAGAGTTGCTGTTGCTGTGGTCATGGTGTCTCTTCACAGCAGTGAAACCCTAGCTAAGTTGATACATGACCAGTCTTCCACCAAGAATCTAAGTTTCCATTTAGAAAAAAAAAAAAAAAAAAAAAAAACAGAGCTAAGTTCCATTTTAGATTAGAACAGGGAACACATACTGTTCATGTGCAGTGAAGACCATAACTGTCCTCTGTGACTTTTTATCAAGTTGAAGGAAGGAGCAATGGGGTCTACTCAGAGAGAAACCTGGGAGGAGGACAGATGAGGGGGAGACAAAGGTCACAGAGGCCGGATAAACACCAACTAATGTGTGCTGAGGACCTAGAATGACCTCCACCAGTGCTTAATTTTACTCTATTGTTCTTTCTTAGAACTTATTGTTAATACTTTATTTATTATGTGTATGGATGTTTTGCCTGCAAGTCTGTCTGAGGACCATGTGCATATCTGGTGTAAAGGAGACCAGAATAGATTGCCCTAGGGCTGGAGTAACATATGATTGTGAGCTGCCTTGTAGGTGCTGGGAATTGAACCTGGGTTCTCTGGACAAACAACCAGTGCTCTTGCTTGTTGAGCCATCTCTAAAGTTCCTCTATTGTGTCTCATCTCCAGTTTCAATGTGTGTATATGAGGGTCAGAGACTGACTTTGCTTATCTTATTCCTTTGGTCTCCACGTCAAAAGAAACAGTCTTTAATAATTCTTCGTCCTGATTTGCAAGAACTTGGTGCAGTTTCCTATTTTAAAAGTTTCTGATTTGAATTAAAATATATGCAACCAGAACTAGCTATTCCAGGTGTTATACCTGGACAGTGACAACCCTCTCTTAGGTGCCTGTCTCTGCTCCCCAACTCAGTGTGGGGTTACAGGTATGTCCCACCACACCCAGTTTTTATGGGGTCCAGGCTTAGGCAGAGCAGCAAGCTCTTTTCCTTACAAGGCCACTTCCCTAGCCCCTCCCTCAGATTCAGTTTTTTTTTAAAGATTTATTTATTTACTATATGTAATTACACTGTAGCTGTCTTCAGACACTCCAGAAGAGGGCATCAGATCTCATTATGGATGGTGAGCCATCATGTGGTTGCTGGGATATGAACTCATGACCTATGGAAGTGCAGACATTGCTCTTAACCGCTGAGCCATCTCTCCAGCCCCCAGCTTCAGTTTTTAAATGTGTAAAACATACTTAGTTTTTAAAACTCACTCTTGGAATGCCCCCTATTCCAGTGGTCAGAGTTAAAAATGCTAAATACATGAAAGTGTTTAGCTCTACTAATAAGTAGTACATAGTAGTTAGTGGCTGTCTGAAATGCTTTTTTAAAAACTATTACTTCATCAGGAAAGGAAAGGAGGAGGCCCATACGAGTGTCGACTCACACTGATACTGACATTAGTAATCTCCCTCAGTCATTGATAGTGATATCAAAATATCTTCTTATGGTTTGAAATGTGAGAGGAAAAACATCTAATGTCCTATTTTGGTGTGGGCTTATTTTTTTTATAAGTTTGTTTATTTATTATGTATATGTAGTGCTGGAAATTGAACTTAGGGCCTGCGCGTGCTAGGCAAGCACTGAACTACATCCTATCTACATGGGTTGGTTTTTAATGTTTTCAGGAACTGTGAAAATGTTTTGGATGTGTGTTGAGAAGCTTTACTTTGGAGTCAATCTGCACGCCTGCCCAGGGCCTAGCTAAAGCCTCTGCTTATGCTTAACATTCAGTTTACCTGTTGGCAAGCTGTTCGCCTCCATTCTGGTCTCTTCCACAGAAACCTTGTAATCTATGTAGGTGGATCTATCCGTCTGGCATCTATCCGTCTATCACCATCTATTTGAAATTATCGGGGTGCTTGTGTGTCTTTTGTGATTAATTGGTGATTGAGAGTAGAGGTTGTCCCTAGAAACTTGATTGTATTTGAAAACTCAACAATCAATGAATAGAATTTCCTAAGTATAGAAATACTTAGAAAATTGTCCTTAGGAAACAAAGGCTGTAGCAGAAAGCTGCTAGTGTTCGTTTTAAGTAATTTCAAGTTCACGGAGACAGAGAGCAGAGGTTGGGGGCAGGGTATTATTCTTAGAGATGGTTTTAGAGTTTTAAATAAAAAATACAGGAATAACTGGCCAATTCCAGCTTTCCTGAAGTTCACTTTTTACAAAACATGAGTGAATAATGGCCTATAGACCCCATAAATACTATTTATAAGTGAGACATTAGAAAAGCTTTAGGAATAAAGGCCAATGCGATTTCATTTAGAAACTTTAAATTTCTCCATGAGACTCACCTCTTCCTTTATCGAGGACCCTGCCAGGGGCCGTCCATGTAAGGTGGAGATGGTCTTCTGTAAACTCTGCCTCCAGGTCTGTGACTTTACTGGGTGGGAACACGTGGGCATGTTCGCCACCAGGGGGCGCTCCAGACACAGTGAACGACTCTCCAGAGGTGAGTCTGCTGAAGTCTTCTTTCACTGCAGCCTCTGCTGCTTCCTCTGGGACTTCAGGTCTGGGTGGGTTCAGTACAATTTTACCTGTAAAAGCCACCCCCAGGGATTTGTGACTCTCATATTGTCTGTGCGTTACCTCATGCTGACCTTACATCTGTTCAGGGCTCAGGTAGATGGACAGCAGACACTGAGAATTGGAAGGCAGATCTGGATAGATGGATGGCTCAGGGGTTAAGAACAGCACTGGCTGTTCTTCAGGAGGACCCGGGTTCAGTGCCCAGCACCTACACAGCAGCTCACACTTGTCTGGAGCTTCGCTTCGCTTCTCAGGGATCTGACATCTTCAGACATACATACAGGCAAAGCACCAGTGCACATAGAGATAAATGTTAAAATAATAAGGGGGAGAAGAGCTTGCTTATATATCATTTTGAACTGTGGTAAGTTAAAACTGATTTTTGACCCTTTTTTACCTACCACCTTCACCTGAGTTCTGTGGTAACAATAATTGTGTTTTATTCAGCTTTAGCATTTACCACAGGGTTTGTTCCACGAGGTCAGGAAATATATTTTTCATTGGAAATGAAACAAACTGAGGAAGATGGTAAGAAAATATGCAGAAATGTCATTTATGCTGGGTCCATTGACATGAATATTGTTTTAAATCACAAGGATGACTCCAAAATTATATACTTCGGTATTACTCTATTCAGTGTTTGGTCTGTCTGTCTATCTACCCATCCGTTTATCTATCTGCAGCTAACTCATATCTATTTTAATTCTACTTACCGTTTTCGACGTAGCCGGGTATATATAAAGCCTTGTTATTTTGTCTTAAGCTTAGTCTGGCTTTGTTTTTTCTTGCCTGAACATGGACCTTTAAGCTGTATCTACCATTTCCGTGGTAATCTGTAAAATATCTTGTGTAGATGCCATCATTTTTAACAGTATCAGCACCTTGACAATGAAGCAGAGTGATTAGTCACATAGGAAGTTAAAATGAAAACTGATACTGTGTGTGTGCATTGGTGATAAGACTTTGTCAGAGAGTATGTAGCACAGTTTAAACACTAGATCATACTGTTTTGGTACAAAGCCTGCCTTGACTACATGCTAATGCTGTCTTAGAAAATATAATTTGTAGCTATTTAATTAACATTAGCAGTTATTTTTATTTCACAATAGAAACTTATCCAAAAAAAACCTCCCAAATCAAACAAAGACATTCAGCAAAGAAGCAAGATATAAATCCAATGTATAAAAAATTACTAGCCAACTTTTGTGTGATGATGGTATTGTATAACCAATGAAGCTTATCTGACATGAGATTATTACTGATTAGTCCTTTCCTATACACCAATAATGAGAATGATGAGAAAGAAACTGGAAAAACAATACTATTTATAAGACCTTAAAAATTCTCCAGGAGTAACCTTAATCCAGGACATGAAAGACTTCTTCAGTGAAAAATGTAAGCCTCTGAGGAAGGAAACGGCAAAGAACACCACGTGGTGGAAAGGCTTTCTGTGCCTACGTCACAGGACTAGCACTGTGAAATGGCCTCACAGCCCAGAGCGATCTGCAGACTCATTCAAGCCCATTCGAAGGTTTAATGACATTCTTGACAGGAATAGAAAAAAGCGTACAATCCACTTGGGAACACAAAAGCCACAGAATAGCCAAATCCATCCTGAATAAAGCAAAAAACTCTGGTTGTATCACCATGTCTGGGAGTTACACTACAGAAACATAGTAACAAAGTACAAGGTGCTGCCACATGAGCATGTTAGCTCACCGGTGGAATCGGATACAGGACCTAGCATTAAACCCACATGTTTTTTCTCATGTGTACCTATTGAAAATTATATAGATAAATAAAATTATATCTGAAGATAGAAGTTAGACTAGAACAATGAAGGATAGGTGGGAGGAGAGGGAGAGGGAGAGAGAGAGAGAGAGAGAGAGAGAGAGAGAGAGAGAGAGAGAGAGAGAGAGAATGGGAAGAGAGGAGGGGTAGAGGGAGAGAGAGAGAGAAGGAGGTGCAGGAGGGTTAAGTGTGGTTAAATCTGTAATATACTCCTATGGAACGCCTATAAGTATATATAATGAATAATAAAAAAGAAGCTTACCAGAACAAAGAAAATATAGTTAGACACAAAAGTCATATGCAAAGTCCTAACATTAGTGAAAATGGAACAATTGTCCCTCAGGTTCCATGGGAACCATGAAATTGATAAACAGACTTTAATCAAAATAGATGTGTTTTTGTCTATGCTTGCTTTGTCAAGATAACCAAGAAATTTTAAAGACTGTCTTACTAAAATAGGTTCATAAGTATTTTAAAAAAGCATTGACTTCTAACGCATAGAATCCTACAGGATAATTTAAATTCATGGTGTTTAT
>NW_022196898.1:92111255-92113373 GCF_008632895.1 Mastomys coucha
GGAGGTGATTGTCTGTGAAAAGCAGGGGGTTAATTACATGATGTGACTTCTGAATATACTTAGGAACACACAGCTTTTTATGTTCTCTTTCTTAGCTGAGTTGACACATGGAAATGAGCAAACACTAGACTTCTCAGTACTTTTAATCCTCCAGATATAGACATGTTGGCCACTCAATTGAGACAAGAACAAATGTCCAATAAATTTGTGGCATATAGCAGCTTCTAAATGAGTAAAAATGAAAATGAGTGGAAATAGGTGCTGTTATTATTTCCCTACAAAAATGATGAAGAAGCAAGTCTTCCAGACAGTTGTAGATGGCTTCAGGCTCAATACCATTTGAAAAGTCATGACCAAAGTTGGACGAACAAGATTGAATTATTTGATATGTGACCTTGTCATGTATTTTGTTTAGTTATTACTAAAGAATTTTATGGTTTCTCCAAAATAAAACAACTTTGACTCATAATGAAGGATGAAGTTGTTATATTTTCAGTTATAATTGGTTTTCAGATTTTTTTAACTTCTACCAAGAGTATTAGTTAAGAATCTTGGTGTTAGATACCTTGGTTTTAGGTACCTTAAGAAGACATTCTGCTTTCTAGTTTATGTTTAGTCTTTCCTGAGATTCCCCCCCACACACACACACACATTTTACAGACTCTTCATGTAATGATCAAGTTTATAGACTGTAGAGATAAGGTTCTCAATTCTAGAATTGGCAACTGTCTTATGATGGATAGATTTCATTATTCCAAATTTTAGCTTCATTTTCTGCAGAGTGGCTTTAATATTGTTACCCAACCTCTAAAGGTAAAAGAATCCATGATCATGCATCTACACCATTCAGGACAGACAGTAATGTATTGTACAGCCAACATATAGCTACTTTTTAATGATTGGCAAAGTAATATATTTATGTCTTGATATGATTTCATTAAGTAAAAGCTGTTTATTTTACTCGTGGTTTAGAACTGAATAGACCTATGACAGTTATTTTCGAAATAGCAAACCTTTGCACCCATTTTCTTATATAGCTGCCATAGTTAAATGTGATAAACACTATTAATAATTCTGTCATCTGGGCTCAGGAAACAGATTTGCAATATTGAGTTAGTTACTCTCACAAGACTCTTTAGATAATACACAGTAGGGTAAGCACCTGGTTTTTTGTTTTTGTTTTTGTTTTTGTCTTTTTTCAAGATGGTTTCTCTGTGTAGCCCTGTCTGTTCTGGAACTCACTCTGTAGACCAGGCTGGCCTTGAACTCAGATATCCGCCTGCCTCTGCCTCCCAAGTGCTGGGATTAAAGGCATGCGCTACCACTGGCCGGTGCACCTGGGGTTTTAAAACTCGTCTGGTTTATGGTGTGGGTGCCACAAAGCAAGCTAAGGGAGAGTGTGAATCAATGGTCTGCATAGGGAAGCAGTGGTGACTTCCACTCAGGGAGGATGAGCAATGGAAATTGTCTTCTGTCTTGCTGGCTCAAAACATTGACCACAAGTACACCCAAGTGGAGGCTGACTTGGGGTGGGACAGAATCAGACGGATACTGTAAGCTCTGAGTACACTGGAGAGAATCAGACGGATACCGTAAGCTCTGAGTACACTGGAGAGAATCAGACGGATACTGTAACCTTTGAGTACAGTGCTCAAAAGAAGTCTGCGTTTTCAGGCCCACCATCATGATTTCATTTTATGTGCACCTGTGTTTGTTGATTGTTGCTTCTGGAGCTGCCTCCAATTTAAATTAGTGTGGTATGACTTTCATCCATACTATATAGATGTTACAAACTTCCATCCATCCTGTGACATCAGCTTCTATCCACACAAATTCTGTCAATCGATGGGATCCCAAAGAAATGTGTAGGTCCTCATTGAGGTTTTGATAATCATTTGCCCAAGGAGAGTTCGCCCTATCCACTCCCTCAGGTCACTCAGTGTCTCAGGATTTTATCGGTAGAGCAACTGTAAACTGAAGTGGTGTGGCCGTAAGTAATAGTTGGTGTGAATCTACTTTTCCTCTTTCAGAAATGCTTTGTCTCATTCATATCAGAATGCTATATTAAATGAGCTGACCCTGGGTTCACAACCCTATTCAGAGGTAAACAGATAGGAT
>NW_022196898.1:92114247-92116479 GCF_008632895.1 Mastomys coucha
TACAGAGAAATCAAGCTGGAGATAAGCAAGAATCATCTTCCCTAATGGATAGCTTTCATGCTGCCAGAGGAGCTATATAGGCCTGTGGAAATAAAAGCTCATTGCGATGGTCTTATTTTAATGGCAGACCCTGGGTGCTACAATGTCCACCTGCCAAACAAAATGTGTCAGCTGGTGTAACAGTCACACTGAAAGACCCCTGGGGGCGACCCCCACTCAAATCTCAAAAGGACGTGCACCCAAGGAATCACAAGAGACCGTCTTGATGTAATTACAAGAGATTTTTTTTTTTTAATTTCTGGGCGCTCTGGTTCGGCACCACACCTATCTCACGCAGGAGATAGAGGAGCCGACCACAAGGCTTGAAGGTTAGGGGTTTATATAGGGAAAAGGTCTGAGGGAACAAAGGGATCAGTGTGGCCATACATGATTGGCTAGTTCAAATATTAACTATTACATGCAGAACAGAGTGGAAAATTCCTAAGGTTGGTGTTAATCTGAGTCAACAGAGCATCTTGACTTTAAACCATATCTAAGAGGACCAGATGGTCCATTATTTAGTGTTTGCCAGACACGTCCTTGTAGTCCTGGCCCCTGGACATGTCCTCGTTTGCCTAGACAGGTTTTTTTCTATGTTTATAGTTTTATGTCTTCTTGACCTGCCAGCTCTTATGATATCTAACAACTTGCTTGCTCATTCCCAGGCCTATGTGGGCCAGCTTGTGATGGATTCTTAGGCCCATAACTTTTCTTCCTAGTCAGCACAGGTCTAAAGCTTTAATTTTTCCTTTCAACACCACTGCTATGGGTGAAACCAACTGCTTTCTGATCCGATACGAGACCCTCTCCAGAAGAGAGAGTTCATGCCTCACACTGCAATAAATGTCTGTGAGCCCGAGATGGGGAGCTCATAGGTTGTACTGGGGAACCTTCTACCAGTTTTGCCAAGTGTGCATGTTATCAAATCCTTACATTTTGCCTTCTAAATATGTTTATGCCTATAGATTAGTGTTGCCTCAGGATCTTAGTTTCTGGGGCATTCACAGAAGACTCTTTTTGCACTGGGAAGTGGTTAATTCAGAGACTCGTAACTGGTCAAAGTGCTGAGAATCAATGAGACACTGTATCCTGCCTTCTCCCCAGTCCAGGAAACAGGGCAGGAGAGGAGGTGGAAAGAGCATTAGAGTGGATCTGTGAGGCGCCCTCTAGTGGACATGCCATTGTCACTGCACTACACACTCAGTTCTGGTTACCTGCACATGATCAACATCAGCATCAACATCCCTGTGTGGATGGGGAAGGGAGGTTCAGGAGGAGCTCTGGGCAGCTCATGGCTGCTGGGGAACGGGATTCATCTTTCATGACAGATAGCCACTAATGAACTGCCTGTGCTTTCCATATTCAGCGAGCCGTTTCTACAATACCCTTCAGAGTTGTAGGTATAATTGCTAAGTAGGAGCAAGAAGTGGTAAGACAGACAGGGCAGTGGGGTTTTATATGTTAAAAATATATTAAAAATATACATGTATGAAATTGTGACAAGAATTTTACAATGTGTGTCATGGAAGTGGGTCTGCATGCCTGTAATCCAAGCTCCTGTGGCCCTGAGACAGATGGAAGGACACAAGATTGAGACCTGTCTGGGTGACATTGCGAACACTAGGCCACCTATGGCTCCATATCGTATCTCAAAAAACCACCACCAACAACAAAATCCAAATTATGTAGTGTGAGAATGCATGCCTAGTATTTACAGGGCTCTGAGTTCAATTCCCAGCCCCCATTCCCAAAGATAGTACATGCACTCGTGCACTTGCACACACACACACACACACACACACACACACACACCCGCGTGTACACACACACGCACACACACACTATTTTTTTGTGAAAATATTTTTTTTTCCTTTTGGTGACTAGTGTTTATGGTATATTCTACAAAATTTGGATTACAAAACTTCTAAAATATAACAGTTTTGGAGAAGAAAAGCAAATGCAGTAATAAAAAAATGAAATATTAAATGACGAAATTATAGATTTTTTTCTTTTTGATGTACTTTTTGTCTAGCAAAACTGAAAGTCAAGTAGTAAAAATGACCTTTAATGCAATAAAAACAACAAAAGTTTTTCTTTCTTCCTTCCTTCCTTCTTTTCTTTCTTTCTTTCTTCCTTTCTTCTTTCCTTTCTTTCTTTCTTTCTTTCTTTCTTTCTTTCTTTCTTTCTTTCTTT
>NW_022196898.1:92116870-92118348 GCF_008632895.1 Mastomys coucha
TTTTTTTTTTTGAGACAGGGCTTCTCTGTGTAGCCTTGGCTGTCACTCTGTAGACCAGGCTGGCCTCTAACTCAGAGACTGACCTACCCCCAGTCCTGGGATTAAAGGCATCTACAACCACTGCAGGGCTTAATAACTGTTTTTTTTTTTTTTTTTTTTTTTTCAAGACAGGGTTTCTCTGTATAGCCCTGGCTGTCCTGGAACTCACTCTGTAGACCAGGCTGGCCTCGAACTCAGAAATCCACCTGCCTCTGCCTCCCAAGTGCTGGGATTAAAGGCGTGAGCCACCACTGCCTGGCAATATAACACTTTTGGAGAGGGAAAACAAATTCAGTAGTAAAAATAAAACAAATGAAATGCCGAATGGTGAAATTGTAGATTTTTTCTTTTTGTTGTACTTTTTTTCTAGGAAGAACTGAAAGTTGAGGAGTAAAAATGACCTTAATTCAATAAAAACAAGGTTTTTTGAGACAAGGTTTCTCTGTGTAGCCTTAGCTATATTGGAACTCACTCTGTAGACCAGACTAACCTCTAACTCAGAGACTGACCTGCTTCTATCCCCAAGTCCCGGGTTTAAAGGCATGTACCACCACTGCCAGGCTCAATAACTTGTTTTAAAAAATTTATTCTAAGTACTTATTTACATAAAATTGTTGGGTAGATATTTTTCTGATCATGAATACATATACATACACACATATTTTTGGTTATGAATATATAGATGTATATGTTCACTAGTACTAAACCTTAGAATAAATCATAATTCTGTATTTAGCTTAAATACTCAATTTAAGACATCCAGCATATAGTGTCTTACTGAGTCCATGCTTCTGGATTTATCCAGCACCAAGCAGACCACTTGCCATCTGGACTGCAGCAATGAAAATGTAGGTGGAGGAGGGGCTTCCGTTCCTGTCCTGGGCGGGGCATTCTGAAAGTCAGCAGACTCCTTGATTATGTCCCACGTGCTTCTGCGACCGCACATTTTGTTTTGTAGGTTTGGGGCTTCTGTGTTGTGGTTTTTTTCTGTGCAAAATTCAACCACCTGAAAAAAAATCAATTAAAACATGATATTGTAGTAATTTATAAGGGATCACCTTTTTTTTTTTTCAAATGCAGAGTAATTTTTCATGTGCATCCTGAAGAGGATTTGTCTCCTGACAATTCTGTTTATATGTAGATACTTTCCCATTCATTTTGCATGCTTGTAGTGGCATCGAGGAAAGAAATAGAAAATACTTACAGAATTGAGATTTTGCATGAACATGATGGAGGCCCTGGCAGTCTGAAGTTTGTCTGGGATAAATCCACATTTGGGTTCATACAGCCCTGTCTTCGAGTCACGCCCGCACGCCCTTGTGACACACCTGTCACTCTGACACTCTTTGACCTCATTGGTGCCAGTGATGTCGGTGGAACACCTATGGTAAAAGAATTGGATTACCTTGGTGTTTCTAGCTGTTGGACCCAGGTCCTGG
>NW_022196898.1:92118764-92124301 GCF_008632895.1 Mastomys coucha
AGACATTTTCCTTGTTGAGTGTAAAGGTCTAGTTCCCTACTTGGTTCCTGACTTGTCAATAAAGAAGGCCAGGAGCCAATAGTTAGGTGGAAGGTACAGGTGGGACTTCCAGGTCCCAAGAGGAAAAGGAGATACAGGGAACGAGAGAAGAAGCTTTTCTGTCATGCTTTGGAGGAAAAGGGATGCAGCAACCATGTAAGACCTCGGGAGCAGCTAGGGCCTGTAGCCTCAGTTATGGGCGGGTTGCCAAAGATGTTTGGCAGGGGTTAATTGAAACAAGCCACTAAGTTTGGGGCAGAAGGAGAGACAGATTATAAATGGTAAGGTATGCATTTCCAGGTGCGAGCTATTTGTGCCCAGTAACTGTGCTTAGCAGTTGAGTTAGGTAACAAAACTGAATGTGTCTTTCATCCGTGGATTCAAAAGGAAGTTGGGTTAGGGCTGGTTGTAATCAATCAGGAAGCTAAGCCCTGTGGTACAGAAGGGAGCTGGGAGGGGCTGGCTCCTCGGCAAGGTCACGCTTTTAAAACAACAGGCAACAATTAAGAACAGCATTTTTAGTTCACATTCCTTATCACTGAGCCAAAGATAGTATTTACTGCATTATAATGTTGTAAAGATGAAATGAACTAAGAGTTACTTAACAATTCTTGACTAAAAGTTAAGAAGTGTTTTTGGTGGAGTGTGGTGAGTCAAAACTATGCTTAAAATTCTCTTAAATTCCCATGTATGATGGCACACGGCTTTGGCTTTATAGCATTCTTCACTTTACCTTTGACTTGCACTGAAGGAAGAAGTGAAAGTAGTGAGTCCATAGTCCACTGAGCCTGTGTGCTTGGGACCACACAGCTCTGCAGGCCACACCCACTGAGCAGGGCAGGGCAGCTGAGCCTGTGTGCTTGGGTGCAGGCAGCTCTGCAGGCCACACACACCAGGCAGGGCAGGGAGGTGTTTTCTAGAACTCTACTTATATGATAGATGTTCCTTCAAAGATTAGCTGCTTCTTGACATCAACTTCTATTTTTTTTTCAATACTTTTCTCAATATACTAAGTGCCTGTCACTTTTAGGTTAAAGGCTTAAATACCTACCAGTTTATACATAGGGTTTGATTTGATTTCCCCAAGAATTTTATTTCTTAAAAAAAAAAAAAATTATCATACTCACGTATCTTCATGAGACCCATGATGTTTTCACCAATTTAAAAGTAAAATATATTTATCACAAAGCTGCCTAGTGGCTTAATTACCTTCAATGAAGCAGTTGTACCCTGCAGAGTTTTGAAAGAAGTAGATTAGAAGAGGCATAGAGTGGAGGTAGGAGCGGGCATAAGAGAAGGTTAAGGAAAGACAAATGTCATGTGTCTTCTTTCTACACAGAGTTAATATAAAATACAGGTGAAGAAATCAAAGTATAAAACAATACTGAAAATGTGAGTAGTCCCGAGTTGCAATTTGTTGATGTCTTTGGGCTCACTTACCTCAGTTTTTCCTCTATCAATAAACAATTCCAGTGAGTTCTGAGTTAGTTTCCTATATCTTATTATCTTCATTCCAAAGCAGTGAGAATTAGTCAAATAGGTATTAATACAATATGGTACAGTCTGAATATTGTGGTGAACTGTCTGAACACCCAGCCACTTGAACTGCCCAGCACAGACAGCTGAAGACCCTGAGGCAAGAAGTTGCAGAGTCAGATAGTTCACATGGATACCTTGTTGCTTCCAGAGAGTTCTTTCCAGACATGTAGAAAGGCTGGTGGTTGTTATACTCATCAAATACTCCCCACCGGAGATGGGCCCACTCATGGACAAAGACTCTGCCTGAGAGAGAAGACTGTCATCTGCGAAACTGAAGTCAAAATATTTGCATACAGTTTCCTTTTATTTTAAACTGCTTTGTCTATTTCCCATGTTGAAATTGTTACAAACTCTAAGAATAATTAGATAATTTCTAATTATCTAAGAAATTGATAACTTTAATAGCTCAAAAATTTGAATATGCTAGTTATAACAAGTGACCCATTATATGTATTAATTTGAATGCACAAATAGGTGGACTATAACTATCATATTTTCAAAGACAGGTATTAGTTAAGGCTTAATTTTCTTAAAGTCTTAGAAATTCACATTAATGGTAATGGTTTGCTTTTCCTCAGTGGAGATAAGAAGTATACAATAGTTATTTCTACCTCGAGGTCCGAAGATGTTCAAGTTATCAGTGAGTAGGAAGTTTGGAGTGAAATGTATGTACTTTCCTCTTTGCCCACACTGTCCGTATTGAAGGGTGTAGGGAAAGTCTGTGGATGTCGCATAAGGATCAGCAACTATGACGTCTGCCTGAAGAGCAGAACAGCAAACCCAGTCAGATTCCAGGACATTAGGATCAAGAGATTTTACAAACAAGGGCTGTCTCACTTAACTGATAAAAGTTGGGGCTGAGTAGAGGGCTCCGTGGCTTAGGTGCTTTCTGTTTATGCGCAAGAACTTGAGTTTCAGTCCCAACACCCACTCAAAAGCTGGGCATGGTGACATGTGTTTGTAACCCCAGTGCTGAAGTGGTAGGGATGGGCAGACTACCGGAGATTGTTCTGTAGCTAGGTTAGCCTAGTTGATGACTCTCAGTTTAGTAACGGACCTTGTCTTAAAAAGTTAAAGGTCAAAAGCAAATAGAGGAAAACACCCAATATTAACCTCTGACTCCTATATGATCATACACACACACACACAAATGCACACTAGGAGAGAGTATGTATGCATCCACACACATGTGAATGTGTACACATAGTCCACATATATGTACACACATACACACATATAAACAACAAAAAGTTATAATACTAATTACTAAGTTAATGATTACTAATTATCAAACCTTGTAAATGTTCATTTGGAAAAGGCACAAGAAACAGTGTCAGAGCTGGACAAGAAACCTACTTTGTCAAACGATTCTCGTTTTGGTAGTAAGTACTCAGATTTTGACTTCCAGGTCATCGGGACTAGTATGCTTATGTTCCTGAAATAAAATCTTCTTTTGGTGGCTTCAAACAGGTAGGTGGAGGCTTGAGTTACCATTTCCTGACAAAATGAAAAGTGCATTGTGGTAGTAATCTCAAAACAAACATCACAAACCATTTACACCCAAACAAGAAGAAGCAAACGGGGGCTCCTCTTCCCAAATATGTGTGCACAGAGTAACTGAAAAAAATGATACATTTGACTGAATCTCTTCAATCTTTCATTTCCACATGCCCAAAGCAAACCTTGACCTTCACCTGCCCACCCCTCCAGTTGGCAGTTAGATTGGAGATGAGACTGCAGTCTCTGGGTGAGGTATAAAGGGATTAAGGTCAGAAGTCTGTAGGTAAGTTGTGCGTTTAATCAATTTTCTTACAATTGCATTGTTTAAACTAACTGGGAGCTTTAAGCCTGGTAATTATTGTATTTATGTTAATTATAATTGCTTTTGTTTTATTTTGAATCATTGCCCAAGTAGAGTATATAAATAAATGATCAGATTATAAAAACCCATATCCATCCGCATCCCTCCCACAGCCTTCACCCTCCATAACAAATTCCCGACCTCATCTTTAATTATCATTGTTACACATGTGTATATACAGCTGTTTTTATAATGCACTGAGTCACTCTGGCTTTGCTCAAGAGCTAATAATAAAGATAAATAAGACTGGTTTGCTCTGGCTTGCTACTTGCTACAATTCTACAAGCGAGTCATTCCATTAAGAGAGGAACGGAGCCTTCTGCTGCTAAGCGCTGCATGGAGGTGTTGCAAGGACCTAAGGGCAAAGTACACACAACACAAACATTTTAATTAAACAAATGCCGTTAGGAACACGTCATATTTAAGCATGTGTCAGTTTTCCTCTAAGATAGGATAGGTAAGGATTTTCAGTTTTCCAAAGCTGAGCATGTAGGAGCAGCTGGAGGAGTGTGCAGGACAAGCTGCTGGAGCTTAAGTGTACACTTGCTGTAAAGCACCGTTACTAAGATAAAGTGTGAGAACTCTTGTCCACCTGCTCTCAAATCTGTTATCTCAGCTACTTAATGAATTATTAACAGCTGGAACACAGATTTTCATGTATAAGAAAAATATAAAGCCAGGCAGATTCCCATCTTGACTGTAGATAATACTGCAGACATGATAAAAACGGTCAAAGCAACCTTTGGGAGGGTAAACCCATGTGTTTGAGTGTGTGTGTGTGTGTGATATGTGTGAGTGTGTGAGTGTGTGACTGTGTGAGTGTGTATGAGTGTGTAACTGTGTGCGAGTGACTGTGCATGTGAGTGTGTAACTGTGTGTGACTGTGTATGAGTGTGTAACTGTGTGATTGTGTGTATGTGTGAGTGTGTGACTGTGTGTGAGTGTATGACTGTGCATGTGAGTGTATGACTGTGTGAGTGTGTGAGTGTGTGTGAGTGTGCGACTTTGTGTGTGTGTGACTGTGTGTGTGTGACTGTGTGTGTGACTGTGTGTGTGGCTGTGTGTGACTGTGTGACTGTGTGTGAGTATGTGACTGCTTGTGAGTGTGTAACTGTGTGTGTGTGACTGTGTGTGTGAGTGTGTAACTGTGTGTGAGTGTGTGTGAGTGTGTGACTGTGTGTGTGAGTGTGTAACTGTGAGAGTTCAGATACTCAGGTAACAGAATTACTGACCTGAAATTACTCAGGTAATTAAACCCCTCTTACCTTTATGCTTGGGATAAGCCTTTCATCCTCTGGCACACTGGGGTTAATTGCAATGACCACACCCTCGTATCCATTGTTGTTGAGATGGACCATGGAGCCTTTGACGGCCTGCAGGAGATGCAGGGTGAGGAACAGAAGGACCTTCAGACCTGGCAGCATGTTCACGGGCTCCAGTGAGAAGTAGCGGCACAGAAGGAATTTATGTGTGTGCTTCGCTCGGGAATTTCAATCAATGTGATACTTGCCCCCAGCCTTGAGCATTCCACCAGGCCGGATGAACAGTTCTTGGATAAACAGACCTTTCTGAATGTTTGCCACGGTAGGCGGGAAACACAGACTTTGTATGACAGGCCTTATCGTCTTGAAAGGAAACGTCTGCCTTAGGTGCAGCTGGGAACTTTGGTGTAGTGGAATTTGCGAGCTTACAAGAAATGGAAACTTAGCCGATTGGCTGCTTGCTGTCGCTACCCCCATTACTATTTTGGGGCTGGGTTTTGTTTGTTCTCCCTATATATACATGCTGTGCTAAATATTAAATTTTGAGCCTTGATCAGAACCTTGTCTTGGCTCCATGTTTCTCTCGCCCACTCCACCCCCACCCCTTTCATTTCCAGCCCTCCTTTCAGGTGCGCACTGCTCAACTGTAAGCCGCTGGATGGCCACAAATCAAATCCAGAATATTTTAATAGAAAGTGTACAGTGAACTCCCCGTATGTCTTAATGACCTTCCTTACTTGCTTTCATTCTAGATTTAATGGTTAAATATCAGTGGGGATTAAGGTAAACACATTCATCATTCTAAGGCACCCAGTATTTACTGAAGTGAGCTATCC
>NW_022196898.1:92126580-92133026 GCF_008632895.1 Mastomys coucha
AAAGATCTGAAGTGACTGAAAGGGCCTAAGTATTAGCAACAGTAAACCAGGTTTTAAAAACTATACCCTGCTTTGTCCCTCTCCTCCCTTCCTCTCTCCCTCACCTTCATTAATTCTTTTGTGACAAGGCGTCCTATAGCCTAGGTTGATCTCTAACATACTATATATCCCAGGTTACCTTTCAGTTCCTGACATCCCTGGTTCCTCCCAAGGGGCAGAATTACAGGTGTGCACACCTGGCCCCTCTATCTTTCAAAGAGGCAATAAAGATGATTAAAAGTCAATGCCAGTCTTTGTAATATGAGACATGGTGTTTGTGATGTGAAGTCTAAAGAGGGAGATATGACTATGTCAGCCATGGGTATGGCACACAGACTCAGACCTTGTGACACAAACCCAAGCCACATACCTGTAGGTGCTCCAACATCATTGTTCTCAGACACCATAGTCAACCCACCTTCTGGTTGAGCTGGAAATCACTCTTTCCACAGCTGTGAAACCCAAGAGTGTACTGAGTTTGGCATCTTGGTTTCCGTGCAGATCGCCCCTGAAGCCTGTGGATTACCTTCTCCTCCTTTGCCATTTCTCTCACGTCACCATGCTTAGAGCACTCTTTATTATTGTTGTTATTATTATTAATTTTTACTGTTTTCTGTCAATTGTCATGAACTCAAGAATATTCTTTAATATTTATTAATCTATTTAATAATGACCCATTAATAAATTAATTTACCAATGACTAATTAATACATTAATCATTAATAAATTAATTAATTTAATGGACACTTACAGTCCAGCAGCTATACTTCCACACAAGGTCATACAACATTGTGGAGTTATGGTCTTTGTCTTCTTCAAGTACTTATGATCTTGCCTGGTGTCTTGGCCTCTGATAAGTATTTTGATTGCTTTACTTTTCATCTTAAAGTACAATTGAACTTTATTTCAATCAAAAGGACACTGTACTTGATTACTGTACAAATGACTGCTGAGAATTTTATAATCAACATTATCTTAAACCAATGCATTAACTTTTTATATTCAGTGTCACACCATATAAGTTATCTATAGCTATTAACACTTCAGGAAATATTTTGTTTAGACACCTTTAAATCTAATGTCCTAGTCAGGCTTTCTATTCATGCACAAACATCATAACCAAGAAGCAAGTTGGGGAGGATAGGATTTATTCAGCTCCACTTCCACACTACCGTTCATCACCGAAGGAAGTCAGGACTGGAACTCAAGTGGGCCACGAAGCAGGAGTTGATGCAGAGGCCATGGAGGGATGTTACTTACTGGCTTATTTCCCCAGTTTGCTCAGCTTGCTTTCTTGTAGATACCAAGACTACCAGCCCGGGGATGGCACCACCCCCAGTGGGTCCTCTTACCCTTGGTCACTAATTGAGAAAATACTTTACAACTGGATCTCATGGAAGCATTTCCTCAAGGGAGGCTCCTTTCTCTGTGATAACTCCAGCTGTGTCAAGGTAACACACAAAACCAGCCAGTACATCTAATATGTCTCCAAAGAAAGTTGCTCCTAACATAAACTCATGATCTTGGTAAACCTAAGTTATCCTGGGATAATGGTCCTCAAAATGTAGTGTATTGAAGGTCTCCAAGATCCTTCTTGATTTGACTGCCATTGGTCTGAGGATCTGCAAAATTAAAACTACTTTGAGAATCATGAAGTTATTCATGGCTGGGATACGGCACATTAATGGTGCTCCTTATGCACCAAGCCGTAGGTTTGGTCCCCAGCAACTCATAGAACAGATATTGTGACATATATCTGTAATATCAGCAATTGAGATAGAGGGCAGGCAGAGGCCATTTTCTGCTATGTAGCTTAGGATAAATGGATCTTGCCCTAAAATGTCATGTTTGTTTAATATTTACCATTCGATAATGATACACGAGTGTATCATTTTACATTAAAGAATGGCATAGTGAAGTAATAAGCAGTTTTGTTAGATCTATTACCTTGATGTCCTATGTGAGAAAATGGCATGCTTGCTTCATAGTGTGATGTCTGAACAAAGGGTGCAAGCTAAATGAGTCACACTTTCTTGCTGTTGGCTGTTTGTTAAGTAGTCATGTACAGAGAAGAAACAAGAAGAAGAAAGTAGATATCCTGACAGTGAAGATCAATCTCGCCCCGTGGAACTGGACACCCTAATCATGAGGAAGTAGTCTAACAATAATCCTGCCCCTTCCCCACTCCCATCCCTTCTCTCTCCTATCTAATGTTAAGGGGTTGAAAAGGTGGAGAAGGGTGGAAGAAGGAAGAACCCACAAACAACAAAAAGTCCAGCTACAGTTACCCAATATCCAGTGGTCAGCCCTGAAATTATATACATACAAATAACACTAAATTGGCCAAAGGTTTACATTTAGACATATGTATGTATGTTTATTGGTAACATATATTATAATATTATTAACAAAAAGAAATGATGTGGAGAGGTATCAAGGGGGTATGTTTAATTGAAAAAATATATTTATAAATATATTTATAAATAATATATATAATATAATTACACATATAAAATGTACAATGTATTTATTAATCATATATAATGTAGTATGTATAAATATATGAAATATTATATAAATATATAAAGAAAAATGTATATGAAAGCAGTTATTGTAAGTTCTGTGCAAATGAGGTCCTGAACCACCAATGAATGTGTATTGATTGTGTTTTCCTCATTCTTCTTTATTACTGTGAAAGAAGAGTGTTTCTTTGTGTTCTATGTCCCAGGCCAGTGCTCTGCTATTCAGCGATACAGAACTGAGTAATGCAGGCATTGGCTCCAAAGAACATGGAGACTTGTTCTTTGGGTTAGATGGGAAAACAAGAAGATTTAAATGTGAAATTGAGCAATCAGGCTTTTAAAAGGAGCTATGCTACACCACCAAGGAATCCAGAATTGGGAAAATCTTCATGGTGAAGAGAATCAGAAAATCTTAGGGAATGGAGCATTCTTTTGAAAATGCAGGTGTGGAGAAGTTCATTTGCCCAGAATGGAGAAAATTTGGTATTTGATCTCAGGCCCTTCGGCTATAGAGCCTATAGATTTCAAAATTATTGACATACCCTAATTTTCAGAAGTTAGATCAGAAGAATTAATCTTGAAAATCATTCTGAGTAGTTTCTTTTGTTTCCATTTAAACAGTAGCTGTCAGTAAGAGATTCAAGAGAATGTGAAGCAGTATGGTAGACTTTTTCCTTGTTTAAATATTGGGCTTAATTATGGACTTTCTTAGTCAGGTTTGCCTTAAAATTTTCAGTTTAAGTATAAGTCTTTCAGAACTTCACTATTAATTTTTGGTCAATTTGAGGGCAGAAAAAATTCAATGTCATTTTTCAGTTGGATCTAAACTCAAAAGCAGACAAAAAAAACCTAAAGACCACATTGTCACAATATTCTAGACAAGAGAGCTCTGCTTTTGTATGTGACTTTTATTAACTCTAATCTTCCATTAGCCAAGCCATCCTACACATTGCCAGCCTCAGCCTAGAAGCAGCTATCCTACCTGGGGAGCCAAATGAAAGCTCTCTGTGGACTGTCACCTCTCTTTGAAGCAGCAGCTTAGAAGTCCACCCACTGAGCTATGAGACTGCCCACAGCCAGAAGGCTTCAGAATTACTGAGACACTGGTACCAGAGATTTACTGCAATGTTTACGTTATGCAAATATCATGGAACCTAGAGACTTGCTTTTGTTTCTGGACTTTGCATATATACCTGATTCCCTCAGTAAAGTTGGAACCTTGATCAGAATACTTGTCTTGCTTTCATTTATTTCTCCCGCATTTCGAGCCCTCTTTTTCCAGGTTCCTGTCCTCCACCTGGGAAAAATCCAGTTCCTGAAGCCACAGACAGCTTCAATTAACTTAAATCAAACTAAAATTAATTAAATTTTATTAAATTAAATAAAATGTGTGACTATATTCTTTCTTTGCTGCTTATTTCTGAATTGTATTTTGCTATTCCTATTTGGCTATTCCTAACGGATATTATAAAATAGTAGATCTGAAGGGCTATTTCTTTACAATCCCTTGGCACCCTGAGAATTGTGAGAGATTTGCTTTTAGTGTTCTATCTATTAATTTTAAGGAACCTATGAAAAGATATCAATGGACAGTCCTTCCTCAGGGTATGGCTAACAGTCCTACTTTATGTCAAAAATCTGTGGCACAAGCCATTGAACCTATAAGACAACAATAGCCAATGATATATATTGCCCACTACACAGATGATGTCTTATTAGCAGGAAAAAAATCCTAAGGATGTGCTTTTATTTTATAGAAATTTACAACTTGCCCTAGCTGAGAAGGGAATGCAAATAGCTCCAGAAAAGGTGCAAACTCAGGATCCTTATAATTATTTGGGCTTTAGTCTTACAAACCAAGCTGTTATTCCCCAGAAGATAGTTATTTGCAGAGACAGTTTAAAAACTTTAAATAATTTTCAAAAATTGTTAGGTGATATCAATTGGCTTCACCCCTATTTAAAGCTTACTACAGGAGAATTGAAACCTTATTTGATATTCTCAGAGGGAGTTCTGATCCAAATTCTCCTAGATTTTTAACTACAGAAGGAATATCAACTTTACAACTGGTAGAAAGAGCTATTGAAAATCAATGTTACTTATATAGATTATTCTTTACCCTTGCACTTGTTAATATTCAACACAATTGATGAGCCTACAGCGTTGTTGTGGCAAAAAGCACCTCTCATGTGGATACATTCAAGGGTATCTCCTAAACGTAATATCTTGTCAAATTATGAGGCAGTGGCTCATATGATTGTGGTTGGAAGAAACCAAGCACTGACTTATTTTGGTAAAGAGCAAGATGTTATTATTCAGCCTTTTACTACAGATCAAGATGCCTGGCTAAAACATCATAGCACAGATTGGTTGCTTGCTCAAATAGGATTTCAAGGAGCTATAGACAATCATTATACTTAAGATAAACTGATAAAAGTATTAAATGTGAATGAAGTAATATTTCCTAACATGATTTCCTCACAGCCTTTGAGTAATGCCCTTGTGATTTTTACTGACGGCTCCTCTAGAGGACAAGCAGGGTATTTTATGAATAATCAACAAGTAGTCATAGAAACTCCTGGTCTCTCAGTTCAGTTAGCTGAATTGACCACAGTATTAAATATTTTCCAGGCTGTGACTGACACTTTCAATCTTTTCACTGGTAGCCTATATGTAGCCCAATCAGTTCCTTTGTTAGAAACATGTGGTATGTTTAATTTTAATACGACAGCAGGTTCTCTGTTTTCACAATTGCAAAATGTCATTCTTGCTCGAAAAAAATCAATTTTATATCAGTCATATACGAGCTCATTCTGGTCTTCCTGGACCATTAGCTGCAGGCAATGATTGCATTGACAGAGCTCTTGTAGGAGAAGTCTTAGTTTCAGATCCTGTCACATTGGCTAGACATGACCATGATAAATTTCATCTTTCTAGCCATACCTTAAGGCTCCGAGATAAGATTACCAAGGAGCAAGCAAGAATGATTGTAAAAACAATGCCCTAACTGCATTACATTATCTCCAGTTCTGCATTTAGGGGTCAATCCAAGAGTCCTTATGCCCAGTCATACTTGGCAGATGGATATAGCTCATTATTCAGAATTTGAAAAGGAAATACATATGGGTATTGACACTTGTTCAGGATTCCTATTTGCTTCTGTACATTCAGGAGAAGCCTCTAGAAATGTAATTGATCATTGTTTACAAGCCTTTAATGTTATGGGATTACCTAAAGTGATTAAGATGGATAATGGGCCAACTTACACTGACAAAAATTTTATATCATTTTTTAAAGAATTTGGTATTGAACATAAAACTGGAATTCCTTATAACCCTATGGGACAAGGAATTGTTGAACATGCACACTGCACTCTGAAAAATTGGCTTTTAAAAACTAAAGGAGGAGAATTATATCCTCCTTGATCTTCAAAGGCACACCTTGCCTTTGTTTTCTTTCTTTTAAATTTCCTTCAGACTGACATTAAAGGTCAGTTTGCCGCTGATGGCTACTGGCATCCTAACACTTCTAGTTCATATACCATGGTGAAATGGTGAGATCCACTCACTAACACATAATAGCCAGAACCTGGAAACAACCCAGATGTCCCTCAACAGAGGAGTGGATACAGAAATTGTGGTACATCTACACAATGGAGTACTACTCAGCTATTAAAAACAATAAATTTATGAAATTCTTAGGGAAATGGATGGATCTGGAGAATATCATCCTGAGTGAGGTAACCCAATCACAAAAGAACAAACATGGTATGCACTCCTCTGATAAGTGGTTATTAGCCCAGAAGTTTGGAATACAAGAAGAACAACCCATAAACCACAAGGAACTCAAGAAGAAGGAAGACCAAAAGGTGGACATTGCATTCCT
>NW_022196898.1:92133410-92138783 GCF_008632895.1 Mastomys coucha
TCGGCCCTGTGAAGGTTCTGTGCCCCAGTGTAGGGGAATGCCAGGGCCAGAAAGTGGGAGAGGGTGGCTGTGCTTTATAAAGACAGAAATAGCCCGGTTTGTAGAATACAAACTAGCTGTATGCCATTTCCAAAGACGGGTAAGAGAGTTGCCAGTAGATAAATAGCTACAGACGAGATCGCCAAGGCACCGTGAAAATTCCCATGCAGGACTATGGTGCATGATTATGCCCTAGTCCAGCTAATTTTTAATAAACGGGGAGGAATTGTAATCTCCTCCATTAGTGAAGCCATCTGACACACTGCCAGCCTCCCCCTGGAAGTGGCTATCCCGCCTGGGGAGCCAAACAAAGGTTCTCTGTGGAATTTCACCTCTCTTTGAAGTAGCAGCTTAGAAGTCCACCCACTGAGCTATGAGACTGCCCACAGCCAGGCTTCTGAGTTGCTGAGACACTGAGGCCAGAGAGTTACTGCAATGTGTACGTTATGCAAATATCATGGAACCTAGAGACTTGCTTTTGTTTCTGTACTTGGTATATATACCCGATTCCCTCAGTAAAGTTTGAACCTTGATCAGAATACTTGTCTTGGTTTCATTTATTTCTCCTGAGTTTTGAACCCTCTTTTTCCAGGTCCCTGTCCTCCACCCGGGAAGAATCCAGTTCCTGAAGCCACAGGCAGCTTCAATTAACTTAAATCAAACTAAAGTTAATTAAATTTTATTAAGTTAAATAAAATATATGACTATATTCTTTCTTCGTTGCTTATTTCTGAATTGTATTTTGTTCCATGGAGAAGCATAACTCTGAGGGTTCAGTATAGGGGCAACTGCCAATCAGCTTTAAGTTTCTTTTTCTCCCTCCCTCCCTCCCTCCGTCCCTCCCTCCCTCCCTCCCTCCCTCTCTCCCCTCCCCCTTCCTTCCCCTCTCTTCTCTTCTAGTCTCTCTGTCCCCTACCCCATCTCTCCCTCCCTCTCTCCTCTCTCTCCCTTCCTATCTCCCTCCCTCTCTCCCTTCCTTCTTTCCTATTTTTTGGGGGACAGCTTTGGTGTACCCCAGGCTGACCTCTATCTTTGCTATGTAGCTCAGAATGTCTTTAAACTCTTGGTCCATCCCTCTCCACTTTCCAAGTGCTGGACTACCGGTGAGCCTCACTATGCCTGGCAGGCTCACTTCCAAAGAAACAAGTGAAAATCAATTACTTGTATTTTCCAGTTCATCGTCAAATTTATTCACTGGGAATTTTAAGTCTTATTTTAATGACTACCTTTCCTCCTCTAATTTTTGGGGGGTCCCTCTTTGGTTCTTTGTGAAGCCTGCTTGCTTTTGCTCTTGTATTTGAAACTTCCTTTTGTAATAGCTAATTTTAGGCGACACTCACCTAGACTAAGGTAACTGTTGGAATGCTATCCACAGATGTTGTCTCTGGAAGAGGTCAACATTTGGATCCATAGAACTGAACCAAGATCATCTTCTCTCATCCAATGTCTTTAGAATCCATGGAGAACAAAATTGCTAAGAAAGCAGGTGGAGACATGGCTCAGCACTTGAGAGTACACACCGCTCTTCCAGGGGACCTGGGTTCAGTTTCCAGTACCCACACCAGGCACTCCCATCCATTAGTAACCCTAGATTCCAGGAATTCAATCTTCTGGTCTGTTTTGGCACCTGAACTCATACATACATACATGCAATTAACAGTGATAAAAAAAATCTTAAAGAGTAAGAGAAATTTATTCTCTTATCTGGAACAGAGAGTCTCATCTTCTCTGTAACCGAATTGTTATTGAATCCAGGAAGCACTACATGAGATAACTCAGGAAAACACTTCAAGCAGGAATTTGACACTTAAAAATCTTAGTAAGTTTTCTATGCTAGCATTAAATGTGCTCTTCCCTCAGCCTTGAGTAGGCTATACAGCCCCCTGATGGCTTTACACCCTAGCAGAAGTCACCTGGCTTTGCTGCACTTGCAACTTCCTACTTTGAGCCTTGAACCTGCTCTGCAACTCAATCCACTTAATTAAAATTTGTTCTCATGCTTTGGAAGAGTAGTAGGGTGGAAGGAGACCTTTTCAGAACACCCTTCTTGTGTGTACTGTACTCTTGAATGTTGTTGTTGTTTAGTTTGTTTTGTTTTTGTTTAGTTTTCTTTCTGTCTTTTTCTAGTGTGCTTTTTAAAAAAAATTCCAATCACCCGATTTTCTAAGATTTAATAGTTTTTAGTAACATCCTCTTTAAAGATGCATGCCTAATTTCACAAGAGCTTTACTGTACCCTTGAAAAGTGTAGTTCTAGGCCAGCCTGGTCTACAGAGTGAGTTCTAGGACAGCCAGGGCTACACAGAGAAATCCTGTCTTGAAAACACACACACACACACACACACACACACACACACACACACAAAGAAAAGTGTGTAGAGATTAGGTGGGTTTGTTTAGAAAAGTTGGTATTTAGCATACCCCAAATTTACTGTATAGCCTGGCAGTTCTTGAATATGAGGTCTTCTCCTTTTTTTGGGGAAGGGGGGATTTGAGACAAGGTTTCTCTGTATAGCCCTGGCTGTCCTGGAACTCACTCTGTAGACCAGGCTGGCCTTGAACTCAGAAATCCGCCTGTCTCTGCCTCCCAAGTACTGGGATCAAAGGCATCGACCACCACCCCCCAGCACCTGAGTGAGGTCTTCTGGAATTGGTGCTCCTCCCCTCCCTGCTTCCCCAGGACCCAGATGATAGGGTGTGCGGCAAGACTTAGGAAGCTTAACAGATGAAACTGACTTTGTTGTTTTCACACAGTTCTCAAAGATGATTTCGTTTTGAAATAACTTTTAGAACACAGTATTTATCAAGGTGTAAAAGTGTTTGTAAACATTTTACCCTATATATGAAGTTAATGTAAAACAGTTCTCTTCTCAAACCTGTAAGCCAGATAGTTATTCAGCTCATCTTTAGAATTTCAAGATATGTTAAAAGTTTGTAGTAATTAAAAAATCTCATAAAAACTTTAGAGTTTTGAATTTTGTAATTTCTTTTTTAATACTAACTATATTCCCTTGATAATTTTGAAGGGTTTGAATTTTCATCTCTTTAAGCCAAATATAAAATGTATCACCTATATGAAAAATAAGCTGTAAAGATTGCAACCTGTGCTGGGCAGTGGTGGTGCATGCCTTTAATCCCAGCACTTGGGAGGCAGAGGCAGGTGGATTTCCGAGTTCGAGGCCAGCCTGGTCTACAGAGTGAGTTCCAGGACAGCCAAGGCTACACAGAGAAACCCTGTTTCAAATAACAAAAAAACCCAACCAAACAAAATTTGTTGTCATGGTTTTATTTTATAAAACTGTAAATAGAGTCTTCCAGGGTTTACACTGGGAATGAGAAGTCCCTGAGCTGCCTGAGGGTCCGAGAAAAGCCAGCTGGTTGCAGCGAAACCATAGCTTTTCTGCAGTTCCTCTCTTCAACTATTGGGCATGTCTCAGCTTCTAGTCCAAGTTTGAGAAAGCCTGTGAAATCTTCCCACATTGTCCTCACTAGAAGCATTTTTTCTTTCCATCTACTTGAGTCACTGCTATTGTAAGATCTGAGTAAACAGGGACATCTCAGAAAAACACTGGGAGGCCAGGAATTTCCTTAATAAGATAAGCTCAGGAACTTAGGAAAGGTAGTGGAACCCTCAGGAAGGGAAAGGCTAATTAACATTCCTTAGGTCACAGGGTGAGAACCAACCTGCAGGTGGGGACACATTCCACAGAGTGGACCTTTGCCCACCTTCAGACAAGGGAAGTCCTTGCCATCTCATTCCCTGAAGACCAGTCAGTTTAAAAAGTCACACTGTTTTACGAATCACATTGTGTCTAATGGCTACTACCCTGAAAATTGTGTAAAAGCTCACTGAACAAGTTGTGCGGGGTTGCCTCCTTTCCTTAGGGTCTGGGATGGCATCAGTGCACTGGAATAAAAATCCTCATGCTCTTTGCATGTCATCATCAGGCTCCATGTAATTCATTCAGGGGGTCTCCGGTAAGCTAAGGCTCGACAGGGTCTTGCACTATGGCTCCCCACCTATTTATCTTGGGTGAATTTGGACAAACGTAATGTATCACCTTAATAGCTCATACATTTTCCTTCTGGAGAAAAACCTCCCACTCACGACTTTAACCTCTCTCATTCTCAATTTCCTTAGCTGTAAAATGACTAGAGCAGTATCTTTCAAAAAGGACCATTGCAAAAGTTAAATAAAATAATGCCTCAAACATCTGGTATCCTACACTGCTGGGTTACATATGTAGTGAGATTGTCTCAAAAAAAAAAAAAGCCCAAACCAATGTAATTAAATAAGCAAATAAAAGAGAAAAATAAAAAAGAGCACTTCACCACCCAGTAAACCTCTTGTTGCCCTTCACCCACATGAAAGATGAGCATGCTTCTCCATGTTCTGTGCTCCTTCCTGGTGCTCTGTATGAGTGTAGGATGAGGCCAGTGTGGACATTGCCTCCAAAAGATTTGAAGACTTGTTTCATGGATTAAGTTGGAATAAATATTCAAAATACAAGTTAAAGTAGGAGAAGTTCTGTTGAGAGCTATTGCACAGCACTAGGGGGCCAAGAATCAGAAAATAATTTCTCAATGGGAGGGGAATCAGGAAAGCCTTGGGAGCAAACTGAAGCTCACTTGAGGGAATTTGTTCTAGGTTACAATTGTGGACAGGGCAACCTTTGTCTTTCTTCTTGGGCCTCTCAGCTGCAGTTTAATTTTCTTCTTTGAGACAGGGTCTTGCTAAGTAGACCTGACTGTACTGGAGCTCAGCATAGATCTGCCTGCCTCAGCCTCCAAGGGCTGACATTGAAGGTTTGTGTCATTATATCTAAGCCTTAAGTTAATCTGCAAATTACATATGACACAGCATATGTTTCAGAAGGATAGTCAGAGAGCAATGTTAGAAATCACTCAAGAGTAGTTCTTTTTGTTCCCATTTAAAGAGTAGTTCATAGCCAAAGATTCAATAGAACATGGATTTTTTTTGATATATTTTTTAAACTTTTATTGTATTATGATAAGAAAAGTTACATGATTTCAATTTATCTGAATTTGTTAATATTTAAAAACATATTTTAATTAAATAGAATTGAATCACATTCTTGTTCCCCTTTTGTACCACCGCTCCTCCCATAGATCCCCCCTTCAATACCTACAATATCTTTTTTGTCGTATTCCTTAAAATATATAATATGTTATAACAATAAAAATAACTATTATAAAAGTTGTTTGATATAAAACAACAATCAATTCAACAGTCTTATGTAGATGCTATCTACAGCAATAGTGAAAATACATTTTTCTCAATATACATTTTAAATAACTCCAAACATATTAGCTG
>NW_022196898.1:92139191-92141387 GCF_008632895.1 Mastomys coucha
CAAGAGTTACAAATGTCAAGCAAAGCATTCAGTCTCATTTTGTTGTTCTCTTACAAGCCACCTCCCTAATAAGTAGGGTTTTTTTTTTTAAAAAAAAATTAATTTTATTTGTGAGTACATTGTAGCTGTCTTCAGACATACCAGAAGAGGGCATCAGATCCTATTACAGGTGGTTGTGAGCCACCATGTGGTTGCTGGGAATTGAACTCAGGACGTCTGGAAGAGCAGACAGTGCTCTTAACTGTTGAGCAAGCTCCCTAGCTCTTTTTTGATAGATTTGTATGAGAAAGAGACTCTGTCTTGTGTAAATGTGAGGCAATACTCACTTGCTGCTAGCTTTTGGTATGGTTGAACTATGGCTCACTTTCTCTAAAGCCCATCTTGAATTTATGCTGGGAAATGATTGTGCTGTTCGGAGTGACCACAAAGCCAGAGTCATTCTTACAGGATCAGTTAGCTACTGTGAAGGTGGATTATCCTGCGTGAGTGCTCTTCACAGGCTCCTGCTTGTCCTTGATTTGTATCAAGTGCTGGAACTTCATGGTGTCCTTGCCAGGACCAACTACTTGCTCGACCTCAACCCTCTTAGTCTCCAAAACCCTTCCTTATTATGTTACCCATTCTCAAGTGTTCTGTTGAGTAATAGAACACAGACTAATACAACAAAGCAATTTGCCACCTTAGGGATTTTGTCTGTTTTTCTTTTACTTTCTCATTTTAAAAAAATTGCAAGAACATATCAAAATGCTGTCTGGAAATTAGTTTGTGTTTTTCTTTTCACTTATTTATAATGAAATTGGAAATAATTTTCTCTTTCTGAGCTTTATATTGTTTCCTTATGTATTTATTGTCATGAAATAACATGTAATATTTACTTGAATAGCTTTTAGATATTAATATTTAGAAAAGTGAGTCATTCATTTTAACTCATTTTTCTCCAAAGGTAGATTAAGGAAATACTCAGATTTATATATAGCAACTTATCATTTTAATAGATTCAAATAGGAAATGTACAATATTGAACATTCACTGTTATGTTACTAAGAGTTGTAGAGTAGACAATGGGGAGAATAAATTTGAATTCAAAGATTGAATTTTAGTACTACTGCAATTTCTAGTTTAAAATATGAAAAAAGCTGCAACAAATACAAAAACTGTCAAACTGGGTACGGACACTCTGGTACCCAGATCAGGGTTGCTGGGTACCAAATAAACTTGTGGAGGAATAAACTTGACAGCCTGTGCGATGTTGGAGACCTCAGAGGAGAGTCTGGCTTCATTGTCAGTCTGGATTGCAATGTAGACCTGGGTGCCATTCGCTATTTTAAAAGTTTCTGGTTTGAACTTAAATGTTTCTTTTGAGCCAGACTCTTTAGGTATCAGACCGGAAGTATTCACTAAAGCAGCGTTGCTAAAATCTTGGAGATCCAGAGAACGCCCACTCATTCTGATGACGTATCTATGTGCTGAAAGAGAGAGACATCACATTTTAGCATCCTGAGGATGGGTCTCTGCCTCTGCCCTGTGCCTGTGGGAGTTCTGAGCAGAGCATGTGAGCTTTAGACTGAGAGCCCAGATACCATTTGTATCTGGTTATACCAGCTCACTTTCTTTAAAAAAAGTATACAAACTTATTGAAAAACAAAATTTCTAGCTTCAAAGTCATAGAAAAACTTAATTCAGTATCATACATGAGGTTCCTTGAATAGGCTTAACTCTTGGGAAATGGCACTATTAGGAGGTGTGGCCTTGTTGAAGGAAGTGTGTCACTGTAGGGTGTGAGCTTTGAGACCCTCCTCCTAGCTGCCTGAGAGATTCAGGCTTCTCCTGATTACCTTCAGAACAAGACATAGAACTTGCAGGACCTCCAGTTTGCCATGTCTGCCTGGATGCTGCCATGCTCCAGCCTTGATGATGACACTGAACCTGTAATCCAGTGCCAAGTAAATGTCATTTGTAAGGGTTGCCTTGGTCATAGTGTGTCTTTACATCAATGAAATACTAACTAAGACAGAAGTTGGTACCAAGAGTGGGGCATTGCTATGATAGGCCTGACTATGCTTTTGCTTAAAGGAATGTGGATTTTGGAACTTTGGAATGCAATGGCATGCTTAAAGTGGGGCTTAATGGGCTATTCTAGTAGAATCATGGAAGACAGTGGGGCTGAGGGTTATTTGATCTGTGGGAAGTGTTTTC
>NW_022196898.1:92142583-92144406 GCF_008632895.1 Mastomys coucha
CTCTCTCTCATGGTTGCCTTTGGATCAAGGCATAGAACTCTTGGCTCCTCCAGCACCATGCCTAGATGGTGCCATGCATCATGATAATGGCCTGAGTCTCTGAAGCTGTAAGCCAGCCCCAATTAAATGTTGTCCTTCCTAAGAGTTGCTGTTTCTGTGGTCATGGTGTCTCTTCACAGCAGTGAAACCCTAGCTAAGTTGATACATGACCAGCCTTCCATCAAGAATCCAAGTTTCCATTTAGAAAAAAAACAGGACTAAGTTCTGTTTTAGATTAGAACAGGGAACACGTAATGTTCATGTGCTGTGAAGACCATAAATGTCCTCTGTGACTTTTTATCAAGTTGAAGAAAGGAGCAATGGGGGAATACTCAGAGAGAGACCTGGAAGGAGGACAGATGAGGGGGCGACAAAGGTCACAGAGGCTGGATAAACACCAACTAATGTGTGCTGAGGACCTAGGGTGACCTCCACCAGTGCTTAATTTTACTTTATTGTTCTTTCTTAGAATTTATCGTTAATATTTATTATGTATATAGGTGTTTTGCCTGCATGTATGTCTGAGCACCATGTGCATGTCTGGTGTAAAGGAGACCAGAATAGAGTGCCCTAGGGCTGGAGTAACATATGATTGTGACTTGATTCCCAGCCTTGTATGTGCTGGGAATTGAACCTGGGTCCTCTGGAAGAACAACCAGTGCTCTTGCTTGTTGAGCCATCTCTAAAGTTCCTCTATTATTCTTTAATGTGTCTCATCTCCAGTTTCAATGTGTGTATATGAGGGTCAGAGACTGACTTTGCTTATCTTACTTCTTTGGTCTCCACGTTGAAAGAAACAGTCTTTAAAAATTCTTTGTTTTGAATTGCAAGAACTCGGTGCAGTTTCCTATTTTAAAAGTTTCTGGTTTGAATTAAAATATTTGCAACCAGAACTAGCTATTAGAGGTGTTATACCTGGGCAGTGACAACCCTCTCTTAGGTGCCTGTCTCTGCTCCCCAACTCAGTGTGGGGTTACAGGTATGCACCACCACGCCCAGTTTTCATGGAGTCTATGCTTAGGCAGAGCAGCAAGCTCTTTTCTTTACCAGGCCACCTCCCTAGCCCCTCCCTCAGATTCAGGTTTTTTTTTTTTTTAAGATTTATTTATTTATTATATGTAAGTACAATGTAGCTGTCTTCAGACACTCCAGAAGAGGGCATCAGATCTTATTATGGATGGTGAGTCATCATGTGTTTGCTGGGATATGAACTCACGACTTTTGGAAGGGCAGACATTGCTCTTAACTGCTGAGCCATCTCTCCAGCCTCCAGCTTCAGTTTTTAAATGTGTAAAACATACTTAGTTTTTTAAACCCACTCTTGGAATGCCCCCTATTCCAGTGGTGAGAGTTATAAATGATAAATGCATGAAAGTGTTTAGCTCTACTAATAAGTAGTACATAGTAGTTAGTGGCTGTCTGAAATGCTTTATTTTTTAAAAACTACTACTTCATCAGGAAAGGAAAGGAGGAGGCCCATACGAGTGTCGACTCACACTGATACTGACGTTAGTAATCTCCCTCAGTCATTGATAGTGATATCAAAAAATCTTCTTATGGTTTGAAATGTGAGAGGAAAAACATCTAATGTCTTATTTTGATGTGGGTTTAGTTTTTTTATAAGTTTGTTTATTACCTGTATGTAGTGCTGGAAATTGATCTTAGGGCCTGTGCGTGCTAGGCAAGCACTGAACTACATCCTATCTACATGGGTTAGTTTTTAATGTTTTCAGGAACTGTGAAAATGTTTTGGATGTGTGTTGAGAAGCTTTACTTTGGAGTCA
>NW_022196898.1:92145566-92148377 GCF_008632895.1 Mastomys coucha
TAATAAGGGGGAGAAGAGCTTGCTTAAATATCATTTTGAAATGTGGTAAGTTAAAACTAATTTTTTTTCTTTTTTAGATATTTTCTTTATTTACATGTAAATTTCTCCTTTTCCAGTTTCCTCTCCAAAAAACAAACAAACAAACAAACAAAAACAACAAGAACAAACCCCTGTTGCCTCCCCTGTCCCCATGCCTGCCACCCTGCCCTCTCCCACTTTCTGGCCCTGGCATTCCCCTACACTGGGGCACAGAACCTTCACAGGGCCGAGGTTTTCTCCTCCTATTGATGATTGAATTTGCAATCCTCTACTAAACACATGCTGCCAGAACAATCAGACCCATCCATGTGCAGTCCTTGGTTGGTGGTTGAGACCTGCTTCTTAAAAGGGGGAACCAAATACCCACGGAAGGAGTTGCAGAGACTAACTATGGAGCAGTGACTGAAGGAAGGAGAAACCAGCCTAAATATAGCTAAAACTAATTTTTGACCCTGCTTTACCTACCACCTTCATCTGAGTTCTGTGGCAACAATAATTGTGTTTTATTCAGCTTTAGCATTTACCACAGGGTTTGTTCCACGAGGTCAGGAAACGTAGTTTTCATTGGAAATGAAACAAACTGAAGAAGATGGTAAGAAAATATGTGGAAATGTCATTTATGCTGGGTCCATTGACATGAATATTGTTTTAAATCACAAGGATGACTCCATAATCATATACTTGGGTGGCTGTTACTCTATACCATGTTTGATCTATCTATCTATCTATCTATCTATCTATCTATCTGTCTGTCTGTCTGTCTGTCTGTCTGTCTGTCTGCAGCTAACTCATATCTATTTTAATTCTACTTACCATTTTCGACGTAGCCGGGTATATATAAAGCCTTGTTCTTTTGTCTTAAGCTTAGTCTGGCTTTGTTTTCTCTTGCCTGGACATGGACCTTTAAGCTGTATCTACCATTTCCGTGGTAATCTGTAAAATATCTTGTGTAGATGCCATCATTTTTAACAGTATCAGCACCTTGACAATGAAGCACAGTGATTAGTCACATAGGAAGTTAAAATGAAAACTGATACTGTGTGTGTGCATTGGTGATAAGACTTTGTCAGAGAGTATGTAGCACAGTTTAAACACTATATCATACTCTTTTGGTACAAAGCCTGGCTTGACTACATGCTAATGCTGTTGTTTTAGATAACATAATTTGTAGTAGCTATTTAATTAGCATTAGCAGTTATTTTTATTTCACAATAGAACCTTATCTAAAAAAAAAAAAAACCCAAATCAGACAAAGACATTCAACAAAGAAGCAAGATATAAAACCAACGTATAAAATATTACTAGCCAACTTTTGTGTGATGAGAGTATTGTATAACCAATGAAGCTTATCTGACATGAGATTATTACTGATTAAAAAGTCCGTCCTTTCACATACACCAGTAATGAGCATGGTAACAAAGAAAGCGGGAAACTATACTATTTATAAGACCTTAAAAATTCTCCAGGAGTAACCTTAATCCAGGACATGAAAGACTTCTTCAGTGAAAAATGTAAGCCTCTGAGGAAGGAAATGGCAAAGAACACCACGTGGTGGAAAGGCTTTCTGTGCCTACGTCACAGGACTAGCACTGTGAAATGGCCTCAGAGCCCAGAGCGATCTGCAGACTCATTCAAGCCCAATAAAAGGTTTAATGACATTCTTTACAGGTATAGAAAAAAGCGTACAATCCACTTGGGAGCACAAGAGCCTGAGAATAGCCAAATTCATCCTGAATAAAGCAAACAATGCTGGCGGTATCACCATGTCTGGGAGTTACACTACAGAAGCACAGTAGTAACAAAGTAGAGGGGTGCTGATAGAACCACAGTAACAAAGTAGCAAGGTGCTGCCACATGAGCATGTTAGCTCACCGGTGGAATCGGATACAGGACCTAGCATTAAACCCACATGCTTTTTCTCATGTGTACCTATTGAAAATTATATAGATAAATAAAATTATATCTGAAGATAGAAGTTAGACCAGAAAAATGAAGGATTGGTTGGAGGAGAGGGAGAGAGAGGTGGGGAGAGAGGGAGGGAGAGAGATAGAGAGAGAGATGAGAGAGAGAAAAAGAGAGAGAGAGAGAGAGAGAGAGAGAGAGAGAGAGAGAGAGAGAGAATGGGAAGAGAGGAGGGATAGAGGGAGAGAGAGAGAAGGAGGTGCAGGAGGGTAAGTGTGGTTAAATCTGTAATATACTCCTATGGAACGCCTATAAATATATACAATGAATAATAAAAAAGAAGCTTACGAGAACAAAGAAAATATATTTAGACACAAAAGTCATATGCAAAGTCCTAACATTAGTGAAAATGGAACAATTGTCCCTCAGGTTCCATGGGAACCATGAAATTGATAAACAGACTTTATTCAAAATAGATGTACTTTTGTCTATGTTTACTTTGTCAAGATTACCAAGTAAGACATTTTAAAGACAGTCTTACTAAAATAGGTTCATAAGTATTTTAAAAAAGCATTGACTTCTAACTCATAGAATCCTAGAGGAGAATTTAAATTCATGGTGTTTATACAAGCTCCCATTACCTGCCCCGTTGTCCCAGAGCTCCAGGGTGACTTGACTTCCATTTTCAGGTTCTATGATGGCTGTGACATTGGCTCCCAGAACAGGCAAAAACCCTTGGCTGACCCGTGCGTACACAATCATCCGGCTAGGGTACTGGGCTGTGCTCTGACTCATGTGAGCTGTGGCGATGACTGGGGGCACGGTGGGACTTCTTGCTCGAGTGGTGACTGTCACTGTGAGTAACTGAGA
>NW_022196898.1:92148388-92158605 GCF_008632895.1 Mastomys coucha
AAAGATCTGAAGTGACTGAAAGGGCCTAAGTATTAGCAACAGTAAACCAGGTTTTAAAAACTATACCCCGCTTTGTCCCTCTCCTCCCTTCCTCTCTCCCTCACCTTCATTAATTCTTTTGTGACAAGGCCTCCTATAGCCTAGGTTGATCTCTAACATACTATATATCCCAGGCTACCTTTCAGTTTCTGACATCCCTGGCTCCTCCCAAGGGGCAGAATTACAGGTGTGCACACCTGGCCCCTCTATCTTTCAAAGAGGCAATAAAGATGATTAAAAGTCAATGCCAGTCTTTGTAATATGAGATGTGGTGTTGTGATGTGAAGTCTAAAGAGGGAGATATGACTATGTCAGCCATGGGTATGGCACACAGACTCAGACCTTGTGACACAAACCCGCACCACACACCCACAGGTGCTCCAACACCATTGTTCTCAGACACCATAGTCAGCCCACCTTCTGGTTGAGCTGGAAATCACTCTTTCCACAGCTGTGAAACCCAAGAGTGCACTGAGTTTGGCATCTTGGTTTCTGTGCAGATCGCCCCTGAAGCCTGTGAATTACCTTTTCCTCCTTTGCCATTTCTCTCATGTCACCATGGTTGTTAGAGCACTGTTTATTATTGTTGTTATTATTATTACTATTAATTTTTACTGTTAATTGTCATGAGCTCAAGATTATTCTTTAATGTTTATTAATCTATTTACTAATGAAAAATTCAATTTAATGGAGACTTACAATTCAGCAGATACACTTCCACACAAGGTCATACAACAGTGTTGAGTTATGGTCTTTGCCTTCTTCAAGTACTTATGATTGTGTATGGGGATCAAACCTAGGTCCTCATGCTTGCTAGGCAAACTCCTCACTGAATAGACTATCTAGCCAGCCTCTTACTAACTGCTTTTTTCTTCTGATATTATTATAAATAGTATTTAAAATTTTTATTCACACATATCTTTGCTTATATGTAGAAATGGATATAATATTTTCACACATTCCTCTTGAACACTATGACATGTCCAAAGTCACATGGTAGTGACTCTGTAGAATTGGCTAGATTCTTTCTATAAGATAAGCAGGCCGTTTTCAAAGAACACATTTGTTTCTTCTGTTCCCTTTTATTGGTCGAGACACTTCAGCATCTCCAGTAGAATCTTACAGAAGAGACTGGAATGTTCTGAACAACTAAATCACCACTAGTATAAGTGAAAGTCCATACAAATGTTTGATAGGCCTTCAAGGTAATTATAATATTTAGCCAGTTTTGAGATTCGTTAATTAAAGTGTAATTTCATAACTGCCGAGGCCTTCAGCCTTACTGCTTTCACCCTCACCTTACACGTTCAGTTCTGTGATTGTGTTAAGCTCCTGCCATATTAGAGGAGGGGTAATGCTGGACTTATGGAACACCCACACGTCCGGTTTTATTTCTCCTCTCAGACTGACTTTCTCCACAAGGCCGGGAGCTTGCCTGTGGAGAGGTCCACACCTTCCGCGTGTGTAGAGCCCCACTCCAGCCTAAGCAGATCTGACGAGACACCCTGGCTGCAGTGACTCAGGCTTTGTGGTCACTCTTTAACCAGCCTCCATGGTCAGCTTTTTCCAGCTCTAGAACCAGAACCTAACAGCTGCAGACTACATCTGGGAATGAAGCTAGGGATGCAGTGGTGATCTGAAGGGGAACTGGGTGGATCGACAGGATAGGGAGGTAATCACGGGGAGATGCAGACTATGTGGTTGTGCCTTCCGCAGCCCCATACCTATATAAAACGTGGCTCCCAGCTAGGCAGAGGGTTGGTGAGTTTCTCCTAGGCAGAGCTTCCTGTACCTTTACTTATTTTATCGTAGTCTTAGGATATAAAATAAGGATCCAAAGACAATTCAATGCTGGGCCCTGCCATATATTTCTTGGGGGGTTCAGTCATATTCCCCCTTATCACCTGTTGGCCTGTCCCACCTGCTTAGCCAATCCTATTAGTCCTGAAGTGTCAATCAGGTTGGCATCGTTGTAGGCTTTTTGTTCTTATTGTTAGACAAACCTTCCTTTCCTTGGAAGACCCCATTCCTCCACCCTGTTTTCATGTCTTTCCTATCCCATTATGTCACAGACAGGATGGTGGAGTGGACCCTCTTCCTTGGTCATTAAATCTTTCCAGTCAGAGATGGCTCAGAAGAATACACTGATAAATATGCTGGCTGTGCTCCAAGGAAAACAAGAGAGATGGGACCTTTGCTCCTATGCAAGCAGCACTTGAAACATTATATTTCTGAGGACATTGTTAAGGGCACTTGATAAATTACTTGTCACATCACATTGAATCTGAAGAAATTGCCACGGACTGGGATTTCTTACGGGGTCCCTTGTTCTGCAGGACAAGGGGTTCTGGCCAGGTGTGCACGGGATTGGCTTTGACAAACAGACTATACACAAGTGGTGTAAGGTCTGAGTGTATTTTTCAAATATGGAGTCAGGTTTATATAGTCGATACAGAAGGGTTTGAAAGAGTCAGGTGGTACAACGGTCAAGATACATCAAAACAAGGTGCAGGTGCATCGCCCTTCCTTAGGAACACAATGAGTTAGCAGCAAAGTAAATACATGTTAATTTAGCAGGAACTAAACAGGGATTACAATCTGAAAGAAAGCTAGCTCTGACTAAGTTGACCTTGGCTTAGAAACCAGGTGCAGATAGTTCCTCTTCAGTTTGTTGTTTTGGTTACAGACTGGGTGAGCCTAAGTAAGTTCCTCAACTATACTATTTTTCTGGGCTAGTGGAGGTTAGCCCCAGAGAACACTTGTTAAGCTAGTTCCTAGGAGTGATTCAGCTGTAAATCTAATATGGCATGCCTTATGTTGACCAAGAATGAGAACTTCACCTGATCTTGCCCTGGGATAGTGCTCTCATTCTGTAAACTTGAATGCCCTACCCACAATGCTGGAGACAATTAGTTTGAATGGCTTAACATTCCAAGCCAGAGTTTGACTAGGACGTTGGAACATTAGTGAAGGTCAGAGAGCAATGTCTGAATTTTCTCTTGCTAGCTGTGAAGAAATGATATCTTGGTGAGTTCCTAGCACACAAGTACGAGGACATATCTGGGCTACCTCTGAGTTTGGGGTGCCAGGCGACAATGCAGAGGCAAGAGACTGACTTTCCTTGAAGTTTACGCCTCAAATACCGCCTTCACACAAAGTGTGTGTGGCAAGAAATGACTTCACTGACAAGTAGGAAAGCAGGGCAGGGAGGGATCTGAGGCAAGGCAGAGGGACTACCATGCAAATGTGTGAGCCCAGAAAGAGCATTCTGAAAATTTCCACAAGCGCTACCTACCTTTTGCCCGTGTGAATTGGTGAGAAGCTTTCTGTGGCCTTAAAGAGATGCAGGGTGTATTAACATTTCTTTTTCACTGGCCTGTCCTTGCCAAGAGCTCTAACACTGTTCCCCACCTGGAACTACAGCAAAGAACCATGTGTCCTTCAGAATGAGCCTAAGTTCTTGTGTTGCTTGATCACCCCTTCTTTCTGAAAGATGAACTATGTAGGAACAATTAAACACATGCTACAAGCTGTGGTGGCCCCGCTGTCTTCACGGAGGAGTTCCAACCGACTCCAGAGACAACACCTCAACTCGACTCACCAGGGGGCTGGAGCCAGCCCAAGAGATTAAAGCCAGAACTGATAGCCCAGTTTTCATAGAGACTAATACTTTGATCTGCCCTCCTGCCTGGAGTTCTTGCTTTGATATGCCTGTTTCCCCGCTCTCACCTATCTGCCGAAAGGCTTGACTCTGTTGCCTCAAAGATATATATTTTCAGTTTCTTAAGTAAAGCTCACACACCTCGATAAGAACCCTTTCCTGGTGTTGTCTCTCTTTCCTCCCTAACCGCTTATTTTACAGGACTTCGAGTTCCCCGTTCGTGGAGCTCCCACGGGATGAAGTGAAGCTGTGGGCCGGCTTCCTTCAACAAGCGAGGCTAAGGTTTGGTCTGCAATTCACTGTATTCCTTTGAACCCATGGCGAATGGGCTAATCAATTAAGTCCAAAATGCAACTTAAAGCAAGCATACAGAAGTTTGGTAATTTTAATGTCTAGTGCTGTGCTGGCAAAATTAAGACTGAAAACATCATAGGAAAAAGGCTTCATCTCTATCTCCTATTCAGTCATAATTAATTGATTAATTTGCTCCTCTCAGTCCAAGATGGTAAATTCTAGACTGGCAAGGATTATATTTATCTAGTGACTGTTGCAGATTCTCAGTGAGAATTGCTGAAATAAGTGATAGGAAATCAGAAAAGAATGACTAAACCATTAGATACAAGATTTTTTTTTTTTTTTAGAAAAAGATCTATTTTTATTATTTTGGTTTATGAGCATCTGTGTGTTTCTGTGTCTGAGAGTGTATATTATATGTGTGGGTACCCACAGAGGCCAGAAGACAACATGGGATCTTCCAGAGCTGGAGTTACAGGAAGTGTTTTAGAAGTCTGACGTGGGAGCTGAGAACTGAACTTAGGTCCTCTGGAAGAGCACTTGGCGCCTTACATTACTGAGCCCTCTCTGCATCCCTGGGACACTGGCAGCTTGATAGATCTCTATATATTACAGTAGCGATTTCATACTTATTCCTAAGCACAACTCTGAAGGAAATATACTACTGTAATGTTACAGTTATGAACACTGGGAAACAGAGCTTAGATAGTTGAATATTTAGTGTCTGTCTATGTTAGGATCTTTATATACATTGTATCTATATATATCCTCGAGTATTATAAAATGAGTGATTTTATTCTTATCTGATAAAGTGAGAGAAAAAAGCTGGCGTATATTTAATATACATTGGCTCCAAGATTTGAATCCACATTTCTGATTACAAACTAAATGGAAGTAATCCTGTGTTTTATGAATGAATGCATGGATCATTGCTTCTTGTGAATTTTCTTATTGATGCATACATATTTATTTCAAAAACTCTTATAAAATCAATTTTATCAGTAGCCCTTACTAGAAACAAAAGTACCTTTCAAAGTTTGTAATATACTGAAATGAGTATCAAGACACATCACCCTCTACAGTAATATAGCTGAATCTTACACATCTATTTGAAGGACACCCATCAGATAGCAAAGTGTACCAGATGACTCTACCTGGGTGAAGGACATAAACAGAATAGTCCATGCTATTAGATATAAAGCCAATGCTTACCTTTGTGAAAGGGGACCGTGCAGAGACCAGGAACGTGGTATTTTGAATGCTGGTAAAAATCTTTTTCATTGCATTGGTATAAAACGTGTCATAAATGACCAGGTTTCCTTTTAGTAAATTCCAGAAAAGAGATTAGACAAACAAGGTATCACATAGCATAAATAAGTTCAGTTATCCTCCCTGGCCTGGTTCTGTGCTTCCATGAATGAAAAGATCCAGAGTGTCCTCTGTTCACAGTTGGCTGTTGAGAATTTAGCATAGATTCAGTGCTACATGAATTACGACTGACCACCTCTCTCATGTAATGAATGCTGAATAGAAAAGATAAACAATAAATATTCTGAAATAACACCCAGTCTTAAATTCTTTACAGATCATTTTAAAATGAAAACATCACAGTGACTTTGCTGCTGTTTAAAACTGAGGTGTTAGGGAATTCTTCTCTGGGATTAAAAAGGAAGAGGAGTCATTAGGATGGAGTAGATGGAGCAACATTTGCAGAGATGCCCAGCAGATCAGCGCTGCTGTTTGGATTGGGGACAATAGTGCAGGTAAGGGCTGCATTTCCCCGGTGAGAAGTTCTGCTCCTTATGGACAAGTTTGCCCCTTGTGACTGGAAACTGTGTGGTGCTGTAAAAAGGGTTACAGGGATGAACTGAAATTGAAAGACTATGTTAGGCAGTAGAAGATGTGTAAGATTTGAGTCAGCCTACATACCAGATAAAGGCTGTGTGGACAATTAAGAGGAAATAAATCCAGGTTTGTTATTGCAGAAAAATTGAGGGCATAGCTCAGTTATCTGTTGTTTTTCCTTATTTTCCTGGGGGTGATTCAATGTTTCTCTTCAAAGGAATCATGTTTCTTCCTTGTAGCTTATGCACCAAGTATCGCGTGGATACTGGTTCCTTTGTTGTTCTTTGGTCAGGCTGATTCATTTCAACAGATCCTCAAGAGGAAGAAGAACAAATATTTATTGAGCACAGAGATGGGTATTAGAGTTATAATGATGAATAAGGGATTATCTCTTGCCTTTGAGATTCTCTCCATTTGGAGAGAAATGAGTGCACACAGTGACAGTTCAGGCTTAGAGTGAAGACTCAATGTGGAGAGACGAGAGCACAAGTAAATAGCAGTTATGACGCAGAGTTCCAGTGAACTTGAAATGAGTAGGAAGTTACCTCCCTTGGGGAAGGATGTTGGACGAGCTACAGTATTTCCCCCAGGAAATTCAGCACTTAGATTAATACAGGAAAATGAATGTGACTTCTCAGGTGACTATCAGACATGGAAATGGGGGATGAGAGAGAGCAATGCTCATGGAGAATGAGAAGAGACTCTAGGGTTCCAGGTAACTGTGACAGAGTTAGAGAATTAACAGCAGACCATGGAGCTGGAAGACAGAGCCCTCTGCATGGCAAGAGAAATTATGAGATGGTTGCAAACAGGTCTAGTTGCCATCACCAATGGCTCTCTTGTGTGAGTTAGAAAAAGAACAACTTGGAAATCAGAAAATCACTTCCTTGAATTGTGCTCCATTAACCCTGACCCTGGGATCTGGATTGGACTGGATTTCTAGTCCCGTTCTTTAGGCTTGTGTTGTGGTTCACAATGTTTCCTTTTGGAGAAGAGTTTTGCAGTAAATATGGAGATGCTGGGGCTGTGGATTAGAGAAACAGGTTGGAGGCTCATTGAGATATCAAGAATTTGTAGGGTTTGGTGGTTTATAGGATCCAGAGAGAAAGGAAGTAAGAATAGGAGTCCCTAGTCTTGTGAGTGTTTTTCGTGTTCAGTTCTCCACCTTCCCCTTTTTCTTTAACTCTGTCTCTAGTAGTGCAACCTTTTCAACCCTTTCTCCTCCACAGAACTCACTCTACAGTCGAGGAGACCCAGGGCAGCATCTGTTGGGTAGTAAGAAATAACTGTCCCTGGGTATTAGAACGTCGTGTGAAGACTAAGGCTCAAAAAGAGAGTGGTCAATTCTGTTTAGGACTGCAGAGAAATAGAAGAGGCATGTTGTCAAAAGGCAGAAAGGGGAGATGGAAGATGGTTAAGAACTCAGGAAGGAGCAGAGAATGTGATGTACCTAACATAGGCATGGGGCTTAAAAACAAAACAGTATGGACATTGGGCAGACCTGGAACTCTTGGGTTTCGGCAGGGGATGACGCTGTAAGAGACTAGAGGGTAAGGCAAGGCCCAGGGATAACCAGGCTCCTTTATGTGCCAATTGTGTTCTCCTGTAGTGTCCGGCCAGTGGACCTACATGGATCGTGAGTAGCTTCGGACTGGAGATTGGAACAGACCTGTGGAAATAGACCGTCGAGAAACAAAGAGACCGACGCCAAGAAAATGTACCAAAGCATCCTTTACTTGGGGTTAGATGAGTTTTTATAGCAGGCGGCAAAAATGAAACCACAACAATCAAACTTAGCACACGCATGACATAAACAAGACAGCAGACATAGGGGCTCCGGTTCTATGGCAACACATCGAAGTCTGTTTACACAGTAAGGACTTCAAACGTGAGTCTTGACCAGAGTTAGCTGAGTCAGTCTTTGATCTCAGAAGCTGCAGCTTTTGTGGGCTATTGTCTTGCACCACAGGTGGCCGGCTTCAGCCCGGGGCTGTCAGTGTACTTTCAGTTTCAGAGCAGCATTCGGGCAGCAATGGAGGGGAGACAACATTCTCCTATACTGGATATATGAAAAAAAAAAAAGCAATATATGCCAGGCATCCTCACCGCCGTGGAGACACAACAATGTCCTTAGATTTTAATCTAGGAGTCAGTGTGGGATATATTGTATTAGTCAGGGTTCTCTAGAGTCATAGAACTTATGGAATGTCTCTCTATACTGAGGGAATGTATTGTGATGACTTACAGTCTGTAGTATAACTAACTCAACAATGGTCAACTGTGAGTGGAAAGTCCAAGAATCCAGTAGTTGCTCAGTCCCACAAGGTTGGTTGTTTCAGCTGGTCTTCTGTAGACTTAGGCTCCAACAGATGTGCTGGCAAGTAAGTGCAATCAGGTGAAAAAGAGTGAATCTTTCTACTTCCATTGTCTTTATGTGGGCATCTAGCAGAAAGTGTGGCCCAGACTAAGGTGTGGACCACCACACCTGGATCTGGGTCTTGCTTTGTTCCAGGCTGACCTTGAACTCAGAAATCTCCATGCCTCAATCTCCTGGGATTAAAGGCATATACTACCTTGCCTGGGCCTAAGCTTTTCATGGTCACTATGCCTCAAGATCTCCAAGGCAAGATCCAGATAAAAAGCCTGCTCTTCCAGCCTCAAGATCTGGAAGGTGAGTCCTCCAATTCTGGACTGTAGTTCATTCCTGATATAGTCAAATTGACAACCAGGAATAGCCACTACATGTTTCATATATCCAGGTCAGTGAGGGATATAGATGGGAAGGTTAGATGAAATATAGAAAGATCAGGTAGGGACTACATTTCTTTTTTTTTTTGTTTTCCATTGGATATTTTATTTATTTACATTTCAAATGTTAATCCATTTCCCAGTTTCCCCTCTGCAAACCTCCTATCCCATCCCCCCTTACCCTGCTTCTATGAGAGTGCTCCTCCACCCACCCACCCACTTCTGCCTCACTGCCCTAGCATTCCTCTCCACTGGGGCATAAATCCTTCATAGGACCAAGGGCCTCCCTTCCCATTGATGCCAGATAAGATCCCTTCATCTCCTTCAGTCCTTTCTCTATCTCCTCCATTGGGGTTCTTATGTATCTGTATTGGTCAGGATCTGGCAGAACCTCTCATGAGACAGCTGTATCAGGCTCCTGTCAGTAATCATTTCTTGGCATCAGCAACAGTGTCTGGGTTTGATGTCTGCATGTGGGATGGATCTCCAGGGGGGGCAGTCTCTGGATGGCCTTTCCTTCAGTCTCTGCTCCACTCTTTGTCCCTGTATTTCCTTTAGACAAGAGCAATTCTGGGTTAAAATTTTGGAGATGGGTGGGTGGCCCCATCCCCCAACTGGGGGGCCATACCTAATCTCTGGATATGGTCTCAACAGGTTCTCCATCCCCTTTGTGGGGTATTTCAGCTAATATCATCCCTGTGGGGGTCCTGGGAGGCTCTTGCTTTCCTTGCATATGGGACTTTCTGGTTGCTACCCCCAATTCCCCATCTCCTGTTGCTATACACCTCTGTTCAATTTCCTTACCTTCTGTACATCTCCTCCATTTCCTCCCATACCTGATTCTGCCCCTCTTTCCCCATCCCCCCTTCTCTTCCTCCCATGTCCCTCCCTCCCTCCACTTCCCTTGATTATTTTGTTCCATATTCTAGGCAGGACTGAAGCATCCACTCTTTAGTTTCCCTTTCTCTTGAGCTTCATGTGATCACTGAGTTGTACCTTAGGTATTCCACGCTCTTTGTATAATATCCACTTATCAGTGAGCACATATCATGTGTGCTCTTTTGTGACTGAGTTATCTCACTCAGGATGATATTTCCTAGATCTATCCATTTGCCTGCAAATTTCATGAAGTCATTGTTTTTAACAGCTGAGTAGTACACCGTTATGTAAATATACTACATTTTCTGTATCCATCCTTTGTTGAGGGACATCTGGGTTCTTTCCAGCTTCTGGCTATTATAAATAAGGCTGCTTGAACATAGTGGAATATGTATCCTTATTATATGTTGGAATATCTTCTGGGTATATGCCCAGAGGTGGTATAGCTGGGTCCTCAGGTAGTACTCTGTCCAGTTTTCTAAAGAACTGCCAGACTGATTTCCAGAAGGGTTGTACTAGCTTGCAATCCCACCCACAATGGAGGAGTGTTCCTATTTCTCCACATTCTCTGAGTGTTCCAGAATCTGTTGTCACCTGAGTTGTTGATCTTAGACATTCTGACTGGTATGAGGTGGAATCTCAGGGTTGTTTTGAATTGCATTTCCTTGATAACTAAGGATGCTGCACATTTCTTTAGGTGCTTCTTGGTCATTCGAGATTCCTCAGTTGAAAATTCTTTGTTTAGCTCTGT
>NW_022196898.1:92159254-92178763 GCF_008632895.1 Mastomys coucha
TCTGCTCCATAGTTAATCTCCGCAACTCCTCCCATGGGTATTTGATTCCCCCTTTTAAGAAGGAATGATAGGGTTATTTGGCTCTCTGGAGTCTAACTTCTTAAGTTCATTTTATATATTGGATAATAACCCTCTATCAGATGTAGGGTTGGTAAAGTTCTTTTCCCAATCTGTTGCTTGCTGTTTTGTCCTATTGACAGTGCCCTTTGCCTTACAGAAGCTTTGCAATTTTATGAGGTCCCATTTATCAATTCTTGATCTTAGAGCAGAAGCCATTTATGTTCTGTTCAGGAAATTTTCCACTGTGCCAATGTGTTCAAGGTTTTTCCCCACTTTCTCTTCTACTAGATTCAGGATATCTGGTTTTATGTGGAGGTCCTTGATCCACTTGGACTTGAGCTTTGTACAAGGAGATAAGAATGGATCAATTTGCATTCTTCTACATGTTGATCACCAGTCAAACAAGTACCATTTGTTGAAAATGCTGTCTTAAACTATGGAGCAGAGACTGAAGGAAGGACAATCCAGAGACTGCTCCACCTGGGAATCCTTCTTATCATGAAACTCAGACACTATTGTGGATGTCAGCAAGTGCTGGCTCACAGGAGTCTGATATAGCTGTCTCCTGAGAGGTTCAGACAGTACCTGACTAATACAGAACTAGAGGCTCACAGCCATCCATTGGACTAAGCACAGGGTCCCCAATGAAGGAGCTAGAGAAAGAACCCAAGGAACTGGAGGGTTTACAGCCCCTTAGGAAGAGCAACAATATGAACTAACTAGTACCCTCAGAGCTCCCAGAGACTAAACCACCAACCAAAGAGTACACATGGTGGGACTCATGGCTCTAGCAGCATATGTAGCAGAGGATGGCTAAGTTGGCCATCAATGGGAGGAGAGGTCTTTGGTCCTGTGAAGGCTCTATGCCCCAGTGTAGGGGAATGCCAGGGCCAGGAAGCAGGAGAGGGTGGGGTGCTGAGCAGGGGAAGAGGGGAGGGAACAGGGTGTTTTTTTTTTCCAGGATGGGAAACTGGAAAAGGAAATATCATTTGAAATGTAAATTAAAAAATATCTAATTAAAAAAAAAAAAAAAAAGAAAATGCTGTCTTTTTTCCACTGGATGGTTTTAGCTCCTTTGCCAAAATCAAGTGACTATAGGGGTGTGGGTTCATTTCTGGATTTTCAATTCTATTCCATTGCTCTACCTGCCTGTCACTTTACCAATACCATACCATGCAGTTTTTATCACTATTGCTCTGTAATACAGCTTGAGGTCAGGGATGGTGATTCCCCCAGATGTTCTTTTATTGTTGAGAACAGTTTTTGCTATCCTTTTTGTTGTTGTTGTTGTTGTTGTTGTTGTTATTCCAAATGAATTTGCAAATTGCTCTTTCTAACTCTATGAAGAATTGAGTTGGAATTTTGATGGGGATTGCATTGAATCTGTAGATTGCTTTTGGTAAGATGGCCATTTTTACTATATTAATCCTGCCAATCCATGAGCATTGAGATCCTTCCATTTTGTCAGGTCTTCTTCAATTTATTTCTTCAGAAACTTGAAGTTCTTGTCATACAGATCTTTCACTTGCTTAGTTAGAGTCATACCAAGGTATTTTATATTATTTGTGACTATTGTGAAGGGTGTCATTTCCCTAATTTCTTTTTCAGCCTGTTTATCCTTTGAGTAGAGTAAGACTACTGATTTGAGTTAATTTTATATCCAGCCACTTTGCTGAAGTTGTTCATCAGCTATAGGTGTTCTCTGGTGGAATTTTGGGGGTCACTTAAGTATACTATCATATCATCTGCAAATAGTGATATTTTGACTTCTTTCTTTCCAATTTGTATCCCTTTGACCTCCTTTTGTTGTCTAATTGCTCTGACTAGGACTTCGAGTACTATATTGAATAGGTAGGGAGAGAGTGGGCAGCCTATCTAGTCCCTGATTTTAGTGGGATTGCTTCAAGTTTCTCTCCATTTAGTTTGATGTTGGCTACTGGTTTGCTTTTACTATGTTTAGGTATGGGACTTGAATTCCTGATCTTTCCAAGACTTTTAACATGAAAGGATGTTGAATTTTGTCAAATGATTTTTTCAGCATCTAATTAAATGATCATATGTTTTTTTTCTTTGTGTTTATGTAGTGAATTACTTTGATGGATTTCTGTAAATTAAGCAATCCCTGCATCCTTGGGATGCAGCCTACTTGGTAGTGGTAAACAATTGTTTTAATGTGTTCTTGGATTTGGTTTGCAAAAATTTTGTTGAGTATTTTTGCATTGATATTCATATTGGTCTGAATTCTTTGTTGGATCTTTGTGTGGTTTTGGAATCAGTATAACTGTGGCTTCATAGGATGAATTGGGTCATTTTCCTTCTCTTTCTATTTTGTGGAATAGTTTGAAGAGTATTGGTAATAGGTTTTCTTTGAATGTCTGATAGAATTCTGTACTAAACCCATCTGTTCCTGGGCTTTATTTTGGTTGAGAGACTTTGAATGACTGCTTCTATTTCTTTAGAAGTTACAGGACAATTTAGATGGTGTATCCCATCCTGTTTGAACTTTGGTACCTGGTATCTGTCTAGAAAATTATCCATTTCATCCTGATTTTCCAGTTATCTTGAATACAGGCTTTTGTGGTAGGATCTGATGATTTCTTGAAATTCCACAGTTTCCATTGTTTTGTCTACCTTTTCACTTCTGATTTTGTTAATTTAGATACTGTCTCTGTGCCCTCTGGTTAGTCTGGCTAAGGGTTTATCATCTTGTCGATTTTCTCAAAGAACTAGTTCCAGGTTTGGTTGATTCTTTGTATAGTTCTTTTTGTTTCTACTTGGTTGATTTCAGCCCTGAGTTTGATTATTTCCTGCCCTCTACTCCTCTTGTGTGCATTTGCTCCATTTTGTTCTAGAGCTTTCAGATGTGCTGTTAAGCCACTAGTGTATGCTCTCTCCAGTTTTTTTTTTTTTTTTTTTTTTTTTGGAGGCGTTCAGAGCTGAGTTTTCCTCTTAGCACTGCTTTCCTTGGGTCCCATAAGTTTGAGTATGTTGTGGCTTCATTTTCATTAAATTCTAAAAGTCTTTAATTTATTTCTTTATTTCTTCCTTGACCAAGTTATCATTGAGTAGGGCATTGTTCAGCTTCCATGTGTATGTGGGCTTTCTGTTGTTTTTGTTGCTTGAAGACCAGCCTTATTCTGTGGTGAACTGATAGGATGCATGGGATTGTATCAATGTTCTTGTACCTGTTAAGGCCTGCTTCTGATCAATTATATGGCCAATTTTGGAGAAGATACCATGAGGTGCTGAGAAGAACATATATTTTATTGTTTTAGGACCAAATATTCTATAGATACCTGTTAAATCCATTAGGTCCATAACTTCTGTTAGTTTCAATGTGTCTCTGTTTAGTTTCTGTTTCCATGATCTGTTCATTGATGACAGTGGGGTGCTGAAGTCTCTCATTATTATTGTTTGAGGTGCAATGTGTGCTTTGAGCTTTAGTAAAGCTTCTTTTATGAATGTGGGTGCCCTTTCATTTGGAGCATAGATGTTCAAAATTGAGAGTTCTTGGTAGATTTTTACTTTGATGAGTATGAAGTATCCTTCCTTATCCTTTTCGATAACTTTTGAAAGTAGCCATTATTCAATATTAGAATGACTACTTCAGCTTGTTTCTTGGAACCATTTGCTTGGAAAATTATTTTCCAGCTCTTCACTTTGAGGTAGCATCTTTCTTTGACACTGAAGTGCATTTCCTGTATGCAGCAAAATGCTGTGCCTTGTTTACGTATCCAGTCTGTTAGTCTATCTCTTTTTATCGGGGAATTGAGTCCGTTGATGTTAAGAGATATTAAGGAATAGTGATTGTTGCTTCTTGTTATTCTTAATGTTATTTTTACGTTTATGTAGCTATCTTCTTTTGGGTTTGTTGAAAGAAGATTGCTTTCTTGTTTTGTTTTCTAGGATGTAGTTTCCATCCTCTTGTTGGTGTTTTCCATCTATTATCCTTTGAAGGGCTGGATTTGTGGAAAGATATAGTGTAAATTTGATTTTGTCATGGAATGTCTTGTTTTCTCCATCTATGCTAATGAGAGTTTTGCTGGGTATAGTAGCCTGGGCTGAAATTTGTGTTCCCTTAGGATCTGTATGACATCTGCCTAGGACCTTCTAGCTTTCATAGTCTCTGGTGAGAAGTCTGGTGTAATTCTGATAGGTCTGCCTTTATATGTTACTTGATTTTTTCCCCCTTACTGCTTTTAATATTCTTTCTTTGTTTTGGGTATTTGGTGTTTTTACTATTATGTGATGGGAGGAATTTCTTTTCTGGTCCAATGTATTTGGAATTCTATAGGTTTTTTTTTGTGTTCATAGGCATCTCTTTCTGTAGGTTAGGGAAGTTTTTTTCTATAATTTTGTTGAAGATATTTACTGGCCCATTACCTTGGGAGTCTTCACTCTCTTCTATACCTATTATCCTTAGGGTTGGTCTTCTCATTGTGTCCTGGATTTCCTGGATGTGTTGGGTTAGGAGCTTTTTTGCATTTTGTATCTTCTTTGACTGTTGTGTCAATGTATTCTATGGTATCTTCTGCACTTGAGAGTCTCAGTTCTCTCTCTTGTATTCTGTTGGTGACGCTTGTATCTATGACTCTTGATCTCTTTTCCAGGTTTTCTTTCTACAGCATTGTCTCCCTTTGTGATTTCTTTATTGTGTCTATTTCCATTTTTAGATCCTGGATGGTTTTGTTCAATTCCATCACCTGTTCAGTTGTGTTTTCCTGTAATTCTTTAAGGGATTTTTGTGTTTCCTCTTTAAGGGCTTCTAGCTGTTCACATGTGTTTTCCTGTATTTCCTTAAGAGTTATTTATGCTCTTTTTAAAGTCCTCTATCATCATGAGATGTGACTTTAAATCAGAGTCTTGCTTTTCTGGTAAGTTGGGGTATCCAGGACTTGCTATTGTGGGAGAACTGGGTTCTTATGTAGCCAAGTAGCCTTGGTTTCTGTTGCTTATGTTGCTGCCCTTCCCTCTCACCATCTGGTTATCTCTGGTGTTAGGTGGTCTTGCTGTCTCTGACTGTGGCTTGACCCTCCTGCAAGCCTGTGTGTCAATACTTCTAGGAGACCAGTTTTCTCTGGGAGGAATTTGAGTATGGCATGCTGTGGCACAGGGTCAGCTGTGGGGCACAGACAGAAATAGGAAGGATCCTGTCCCTGGCATTCCCCTACGCTGGGGCATAGAACCTTCATAGGACCAAGGGCCTCTTCGCCCATTGATGACCAACTAGGCCATCCCCTGATATACATATGCTGCTGGAGCCACTAGTCCCACCATACTCTTTGGTTGGTGGTGTAGTCCCTGGGAGCTCTGAGGGTACTAGTTAGTAAATATTGTTGTTCGTCCTAAGGGGCTGCAAACCCTTCAGTGCCTTGGGTCCTTTCTCTAGCTCCTTCATTGGGGACCCTGTGCTCAGTCCAATGAATGGGTGTGAGTCTCTACTTCTATATTAGTCAGGTACTGTCAGAGCCTCTCAGGAGACAGCTATATCATGCTCCTGTTACTTGCTGGCATCCATAATAGTGTATGGGTTTGATGATTAAATGTGAGAAGGATTCCCAGGTGGAGCAGTCTCTAGATTGTCCTTCCTTCAGTCTCTGCTCCATAGTTTGTCTCTGCAATGCCTTCCATAGATATTTTGTTCCCCCCTTTTAAGAAAGATCGAAGTATCCACACTTTGGTTTTCCTTCTTCTTGAGTTTCTTGTGGTTTGTGGATTGTATTTTGGGTATTCCATGCTTCTGGGCTAATATCCACTTATCAGAGAGTGAATACCTGGAGGGGTTGTAGAGAAAGAGGAACACTCCTTGATTACTGGTGGGATTGCAAGGTGATACAACCACTCTGGAAATCAGTTTGGTAGTTCCTCAGGAAACTGGACATAGTACTACCAGAGGACCTGCTGTTCCTTGGTTCCTGTGTCCTGATGGCTCTGGATGGGTCCTCTTGGTCCAGGAATTTGAGTAGAAATGGTTGCCTTATCTGTGCTCTCAAGTGTGTCAACACTCTTGGGTGACCAGCTCTCTTCCAGTGGGATTTCTATATAGAGAGCTGTGGCACAAGGTCAACTCCTGATGCAGGTGGAAACTGGAAGATGGGACTACATTCCTATTAGCACATTTTAGAGACAAGCTGAGATGGTATAATGGAAAGGAAGAGAAAAGGGATCCTTTTTAAAAAATGTTTATTTTATGTGTAAGTATGTGCCTGAGTGTATGTGCAGCACATGTGTGCAGGAAGAGGAGGTGAGGGCAAGACTTGTTCAGTGACTGAATGTAAGTTGTGAAGAAATGGGCAGGTGACTTGGGTGGCAGGGGAGTGAGATGCCTTTCTTACACTGAGAGAAATTTGTAAGGTATGGTTGAAGACAGTGAGCTCAGTGTTTTAGAATTGTATTATTTTGCCTTTAACAGTAACAAAACAACCAACCAAACCAAACCAAATCAACAGCCAAAGAACTTTCTGTAATGTATCCCCAAATTATGTGTCTACCCTTGGTAAGAAAAACAAATCATGCCAATCAATCATTTGACCAATCTCTAATCAAATTATATTGTTACATTGTTTTTGGGAGATGTGCTTCTGATTTTATGAAACTAATGTGAGAAAGGATAGCATAACCATGGGAACATGGCATGGAGCCATGCTCTACCAAGGCATAGCCAGGGACTGCTCTGTGAATGGATGAGGGGATCTTGCCCTTGCTTCATAAACACAGGGAGCAGAGAGGAAGCTGTGTGTCTCATGAATGTGGAGCCACTCTCACCTCTTCTGTAGACCCTGGGCTTCAGTAGCACTGAAAGATGGCCTCTGAATACAATGACACATTCCTTTTTTTTTTTGTCCAAGGCAGGGTTTGTCTTTATAGCCTTGGCTGTCCACTCTGACACTCACTCTGTAGACCAGGCTGGCCTCAAACTCAGAAATCTGCCTGCCTCTCCCTCCCAAGTGCTGGGATTAAAGGCGTGCACCACCACTGCCCAGCAACACACTTCTTTTTTTTCTTTCTTCCTTCCTTCCTTCCTTTCTTTCTTTCTTTCTTTCTTTTTTAACTTTTATTGCATTATGATGAGAAAAGTTACATGATTTCAATTTATCTGAGTTTGCTAACATTTAAAAACATATTTTAAGTAAATAGAATTAAATCATATTCTTGTTTCCCTTTTGTACCCCAACTCCTCCCAGAGACCCCCCTTCAATACCTACAATATCTTTTTGTCATATTCCTTAACATTTATAAAATATTATAATGATAAAAATGAGTATTATAAAAGTTGCTTGATATAAAACAATCAATTTAACAGTGTTATGTAGATGCTTGTCTACAGTAATACTGAAAATACATATGTTTTTCTCAATATAAATTTTAAATAACTCCAAACATATTAACTGTATATTTTAAAATAATATATCACTACTAGTATTTTCTTAAATGAACATAAACATATAAAGTCTTTTTGATTGTTTGCTTGTTTTGTATTTAGTAGAGTTTAAAATCTTGGCTCTTACTGTGGTACAAGCCCAAAATAAGAACAATTTTTAGACATTGGATTTCATTGTAATAAGGCTGTACTTCAATGACCCTCATATCACCAAAGGATTTTACCTCCATTGTAGCTAAGATGAGAGTTGACAGTTTTGCTGCAGCAAGGAATGAATTGTAGGCACAATCTTTGGGTACAGACTTCCAGCTACGGTCAAAACTATTTGACTTGAGTGAGTGACTTCATTCTCAGCCCACAGAGAACAGGTTACATTCATTTAAGAAATGGTGTAGGTATTAAGATGGTCTATCCATAGAGTCATTCACCAAGTGTTTCAATGAATGTTCTGCTTGGAGGGTGGCACAGACATTAAGTGCGGGTAAGAATCTGATTCATTGGCTGTGATGATTTTGAAAAGCATTCATGTCAGAGAAAGAATAACTTATAAAGTTCTCTTCTTCGAAATTGAAACAAGAGCTCCAAATGTCAAGCAAAGCATTCAGTCTCTTTGTTGTTCTCTTTCCTACAAGCCACCCCCCCAAGTTAATTGTCTATGTCTTCTTTGAGCATATAAATACTTTTGAAATATGAAAGCTGCTCTGAAAGCCATAGTATAGTATAAAAACATGAAATAAACAATACTACTAATAGAGAGGCTGAGATAGGAGAAGCAAGATTTCAAAACCTTTATGTTGTACACAACAAGACACTGTCACAAACAAGCAGAAAGTGTATATGGATTGTACAATATTGGACCTATTTCTCCAATTACCAAATTAGAGAGACCATTGGATGGCAATCAACAAATTTCTAATTCCTCATATTTTTGGATTTCAATCAATTAGGATATGTTGGTAATATTACTTTTCATATTAAGATACTAAGAAAAGGTAAAGCCCCCTCAGCTGGTGGCTAAGAGAACCGCAGGCTTTCACCACAGAAGCTGCTGCTGCTGAAGCCACCACCACCAAGTTGCAGCCAAGACAGAGCCACCCTACGCACTGCATGAGCTGTGTCCCGCCTGGTCTATCATGTGGGGCTAGCCTCTGCTCAGGCCCACACCTACCCATTCAGTTTCATATTTTCTATTTACCAGTCCACTATAATTCTCACACAGACACCAACATATTAATTGGTAGAATCAGTCAAGGGGAGGACCTCCAGCTTTCCAGATACGCCCTGGCCAGCCTTCTCTGGGAACTATGGGGTTTACAGTCACACCTCCCAGTTGACATACGTCTTAGGGATTCTGCCATTGGTTGCCCCTCCCTCAAAAGCAACTCTCGTTCCCCAATTATTCCGGGCTCTTGCAGCCGAAATATCCTTGTATTCAGGGTGGGTTGCTTTCCACAGCAGGCCCAGGGTCTGCTGGGTAGTCACTAGGGGGTTCTTGTGACAACTTGAACCACTAGCTTTGGCTGATACTTTTTGGTTTTTGGACTGTCCTCAGGACGCTGGTATAAATAGTCCAACTACCCGCCAATGGGTGTCAGAATGTCTTTGACCCTACCTCCAGGCAATCCACTGGGATGTCTCCCGGAAAATCTCAAATCTTTAAAGCTAATGCCTGACTTGAAGGCATAAAAATTAATATATCTCTGCAATAAGATCTGGATTAAATATCAATTAGATGGGAGTTCAAAGTGGCCACTTAATGGCTCCCTAGATCCAACTATTTTAAGGGATCTTAATACATACTGCCAGCTAACTGGTAAATGGAAGGTGGTTCCCTATGTCCAAGCATTTATCTTTCTCTGTTCCAATCCCTCCTTGTACTCTTCCTCTTCCCCAACCCAACTACTCTTAGCCATGAAATCTACACAACCTCCGCTAGATGATGGTACAATGCTAGATCCAGCTAATGAACAACCCCCTTTTCTCCGCACACCTGTCTCCATGCTGCCGAAAACTCAAACTGCTGCTTCGGTTTTTCTTCCTCACCAGGATACCCCAAAGCCTGCTATCTCTACCTCTCCAGACCCCTCCCCTTCTCCTGTGCCAGCTATGGGCCACTCTAAACACCCCACATTGGCAGCTACCTTCACTCCTCCTGTCACCTGTCCTAAGGCTACAGCCAAACCTCCAAGTCCTTCCTCCCCTGAAACTGCCCGCAGTTTCAGAAACGGGGTTCACCTCAGTCAGGAGGGAATAAAGGACCTGAGATAGAGGGTTTGAAATGCAAAGAGAAAACATGAAGGCTCCACTTTACTGAGAATAAACCAGGGTTTTTATAGTCACAGGAGAAACTGAAAACAAGTTTCTAGAGTACACTACAAAGAAAGTTCAGGTGCCAAAGTCCCCAGGTTCAGAAGATCTTCAGGAGGCTAGCTGGTGTACTCAGACAGTGGGCGTGCTCAGGCGGCTTCTTCAAAGACAGTCAACAGAGAGCATTTGTCTTAGCTCCCAGGTGTTAGCCCCCAAACAGAGGCTGCCAGGAGTCTGATGGATGATTGAAGTGAAGAGGGAAGGTAACACTCCCCAGAGACACCTGACCCAGCAACTGTTCTAAGGGAAGTTGCTAGCGTAGATGGTCTTATCAGAGCACATGTTCTGTTCTCACTTAGTGAACTTTCCCAAACAGAAAACAGGCTGGGGTCCTATACTTCTAACTCTTCCAAGTTTAAAGAATCCCAGTATATCACTCAATCTTACAGCTCATGACTTTCCATGATGTTCATATGATTCTTACTAATAACTTACTTCTTGAGGAATGCAGACGAGTCTGGGTAGAGGCAAGAGTGCATGCAGATGGAATTCACCAAACAGACAGCACATACCCAATTAGCTCTGAGACAGTACCAGACCAGGATCCCCGGTGGAATTACAATTCTGCAGGTGGTATTTTAGCCAGGGACATGTTCATTACATGCCTTCTGGTTAGTCTTAGAAAAGTGGCCTTAAAGCCAGTAAATTTTGAAAAACTCCAACAGGTTGTCCAGGACAAGCAGGAGAATCCATCTCAATTTTTAGAATGCCTTGTGAAGGCTTTATTACAGCACACCAATCTGGACCCTGAAAACCCAGAAGGTAAGCAGCTTCTGATGACCTACTTCTTTTCCCAGAGCCAAACTTAAAAAATTGGAGAGGGGACCCCTAGCTCCACAGGCAGCAGTCTTAGCGCTGGCCTTCAAAGTATACCATGGGAAAGATGATAAAGTCCACAAACAAAAATACCATATGCTGATAAAGACTGTCCGACCAGCCCCAGCCACTACCCCGGACTCATGGTCTCCTAAGACTCAGGGACCACCAGGTAACTGCTACAAATGTGGTAAACAAGGTCACTGGGCAAAGGCCTGCCCTAACTTCTGCAAGCCAAGAGGGCCATGCCCTAGGTGCCATCAAGAGGGACATTGGGCTAGTGATTACTCTCATGTTATGCAGAACAGGGGGACATCACTCCCAGATAACCCTCCAACTGATCTCCTAGGCTTGGCTATGGCTGACTGAGGAGGCCCAAGCTCCCCTGACCCAACCACTGCCATCACTAGCAGGGAGCCCTGGGTAGATATCGTGGTATGTGGGTGGCCCATCTCCTTCCTCTTGGACACTGGAGCCACTTACTCGGTCCTGATGGAGTTTTGGGGACCCACTTCTCCTTCTGGTTCTCCTATTGTCGGGGTAGGAGGACAACTTTATTTCCCTCTCCAGACCCCACCACTTAGTTGCATATTTAGGGATGTACCTCTCACCCATTTCTTTTTGGTAGTGCCAACATGTCCTGTCCCCTTATTGGGAAGGGATTTTCTAGCTAGGCTGGGAGCCTCTATTTCCTTTGCTCCCCACATTCGCATAAACCCAGGCTCACCAACAGTTTCTCTGCTCCTCCTTGCCAGGCAACCTGCTAACACTCCCATGTTATTTCCTTTACCAGCTTCTCAGGTAGATCCCCGAGTCTGGGATGTCCAGAACCCCTCTGTTGCTAAGTACCATTCTCCTGTTGTCATCCAATTTCTGGAAGCTACCAGGTACATAACCCAAGCTCAATACCCTCTCTCTCTACAACCCACTCCTGAGGACTTAAGCTTCTTAAAATCTATCACTGCTCCTTGCAAAATCTGTCAGAAGTCTGACCCCAACTCAAGGTGTCGTAGCACCCCTTTTCCTATCCATCGGACTAGAGGTTCCCTTCCTGGAACTGACTGGCAACTTGACTTTACCCACATGCCGACTGTCAGGCATGCCAAGTACCTCCTGGTCTTGGTGGACACCTTCTTGAGGTGGGTAGAGGCATTTCCCACAACTAACAAAAGGGCTCAGACAGTCTCTGATCTCCTTCTCCAAGAGATCATCCCCTGGTTTGGTGTCCCAGCCTCTCGCCAATCAGACCATGGTCCTGAATTTACTTCCCAAGTCTCTCAAATCCTATCTAAGGCCCTAGACATCCCCTGGCATTTTCACATTCCTTGCCACCCTCAATTCTTCTGGTAAGGTAGAAAGAACTAATCGCTCTTTAAAAACCACTCTTGTTAAGCTGTCACAGGAACTTTACCTTGATTGGGTAAAACTCCTGCCTCTGGCTCTTTTCAGGTTAAGAGCTCTCCCAAAGTGACCTCTCCTCATCTCTCCCTTTGAACTCATGTATGGACGACCAGTCCAAACTCCTGGTATTTCACCTAAATGCTCTCCCCTCCCAGACCATCTACTTACCCCATTACTTGAACACCTCCATTCTCTCCTATGGAACTTTGCTGACCACCATTTTCCTTGGCCATATTCTGTTTCCTGTCCACTACCTATCAACATTGGAGATCAAGTCCTTCTATCCCCTCCAGGTCATCAGCCGTCACCTCTCTCTCTCAAGTGGCAAGGCCCTTTTAAAGTAATTCTTGTGACCCCTACAGCTGCTAAACTCAAAGGACTCTCTCATTGTGTCCATCTGTATCACCTCAAACCTTTCATTCTTCAACCTAAAAATGACTCTTCTTCATACTCATCAATCTTAACAGGACTGTACTCTGTTAAGCTCCAGAGGACAAAGAGACTGCCCACCTTGTCCCCAGTCCCAAAAAATGAGACTCCACTCCAGCAGCTGAGCTGGACCTAATTGGATTATACGTGGGTTTCTCATCCTCTCCCTGCTGTTCATGTCTATCCAGGGTAGTCATTATATCTGGAGATTTGAGGTTCAAGAAACCTCCACAGATAACAGTCTTTCCAAATAGGGTCAGGAAACTGCTCCATAGCTGGATGCCAGGAACCAATACAAATTGCTATCATCCCAGTATCTGTAATCCCATCTAAATATTATGATCTCTATACCTACTTTCTCTTTGACCAGACAAAAGATTATTGTAGAAAATGGCCAGATGAATATGGGGGCTGCCCATATTGGTCTTGTCAGATACATATGCTAGGATCTTGGATCAATCATTTCTTCTATCAACACTGCAAGATACTTTTTTTCTACATACAAGACCCATGGGATTCCAGGTGGTAGACAGGAGTTGTTGGTTAGCTCTATTGTAAAGATCAGCCCGGGTCCCCAGTAATTACCATTCATATCCAGAGAAAATATGTCTCAATTGCTCAACCCCTGGATATCAGAAAAGCAGGGGAGATAATCAAATACTCCTCTGAGGTCCTTACCTCTTTGACATCACCCCTCATAAATGGCACTAACTTGTCATTTTGCCTTTTACTTCAGACCTTGATCTCGGCATACCAACTCCTTAATGTCACCAGACCTGGACGCTTTAAGGATTGCTGGTTATGTGTACTGGCATTAATTCACAATTGTCACTGCCAGCATCTCAGTGATACTGCCAAGTAACATTACCTCACCCTTTGTCAGCTGCCCTGGCTCCAGTGTTGCCATGACTCCATACCTTACCTCTGTCCCTCTATTTGGTGTGGCAACCTGTTTTAAGGCCTCTGTTTTAAGGACTCATTCAGTGGGAATGCTGAGCTCCCTAGACTGCAATAGAACCATAACCCTTGATATATCAGCTCTGCCACAATGCCCTACAATCCAAAACACGTCAATTCTTTGTGGTACTCAGGCATATCATCGCCTACCTGCTAGCTGGTCAGGAGTTTGCACATTAGTACTTCTTTTCCCTGAACTGGGAGTGATCCAGGGAAATAAGCCCCTGCCAATCCCAGTTGTAGATATGATAGCTGCCCAGCATAAGAGGGCAGTCTAAGTTGTGCCACTCTGGGTTGCTACGAGAATAGCCATAGGTTGTTTGTACTGGAGTTGCAGAGATAACAACTTCCATGATCCAATATAATACACTCACTTCTCAGTTTCAAAGCAATTTTCAAAAAATGTCTGAAACTGTGCTTACTACCAAAAAACAGATCGATTCTGAAGCAGCTGTGGTGCTTCAGAACAGATGAGGACTTAGTGTCCTGACAGCTAAAGAAGGTGGTCTTTGCCTGTTCCTCCAAGAAGAATGCTGCTTCTATGTCAACCAATCCGGGATAGTAAGAAATAAAATCCAGGAGCTACAGTAAGACATAAAAAATTTCAGGAACTATGTGACCTCCAGTTCTGAGATTTTTGAAAACCCCATATGGAAGTGGATACTCCCATTTGTAACTCCTTTCCTAGTCATCTTCCTGGTTTTATTATTTGTTCCCTGCCTCATTAATCTTGTTTCTACATTTCTTCAACGACAAATACAAAATTTTCTATCCAAACTATTAATCAGTTCCTGTTACAGGATTACCAGCCGCTGCCCACAGATGAGCCACTGTCCACAGAGGAACCTGATGTGAACGTTTACCAAGTGGATCCCGATGGTGAAAGTCAGCTAACCCCCATTGACAATGCCCCAGACAGTAGGAAGTAGCTTAAGAGACAGGGCACCCTCGTTCTCTTTTCACCATCAGCTTCCCCTTCTCTTTTTCTTTCCTTCTCTTTATAATATCAAAAAGGGAGGTATATTAGCATCAGGACATCCAAAGCCTTTGGAATCACATGGGCGGGTCTTATAGATCTGTTGCCAGGGCAACAGCTGCCATATTTCCAGAATCCATTGGGCTCACCTCCAATCTTTACCTGCGGCCACTAAGTCAGAACCCATTTATATATATATACACACACACACACACACGGGAAAGAATACAAACGAGGGTGTCCTGTCTCTTAAGCTTCTTTCTTGCTGGCCGAGAAGAAAAGCAACAAACTACAAAGAATGAGACTGAATGCTTTGCTTGATGTTTGTAACTCTTGTATCAAGTGTGAAGAAGAGGACTTTATAAGTTACACTTTCTCTGAGATGTATGTTTTTTCCAAATTATCACAGCCGATGAACCAAATTCTTAACCTCACCCAGTGTCTGTGCCACCCTCCAAGCAGAACCATTGTTCATTGAAATGGTTGGTGAATGACTTTATTGATAGACCATCTTAATACACACACCATTTCTTAAATAATGTAACCTGTTCTCTGTGGGCTGAGAATAAAGACAATCACTCAAGTCAAATACCTTTGACCAAAACACTCACTCAAGTCAAATAGCTTTGACCATAGCAGGAAGTCTGTATCCAAAAATCATGCCTAAAACTGATTCCTTGGCACAACAGAACTGTCAACTCTCAGCTTAGCTACAATGGAGGTAAAATCCTTTGGTGATGTGAGGGTCATTGAAGTACAGCCTTATTACAATGAAATCTAATGTTTAAAATTGTTCTTATTTTGAGCTTGTACCATAGTAAGAGCCAAGATTTTACGCTATATGAAAAACAAACAAGGAAAAAGACTTTATATATTTATGTTCATTTAAGAAAATACTAGTAGTGATATATCATTTTGAAATGCATAGTTAATATGTTTGGAGTTATTTAAAATTATATTTATAATATTTTCAGTATTATTGTAGACAAGCATCTACATAAGACTGGTAAATTGATTGTTGCTTTATATCAAACAACTTTTACAATTCTCATATTTATTGTTATAATATTTTATAAATTTTAAGAAATATGACAAAAAAGGTATTATAGGCATTGAAAGGGGAGTCTATGGGAAGAGTTGGGGTACAAAAGGGCAATACTTATGTGATTTAATTCTATTTACTTAAAATATGTTTTTAAATGCTAACAAATTCAGATAAATTGAAACCATGTAACTTTTCTCATCATAATGCAGTAAAAGTTAAAAAAAGAAAACAAACAAAAGAAAACACTATCTTCTATATCCATGAATTAAAGCAAGCATGACCTTCACTATGGTAATGTAGAGTTGGGATTTTGAGTTACTATTATGCCATTAACTTATACTGATAATGCCAAGACCAAATTCCTTTTCCCCCTCTAACTGTTGTTGATTTTCTCTTTTATATTGTATTTTGGCTACTTAAGAAGACACTTTGAATTTCTTCAGGCAATTTGAAGTATCATTTTAGAAAACCTTCCCATCAGGAAAAAAAAAAAAACAAAAAGAGATCAATATGAAACCAGTTTTATTCATCACAATGATGAGGGGATAAAATTATAAACATTTATATTGGTAGCTTTACAAAAAATGGATGTGATTAAAGTATCTTTTAGACCCTCTTGAAATTACTTTTGAGTTCATAATCACATGGAATCTACTTTAAAAACTCAGAAATATCTTTTTATACATGTTGCTTTTCAAAATGTTGTTCCAGCTCCTGATGAGGACTGTTTTTTCTTTAAGATACAAATAGTGGTACTTACAATAATACAAACTAGTACAACAGAGCCCACCACAGACAGCACAATAGTAGAAATACTAACTCCGGAACGTGGCCTTTCATCAGGGATAGGCTCTGCCTGAGGGGTGAACAGTGCTACCTGTGCGATGTTGGATAGTCCTGAACTCAAATTGCTTTTGTCGATACTTTCAATGGCAATGAATATGTAAGTTGCATTTTCTTCAGAGATATTTTCTATTTTAAAGGCAAATGTTTCCTTGGAGTTGGCTTCATTTGGTATAAGGTTAGTTGTATCAACCCGAAGAGAATTATTAAAATTGTCTTTGAGGTCAGTGATATTTTCGCTTGTTCTTATGATATACTGTTGAACTAAGAAAAATGTTAAGTGTGGGTTAGTTACTACATCAGATCATATTAAATTTCTTTTTAGTTGTTCTCACAAATATTTAGTCATGCTTACACCAAAAGTCTTATTCACTTTTCAGTAAAAGCTGAGTTCTGACTTTTATTTATTTTATTTGGTTTTTCGAGACGGGATTTCTCTGCATAGCTCTAGCCATCCTGGAACTCACTTGGTAAACTAGGCTGACCTCGAACTCAGAAATCTGCCTGCCTCATCCTACCAAGTTCTGGTATTAAAGGCATGTGCCACCACTGCCCAGCTGAGTTCTGGCTCTTAAAGACAGCCATGCATGAAGATCAAGACCTGTTTCATAAGCTATAAAACCTCAGATCCTAAAAGTCCTTCTAGGCTGGGTTGTCAGTCATAAGTGCTCTCCTCTAGCTGACCCATCTGTTCTTGCATCACCCTGGACATCTCTCACTTAGGCCAACCCACAAGTGTCCATGTTCTTACCTTTTCCAACATCATAATCATCTCCTGGGGCTGTCCATGTTAGACTGATCTCTTCCCCATCAAGTGTGGCCTGGAGGTCTGTGATTCGATTTGGTGGGTACACATCAGGCAACGGGCTATTTGGAACATTGGACATCACAAAGGCGCCTCCAGACACTGTCCTGCTGAAATTCTCCAGGACTGGATGAGTAGCCTCAGTTGTTTCAGGTCGGGGTGGGTTCCCTTGAATTTCTCCTGCATTTAAAATTCTCTAGTTAAATTGTATGAAACTGTCTACTCTTTTTAGAACTCAGTCAGTCAGCTTCTTGACCCTCCTTGTCTTCCTTCTTTCTCTTTACTATGTTGTAATTTTATGATGTGCTACAGTCACAAGCATTCCATTTGTGGAATAATTCATCCTCCTGAATTCTTACCAGGATGTGATCAAATCAAGGTGCACAATAACTTGCTTTGAAATGAAAAGTGCATTTAATGAGGATGTTATGTAATTTGTTATGTGAATTAACAAAACAAAACAAAACAAAACAAAACCAACAAAGCAAAACAAAATAGATCCAAAATCAAACAGGCAGGTATGAAACCTAGGCTAGCCTCAAATGGACTTTTGTAGCCAAGGATAACCTTGAAACCCTTATCCTCCTTCCTGCCTCTGTCCCCTAAGTGCTGGGATCACAGGTGTATGCCACCATGCCTTCCTAACAGATGCCTTAAGAAAAGTTTTGCTTCATTTCTCAATTATTTTTCTGATCAGAAATGTGGCTGGGGAAACCAACGCCAGTTCTATCCTTAACATTCGGATGGCTTCCGTACCTTCATTCCAAAAGTGCTAAGAAATAATGCTCTTATTCCATTACTGACCCTCCAGATAAGGAGTAAGGAAGGCAAAGCTTAAAAATGTGGCAGCACATGGACCTCAGAGGACAGACTACCCACTGGCTTGCACTTCTGTTCCTAGTATAGTGGCCATATTCCTTGTCTGGAGCTGAAAGGTGGACATTGTTGCTGATAGTCTAAGGATATTCCACACTAACAATTACTAGTTGATAGGTTTTCAGCATCCATTAGTTGCTTAGATTGTGTTAACGTAGGGATAGTTGTATAAAGATCTCATTCTAGAAATGGAGGGAGTTATATTTTGAACTGTAAAATGTTTGCAGCTTCTTCCACTATTTGAAATCATGAAAGTGATTCACTGGGTTTCTGATACTGGGAGCCACTCACCATCCACTACCCATCCTGGAATGTACGCCGATCTGCTTGACGGATGGCGTAAACTTCTCCTGGCAGAGTTTGTTCCTCCATCTGCACGGACTTTTAAGCTATACCTGCCATTGTCTGAATAAGCTGTGAAGTACCTGGAGTAGACCCCATCGTCCTTGAAAGCATCAGCCCCTTGTTAAAAGCATGAAGAAATGGATTACAGTCACTGTAACAGATGAGAAGTTAGTGTACATTTTTCACACACGCATGGACTTATATGCATAGTCTGTTCCTGTGCTTACAGTTTCACACTTCAGTGGGAGTGCATCTCCATCAGTTTCTGCCCAAATAATACATTATTGAGTGGTGTACCCTTGACTCACTTTGGTATGTATATATCTGCACTCATATAACACTGTAACCCACACTGATAATTGTGTATGCATCATAAGTACTTTAACACTTTATCTCTCTGTGCCCTACCAACTTATGCAGAGGTCATAAGACTCTTCTTACCATTTATCTTCCAATTAATTGACTGTCAGTTCCCTATATTAATCTCCCTGTGTTATCTTCTGTTCATACGAGGCCCTTCCTGTGGCAAATGTATCTTTGTGTAAGATTTAATTATCGTCATTCCTCATAGGCAACCAAATTAACTTATTTTGCTTTATAATCAACAACTTCTGTTTCTTTCCTTTCCTTTCCTTTCCTTTCCTTTCCTTTCCTTTCCTTTCCTTTCTTTTGTTTTTGTACTCACAATCATTTATATCTGTAATTCAACAGAGAAAAATTACATTTTGTCTTGGAATAAATATTTGGGGGATCTCAGAAATGTTGTAGTATAAGTCTTCTCTTACAAAGCACTTAGGTCACTTGATAAATTAAAAAATGTATTTCCCCATTCTTCAAGTGACTCCTCTGAACACAGAATCATGCAGCGCTGGCTTCAGCTATCAGCAGTCTTTTTCTTTTTCTTCCTTTCCAGTAAAGGAATTTTAAATTAGTTTGTTCTCCCTATGAACTAAATGCTCATCTGGTAATCTAGTAAAATACCAAGAAATGAAGCAAAGAGCATGAAGTGACATGCACTGTAGACGGGCGTGGGAATTGGTGAGAGGTAGCTGAGGAATTATTGTTGCAATGAGAGAAAATGTGGTATTCACTCTAAGAACAGTCAAATATAGCAGAAGGCAAGTTTGTAGAATGACATAAAATGACATTGCAAAATGCACTGATAGGCGTCTTTACTCATTCATGTGTGGACAGATTGGTTATTTTAT
>NW_022196898.1:92178796-92178941 GCF_008632895.1 Mastomys coucha
GGACAGATTGGTTATTTTATTCACTGACTTCCACACAAGGTTCCACTCACAGGAGAACTCGGAGTGCAGGGAAAGGGTTTCTGCACCCCCTCCCTACAGAGCAGCCATTACAGTTCCTTCAGTACCACCTCCCTACAGAGCAGCC
>NW_022196898.1:92179758-92201571 GCF_008632895.1 Mastomys coucha
CTCCCTACAGAGCAGCCATTACAGTTCCTTCTGCACCACCTCCCTACAGAGCAGCCATTACAGTTCCTAGCTTCCTGCCAGGCAGACCCATCACCTGATGCTGCAGTGCCCAGCCCCTGCTCTGTGCTATCTCTAGCCTCTCCTGGCTCCTAGCTCTCAGGACTCTATCTGTGCCTTGTTCCACCTGTGGGGAATCACTCTTGCTTCATTCCCTTCAGCTGTCAGGGTCCCAGGTTCTGTTGCCCTCTCCCACCTGAGAGACAATTCCTGCATCACCTGATTTGATGGTACTTTTTTCATGATACTCCCCTCAGAAGCATGAACCTAGAATGAATGCCTGTGTTCTCAGTGTTCTGAATGAGCCTTTCTTAGATGGAGTCAGGCATTGCCTGTCAAGACTACAAACATAATCGTTGCACTAGCTGACATATACAGAATGCCTACCATGTGCAAGATGCTTGCTAATCACTTAGGTATTACCTATTGCACTTCCTGCTGGTCTTGCTATTCCTTCCTAATCTGTGTTAACTCTTCAGGCGGCCATCTTGTTGTACCCACTGCCCCAGGAACACATGACACATTTGGAACTATAAGCATAGAGGCTTATTCAGAAAAGTCTGTGAATTACCTGCCCCGTTGTCCAACAGGACTAGCTCTTCTGTCTTTCCAGTGTTTGATTCTATGGTAGCTGTCACTCGGGCTCCAATGATGGGGGTGTACCCTTGTAGAACTTCGGCATACACAATCGTTGGGCTGGGGAAAATGTTAGTGTCCGTGTTTACCTTAGCATTTACAGTGATTGGTGGCACAGAAGAACTTGCTGCCCGAGAGGTTACTGTAATCGTTAGTATCTCTGAGGTCACTTTGGCTTCCAGGTTGTAAGTCCAAATGCCCACCTAAAATTGTCAATGAAACATACAGCAAGCACTTAGTCTATTGACATGTTTTTTTTCCCATTATGTGTTCTAAAAATAAAGCATAGAAGTAAAGAAAAAAATAACAAATTATGTTGCGTGGTCTTTGAAAGGACTTGCTTCCTCAGGTACTGAAGCTGAGACCCTTAGACTGGGATCCAGGGTAATATTATGCATGATATTTGCATTTTGTGATATCTCAACTAGAAAATAATGTTTTGATAAGTCTGCCTTTGTTTTGGCCTTATTCTCTGGCCTCAGTGTCATATATTCCATGACTCAGGCAGGCAGAATGGGACACTTCACCACGCTAGGTCACCAGGTCTCTCCAGGTTTCTTCCTCCCTGTTCCCAGATGCCTTCTCTTTTCTATCAACCCACATTTTCTTTTCCCTTTACCAGACACCATAGCTCTCTGGATCACACAGGTAAGGGAATTACATACATTTTACTTTCATTTTGAAGATGGTAAAGTTAGTGTACTCACTCACATTTATGATGTGCTCAGAGCCTCTTTGAAAAAAATGTCCTAAGGGGGAAATTAAAATGCTAGTGGCTTACCTGAGCTGTTCCTGGGATACTGAGATAGGCCATTTTGGAATCCATGTTCATTGTGAAATTAGTGATTTCTGTTCCTTTGGGGTCCCTGAGATAAATGTCAGGGGCTTGCTTATTCCAGGTGACAAGAAAGAATGTGTCTTTTCCAACGGTGCTGTCAATTACTACAGTGTCATTCAGCCAGAGGCTATCGTTAAGTATGGCACCCTTGCTTTCAAGCTGTTAAATGTAAAATAAACAACAAAAGAACAAGAAAAGCCCAAAATCTTAATGAATATAGAAGAAAATAGTTTTATTCCTTTTTCTTCTCTAGATAATTCCTCATATTGGATCTGAAGACAGTCTTACCCATGCTGAGCTACCTTAGCTTTCTTCCTTCCTCCCTCCCTCCCTCCCTACCTTCTTCCCTCCCTCCCAATGGATTTGCACTCTTTCTGAAGGCTTCTTGGCATGTGTCAGTTCCAAGGTTGGTAATGCAGACTCTTAAGGAAGGGCAGGGTATAAGAGGAGACTTAAAGTGGAAACACCAGCTGAGGAGTTGGGACAGTGACCCTGCTGCATTTGCATAGTTTTCTTGAAAATGCTGCTGTTGACTGTTAGCTATGAAGGATGCTAAAAGTACTACAGAGAATTAGTATAGAGATTGCTTGTATTTGACATGTGGTTTACTCATCTTACTGATGACCAGAAAGATAATGCTTGCTGTGTTTAGAGTATTTTAACTAGAACAGAGTAAAGGCTCCCACAGTGAAGCCAAGACAGGTGTGTAGCTGGGACACAGTGCAGTGTAGGAAGCTTGCCTAGTGTGTTAGAGGCTCTAGGTTCAGTCCCTAGGAAGGCAGGAAGACTATTGAGATCAATACTCTCGAGGAGATTGCTAATGTGGAATCTTTAAGTGAGTTTCCGCACAGGTTTGAGAGTGAAGCTTTGGAATGGAGTCCATCCAAACAAGTAAAAACTGATTTTGATGTTACGAATCCTGAGAAGAGAGAAAGCAAACTATAGGGTCTCTTCTGAGAGGAGCCATAGAAGTGTCTCTGTTTACAGTCTCTCAATAGATGCTGAGTTCTTTTGAATGGGAATACTGCTTTTTGTCTCTTTATCAGCAAAGTTTCTGAAAACAAGGTTCCACAATGGCATTAGGAGAAGTAGAGGTGGGGAACAGGTTTTCCTTTGTATTCGAGATGCCATCCCCAAGCCCAGCTTCTCATCAACTCACATGACTGGACCATACTTCTAACTGGTCATTCTTTACCTCTATTATTTCTATCCATCATGCATATGAATACAGATCAACTTTGAATATTTGTGTCTTCTTTATGCTTTTTCTCTATTTCAGAACTTACCAAAAATATCTCAAATGAGAAAACCACTATTTTATTTCTACTCCTGTTACCAAATTAAAAACCAAACCAAACCAAACTACACAAACCAAGTCCTAAAGTCTTGAATATCTCCATTTCTTAAATGTTTCCTTTCTGGCTGATTTCATGAACTCTGCCCTTACACCTTTTCTTGGTTATTGCAAAAGCAACCAGAAAACCTCTATGGATGGGAAAATGCTGACCTGGAGTGACTTATGGGTGACAGCAGCATTTTCTGAAGCCAGGGTCCCAAAAGCATCAATGAGTCCATTGTTCTGGGCTTTATCAGAGACAGATATATGCATTCCACCTAAAATGTGAATGGTAGGCTACTTTGTTTTGTAGAACAAGAGTACTTACCATAATTTAATGATTAAGGAGATAGCAGTTCAAATAAAGTTCAAAGTTCCCATATAGATTAAATTAATTGTCAGAAATCCTTTAAGGTCATTTTTGAAATGTTAGTTTAATTTAATTCATCATAAGTGCAATGCACCTTATTATCTTAGTGTAGCAACCTCAGTTGCATGAGGTACCTCATCTGGCTATAGATATGAAAGGCACTAGATTCTGTATATTTAAATTCATAGACTTTTGTATAGCCCTTTAGGGGAATTATGAACTCTTATTTAAATGATTTAGATTTTTTCCAGAAGAAAATAGATTACAAGCAAAAAACTGGAAAGATGAAAGAATTGCTGTATCAAGGAATCTTGACAATGACTGGATGGTTAGAATCACAATGAATGTGGTTAGAATATTTATGACAGCAATAAATTGTAAAATGACTATAAATGTGTTTGGAGTTGTAGAAGTTTGTATAGCTACTCACAAAAAACTCCAGGTATATATATTTGGTACCATAAAAGCCAAAGTAGTATAATAATTGATACTTTTACTGCTGGTTTTGTATTCTCTACTATGTTTGAGAAGGTACTAGAATCATATAATCAGTTTTCTTCAAATCTATATATTAAAATAAGTTACCACAATTAATGCTAAATAAGTTACCATAATTTGTATTTTCTCATTGTCTTTTAGTCCTGAAAAATCTAAGACTTTGTTCAAGGCCAGACTCAGGATAACTTGATTCTGTATCCCCCTTTCCCTTCCTTCCTTGCTACAACATTTTGTGAGCATGGAAGGCTTGTAAGTCTCAATCAAATTTTATTCTATACTCCTCCTGCTATGAAGGAATGTGATCTATGTGTTTGGATTGACTGTTTTATGTGTCTTTTCAATCCAACAGGATAAAGAATGTGATAAGAACAGAGGTTGGTCTGTTGGACTCTGCTCTCCAATCCCTGGCCTGGCTCTTGCAAAATATAGCTTAGAAGAAGTAGTTGAATATCAGCGCCACATTTATATACAACAATTGAAAGTCTGTGATAGAGATCATGTTTTACCTGTTAGAATGCTCATGTTTGTTACAGCAAATTCAGCAGATGGTCCCAAGGCAATGAAATGAACGACGGCCCCGCTGTCTTTCACCTCGTCAATACAGAGTTTGGCTGTGCTGTCCTCCCCATCACTCAACAGAAAGATCTCAGTCCCATCCGTTTGGTTTCCTCCACTTTTAAATACCTGCAAGCATAGTTCAGAATAATATTATCATATTAGATCAGCAATCCTGATGTAAAGTTAGAAAAGAAACTATAGAAATAGTGTAAGATAGAGATAATTTCTGTTTTAGAATCATAGAGCTTATGCTCAATAACTCTTGAAGAAGATAAACAATTTTTCTGTCTACCCCCCAATACATGGGATATTTGTTCATTTAAAAGATTGGTGGGATCAGGAACTAGGAAAAATTCACATGGACTAAATGAAATATCACCCCAGACAACCCAGGCAAATAAATACTTAAAAGATGGAATGTATTGTCTTCCCCTGCTCTCCTCTCACAAACCAGTCAGTTTATACAAAATCAGTCATATATACAGCCAGGTGCAGTGAGCAACCACACCAACACTAAAAGGAAATGGACTTCAAATTAGAAAACCCTTATATACTTAGATAACAGGGAGCTAAGGGTCTAAGCATGTTGAAGTTGCAGATGAGAAATAGACTCATTCATCCCATGCTGGCCTCAGATGGTCTAGCCAAAGATGATCTTGAAATTTTCATCCTTGTGTCTTGATTTCCCTAGTGCTAAGATAGCATATACATCAAAATTATTTTTTCCTGTGTGTTTTGTCTAGAACCTTTTAAGATTAGTTATGTTAAAACCAAGAGGCAAGTAAGAACAGTAGAACTTCACTATGTCCTAAAAGCAAAACAAAGATCAAAATACATGGGCAGTGGGATTTTCACCTGAAATGCAGCCTTGATTCCAGCGCAGATGGACGTCCCTCCGTTGGCACTTGTAGGTAATGTTTGCAAGAGCTTGTCTCTCTCGATGTCACTGTTTATTTGAATCAGCTTGCTCTTAATAGTGGCCTGGTGACTAAAGTGTACCATCCCTACCCAGGACCTATTTTCAATTATCTGCTTTAGAAAGTATTTTACTGCTTGGTTCACTCGATTGAGACGATCATTAGTCTGAGTGAAAAATGATAAGAAAAGAAATGAGTGGTTTTCAACTGGAAGATGAGAGCAAACTTCACAAAAGAGTGCTTGGGGCTTATTGACAAGAACTGGACAACTATTAATTTGTACTATAGAAGAAAGCAATTACAACTTTAACTGGTAAATTAATAAGTATGGTTCTATGTAACATGGGGCACATGAAGAACTTCATAATCTCTGCTAGAGGCTGTTCCCAGTGGCTGAGTAACCAAGTTAAAGATGGGGCTTGGGTTGAAGCTAAGGCAACGATTCACAGCTTAGCAACACACTTCACATAGTCACTCCTGTTAAGATAAACTCCTAACCCAGGGTTTGAGACCTCAACCAGACTCTCTCAGTCTCCAAACATAGCTGGGCTGTGTCGCTGAGCAAGGAGCCTGCTGAGCTTCTGCTAACCCTGAGAAGGCTGCCTACCCTGCCCTTCTACTTCTAGCCTTTCCCTTGCTTCTCTATCAGTGGGACGACTGCATTGGCTCTCTGGTAACTCACCAGTAACCGTATCTTTCTTAACTAGATGACTGCCCAGGACATACATGCCACACATTTATTTCCTCTAGATCCTCCCTGCAAGCCATACCCAAACTGGTTTGCGAACTTATTGAACCAAATTACAACAAGATCTTCTACATGTCTACAATTTTTCTTCGCCTGCTTACCTGCAACTTTTTCTCTTCTGATTTTTATTACTTTTTTTGTATGTTGAGTGTGTGGGTGAGCAAGGATACTTGTACCAGAGTACAGATGTCATGGTATACATGTAGAGGTGAGAGAACACCTACAGGGACTCAGTTCTTGCCTTCCACCATTTGAGTTCCAGACTGTGAACTCAAGTTGTTACGGTACCCAAAAGCACCTTTACCTACTGAGTGATCTCTTCTGTCTTTATCATCATCATCATCATCATCATCATCATCATCATCATCATCATCATCATCATCATCATCATCATCATCATCATCATTTATTATTATTATTGGTGTGTGTGTGTGTGTGTGTGTGTGTGTGTGATGGTGTCCATGTGGAGGTCAGAAGATAGTTTTGAGGAGTCAGTTCTCTCCTGATTCTTGAACCCATGTTGATAGACTGTTTTACCTGCTGAGCCATCACACCAGCCCTACTTTGCCTTTAAACAGGGATCTACCAGGACCCTATCTGGGGCAGTCTATTCATCTTTCCATAGGCAGTCTCTTCTCTCCTCAGTGACATTTCTCAGGCTACCTGTGTGTAGTGATTTTGAATGTTCTTCTGTCTTCCATGAAATCCCCTGTCACTGTGGTTCATCTCATCAGTCCCTCTCAGGCTTTGCCCTTTCAGTAACCACCTTCCCTTGTTTGTTGACACTTTAATTTCTGCTTTAGCACATCTGTCCCACCCCACAGTGTAGTCACTGAGTGCTTTATCATATTAAACCTGCTTATTTGTGGCTCATACTCATTGTAGCACATATATTATGAACTCTAGATCAGAGGAGGTTCTAGTTCTGAGTGGAACTCTTAGTCTGGTCAGGAGAGGCACAGGCAGTATCAATAAAATATACATAATCAGAGATGCAAAAGGCAGTTTTGGAATTGGCAAAGGGTTAGCTCCTATGCAGTCCTCTAGAGCTGAGCCCTTCTCTTGGTGAAAATGAGTGTCTCTCCTAAATTGTGGGGGATAGGAATGACTTACATAAGTAGCTGATGCTGGATCAGAGAGAAAAACATTTCTGGAGTATAATGATACCTGCTTTTTGCTTTGCTTTATGAGACAGGGTCTAACTGCAACCCAACTGACTTTGAACTTGCCTAGTCCCCCAAATGATAGGATTACAAGACCATACTTCCATTGCTTACCCTAAATAAACTCTACATGTCTCAAGTACATGTAGCTCTGATTTCAAAGTCTAGCACACTGCTTACTATTCACTGCATGATAAAACAAAGAAGGAATGACTGCAGGAAGCCATTTGTTCTTCATGGTGATGCTTTTCTTTTTATGAAGTGAGCACTCGGACACTTGAGACATAAGATGACAACATGTGGACATTCTGCTTATTGACTCTGCTGCTTGAGATGAAATGAGTTTAATCATACACCAATATACCCTATTCTCATTTCTCTTAAGCATTTGATATGCAGGATTCATAGTTGAAAACAATCTCCTTTCAGTATCTTGTTCTGACTAAAGGCTATCAGAGTTCTCCTCATAAATTTTCTGGATCAAAAATGGATACCCTTAGGTTATCTCTTTTTAGATATGTTGCTCTAAGTATAATACTTTTTTTCAATATCTTTCAGGTCATGATCTCAGGAAGTAATAGATTTTACTTCATTGTACAATTATAAGGGCCACATAACAAGTGGTGATAGTATTTTATGACATCATACAATTAAAAAAGTCACATAGCAAGTGGTGTTTAGGGTGTGTGTTTGCTATTTGGTCATCCCTATTTTATACTCAAAAGAAAAACAAACAAATGAAAACAAGTCCAAGAACTCACAGCCATACTCCCGGACACATCAAGAACTAGGCACACAATTCTTTCTCTGATCCTCAGCAGTGAGAAGAAGGGTGGAGAGGGTGGCATCTCCATGGGTATGCTGTTGTGAAAATCCTCAGAATTGCTGATCACTTCCCACGTACTTCTGTAATTGCACTTTTCATTATGGAGAGTTGGAGCCTCTCGGTTATGGTTTTCTTTTTTACAGAATTGAGTCACCTAAAAGTGTAATAAATTGTAGAAAATTACTATTTCCTGTATTAAAAAATGATCTGGAAAAGAAAGTGGAAGTATGCCCAGTGTTATAATGTAGAAGTGATTCTGCTGGTCTACCAAAGCGGAGGTATGCCCAGTGTTATAATGTAGAAGTGATTCTGCTGGTCTACCAAAGCGGAGGTATGCCCAGTGTTAGAATGTAGAAGTAATTCTGCTGTTCTACCAAAGCAGACTTAGTTGAGACTTTGCTAAGGTTCATGACCTCACTAGCCATGGAAGCTGACTTGGTGGAGGGCCAGGCATGCTTTCCCTCCTTGTGAGTGGGCCTCAGGTTCAATCAGACTGCTGTTGGTTGCCACCAACATGTGAGTGCTATATATGGCATCATTATGCATATCTTACTATGCTGACCATGGTGGTTTATGTGTATTGCAATGGGAGAACTCTTTAATTGCTTTGTTCCTTTGGCAGCTTGCATAGTATTTTCTGTAACAGTGAACTAGACTGAACTTTCAGGTCAGACCTAACTCAAGTCACCTGAGTCCTATACCCTAAATGTGTGATGTATTCAGCAAAAGGGGCTAATTCTTAAGCCCCAAAAGTCAATTAAGGGTTCCATCAATAATCTATCTATACGTTTTTGGAGTCTCTTGGAGGACAACCCTGATCAATCATTTGAAAGTTTTCTTCTGCAGGGTAGTGGAGTTTTTGTCACTCTGTTGTTCTTTTGTTTGGACTCTGTTAGCTCAAGTATCTAAGTGTGTGTGTGTGTGTGTGTGTGTGTGTGTGTGTGTGTATGTGTTTGCATGTGCATGCATGCCCATGCATTTATTGCATGGTAGGTATACAAAGTATAAAATAACATGATTTCTTGAGACTTAATTAAACAACGTTGATGTTATTTTTCCCTTGTCCCTCTTCCTTATATCAATGAATAAGTTAGCTTATTGATGGATAAGCTATCCGTAATCAAAGAAGCTTCTTTTTTCAGCAAATGGAGACCATTACAGAAACCCACAACTGGACACAGTGCGGAGATCAACAGATGATGTGAACCCCAATGGATACATCTACATTATATTTTCTGTATCTATGAGTTTGGGAACATCATGAAGAAGTAGTGGAATGATTGTATGAGCCAAAATACAAGAAAGTTTTCAGTGAAGCCGTCTTTACTAGAAATAGCTGCACAGACAAGACTAAAACAGTGGCATCATTCATGGACATGTTAACTGGAAAAGGAGAATTTCAAGGGTTCCTACCTCTAGAGAAAGAGCAGCTGATCACTGCTGGGAGAAGCAAGGTTGGCCTCTCCACGAGATGAACCCCCTTATTGGGTGTCCAATGCTGAGAAGTGTCCTTGAATTATATGTATACCACCAATGGAAACAGACTCTGGATGTCAGTTTTCAATATATTTGTGCACACACATACACAAATAGACACATATGAATGTATTTAACAATAGTTATTAAAGAAAAGTGACTTTTGAGATTGGGGCAGGGGAGTGGTCTGAAGGAGAATATCTGGGGGGTTCAACTTTAAGTAAAACCACATTTTTTAAAAAATTAAAGGAGAATGTTTATAGTATTTAGCAAATATGCATGCTCAAATAAAATACTATTAACACTAAAGTAGACTTATCATAATATTTAACAATAATTATCTAGCTATTAATAGACAATAGTGCTAACAATATATAATAGAGGATGAATACTTACTGGGTGTCAGTCAATGTTCAATGAACTCTACATTAACATATTTAATCTTCATGTCATTCTTAATATTATTTATATCTCAGGTATAGTGCTTGCCTAGTAATGTGTAGTTTCTTACTTTTATTTACATCATCATCAAGATCATCATCATGGTTATTTTAAAATTAATGATATTAGAAAAATCCTTTGATTATAGATTCTGGGCACAGTGACTGGTATACTTACAGAATCGATACTTTGCATGAACATTATGGATGCCTTTTCTGATTGAACTTTATCAGGGAAGAATTGACAATCCTTTTCATATAACTTTGTGGTAGAATTAGTTCTGCACCTTCTGGTTATGCAGGTACTCCCTTGGCATGTATGGACTCTATTCATACCTGTGATCCCAGTGGAGCACCTGAAAATATGGAATTGAATCTAAGAGACAAGCTAGTCATTCATTTTAAAAGTGGTCCTGTTCCCTGGGCTTTGTGGCAAAGTATTTCTTTTGTAGGTGCCACATCCTTCCTACACTGTTGGCAAAGGTTAAGAGGGTCAATGAAAGAAATCATTTGCTTTTCAAGAAACTCTAATGACCTTCTGGTCTGGGCTGCTGCCCTGAGCAGACCTTGGGCTTGAACTCCACAGCCAGTCCCACAACATCCAGAGGAAGACCCACTCCCAGGCACTCTAACATGCCCAGGATCTCATAGGATCAGATATCATGGGCAAAAACTCTGAAGTCAGACCTACAACACCCAGAGGATGATCCACTCCCAGGCACTCTAACATGCCCAGGATCATGGGATCAGAGTTGTCCTGAGCAGACTTTGGGCATGAACTCAGAAGCCAGTTCCACAAAACCCAGAAAAACTCCACTCCCAGGTGCTCTAACATGCCCAGGTCCTCAGGGTCCCAGGATCCCAGGATGACAGGAGCTTGGTCACACCAGCATTTCAGGGTCCCAGATGAGGCTTGACTCCCAGGAGTTCTAACACAGTTGGGATTTCAGGATCCCAGGATCCCAAAATCATAGGAGCACGGAGACATGTGAACTATGAAGAGTTCTGACACAACCAAGATCACAGGAAGGACAGACTCCAGTTGGATATAGTGAGGGCAGGTAGCACTAGAGATAACCAGGTGGCAGGAGGCAATAATAAGAACATAAGAAACATAAACTAAGGTTACTTGGAATCATCAGAACCCATTCTCCCACTATAGCAAGTCCTGGATATACCATCACACCAGAAAAGCAAGATTTGGATCTAAAATCACTTCTCATGATGGTGATAGAGGACTTTAAGAAGGATATAAATAACTCCCTTAAAGAAATACAGGAGAACACAGTTAAACAGCTAGAAGCCCTTAAAGAGGAAACCCAAAAATCCCTTAAAGAATTTAGGAAAACACAACAGGCAAAGGAAATGAACAAAACCATCCGGGATCTAAAAATGGAAATAGAAACAGTAAAGAAATCACAAAGAGAGACAACCCTGGGGGTAGAAAACCTAGGAAAGAAATCAGGGGTCATAGATGTAAGCATCACCATCAGAATACAAGAGATAGAAGAGAGAATCTCAGGTGCAGAAGACACTAACACAACAAAGAAAATGCAAAAAGCAAAAAGCTCCTAACCCAAAACACCCAGGAAATCCAGGACACAATGAGAAGAGGAAACCTAAGGATAATAGGTATAGAAGAGAGTGATGATTCCCAACTCAAAGGGCCAGTAAATATCTTCAACGAAATTATAGAAGAAAACTTCCCTAACTTAAAGAAAGAAATGCCCATGAACATATAAGAAGCCTACAGAACTCCAAATCGACTGGACCACAAAAGAAATTCCTCCTGTCACATAATAATCATAACACCAAATTCACTAAACAAATAAATAATATTAAAAGCAGTGAGGAAAAGGTCAAGTAATATATAAAGGCAGACCTATCAGAATTACACCAGACTTCTTACCAGAGACTATGAAAGCTAGAAGATCCTGGGTAGATGTTATACAGACTCTAAGAGAACACAATACCATCCCATGCTTCTATACCCAGCAAAACTCTCAATTACCATAGATGGAGAAAACAAGATATTCTATGACAAAACCAAATTTACACAATATCTTTTTATAAATCCAGTCCTACAAAGGGTAATAGATAGAAAACATCAACACAAGGAGGGAAACTACACCCTAGAAAAAGCAAGAAAGTAATCTTTCAACAAACCCAAAAGAAGACAGTCACAAAACATAATACCACATGTAACAACAAAATTAATAGGGAATAGCAATCACTTTTCCTTAATATTTCTTAACATCAACAGACTCAATTCCCTGATAAGAAGACATAGACTAACAGACTGGATACATAAACAGGAGGCAGCATTTTGCTGCACACAGGAAACACACCTCAGTGACAAAGGCAGACACTACCTTAGAGTAAAAGGTTGGAAAACAATTTTCTAAGCAAATGTTCCCAAGAAACAAAGTGGAGTAGTTATTCTAATATCAAATAAAATCAACTCTCAAACAAAAGTTATCAAAAAAAAAAAAGACAAGGAAGGACACTTCATACTGGTCAAAGGAGTAATCTACCAAGATGAACTCTCAATTCTGAACACAGGGTCACCAATATTCATAAAAGAAACTTTACTAAAGCTCAAAGCATACATCGCACCCCACACAATAAGAGTGGGACATTTCAACACCCCAAACTCAGCAATGGACAGATCATAGAAACAGAAACTAAACAGAGTCACAATGAAACCAACAGAAGTTATGAAACAAATGGATCTAACAGACATTTATAGAACATTTCATTCAAAAGCAAAAGAATACACCTTTTTCTCAGCACCTCATGTTACCTTCTCCAAAACTGACCATATAATTGGTCACAAAACAGGCCAAAACAGATACAAGAAGATTGAAATAATCCCATGCACCCTATCAGATCACCATGGACTAAGGCTGGTCTTAAATACCAACAAAAACAACGGAAAGCACACATACACATGGAAGCTGAAAAATGCTCTATTCAATGATAACTTGGTCAAGGAAGGAATAAAGAAATTAAAGGTTTTTAGAATTTAATGAAAATGAAGACACATCATACCAAAACTCATGGGATACAATGAAAGCAGTGGTAGAAGGAAATCTCATAGCTCTAAGTGCCTCTAAAAAGAAACTGGAGAGAGCTTACACTAGCAGCTTGACAGTACACCTGAAAGCTCTAGAACAAAAAGAAGCAAATACACGCAAGAGGAGTAGACAGCAGGAAAAATTCAAATCAAATAGAAACAAAGAGAACTATACAAAGAATCAACCAAACCAGGAGCTGGTTCTTTGAGAAACTCAACAAGATAGATAAACCCTTAGCCAGACTAACCAGAGGGCACAGAGACAGTATCCAAATTAGTAAAATCAGAAATGAAAATGGAGACATAACAATGAAATATATCTTCAAATAACTATTCTGTTTGATGAATATCAACAGTTGAAAATATTAAAAATCATGTTCTACCAAAAAAATAAAAACTTCCTAATGTTCTTTACCAAGGGTTCAATCTCATCTTTACTCAATAATTTCTCACAACTACTTAAACAAATGAATATCAAATCAAAATACAACTTTAAAAAGTTCTGTCTCCCTTGAAGTTCCAGAGTCAGGGGATAGTCAGGGAGCCCCCACATACTCAGAGGGGAAGGGGAGGTTGATGAGGGATGTGGAAATGATTGTGGGAGGGGTGACTGGGAAGGGTGGCAGTCAGCGGGATGTAAATAAAATTAAAATAAAAAAATAAACTATAATGAAAAAAAAGGGGTATCTCTAGTCACACACAGCAAGGCTGTCAGCCGCAATGAAAGCTGTGGGTAGGTCTTTCCCTTAGACATTCCTGCAGCTGGCCTTGTACCAAGTTTCTGTAGGCACCTCATTGACAGAAACTGTGGACCATTTATTTTTGGAGTGTAGTATTCTTTTCCAGGACGATATCCTTGAAGAGTGGACCATCGCATAACTACATGTGCCTTAACTAAGGAACATCTTTTTATCCAGAGGACAATGTGACTGGAGTCAGAGAAGGAGGGACTTCCAAGAAAGACAATGGAATAAAGAAGGGTTGTCTTTTGATCAGAGGACAATGTGACTGGAGTCAGAGAAGGAGGGACTGCTAAGAAAGACAATGGAATAAAGAAGGGTTGATGTGTGGTGTTCCAGGGGAGAATCATAGCTGGCACTGACCGGAACAGATACATTAGGTTATAGCTAGAATGCATTTCATTGGCTTACAGTTCAAATCCAGTAAGCAAATTCTGAAGGAGTTCTGGTATCTATGTGAAAGATGTGTAAATAAAAAGAGTCAAAATGTCAACTAAATGGTTAGCATTGAGGCTCTGTATATTTTTGCATAGATAGTCATTGTCTTCAAGGAAAATGGCCTAAAATAAGCATAAAATAGGCTCATGATATTTCATCTGCCTTGGGACAAAAACATGGATGCTTGTCATTGGAAAGGACTCTAGGGCAGTTAAAAGCTGGAGGTCATTTAAGGGTACTTAGGAGTCAGTCCATGCCTTGTTGCTTCGATTTTCTTTGATGAAGCACTGTAGAATGGATGGTCTTCATTGTACTCATCAAATACTCCCCAGCGAAGATGAGCCCATTCATGGACCAACAGTTTTCCTGTAAGACATTGTTTTTCAACTACATAATAATAATTCAATTGATAAATTTTATATCTCAAAAATTTCCAGGCCACTGAGATAGCTCAGTGGGCAAAAGTGGTTGCCATCACGCAATCTGACAACCTGAGTTCAGTCCTTGAACCCCATGTGGTTAGGGGACAAGAAATGACTCTCAAGTTGTCCTCTACCCACCACACCACCCCTAAAGAGAGAGACACTGAGAGAGATGGAAACAGAGAGAAGAGAGAGGAGAGAGAGATACAGAGAGACAGAGAGGAGAGAGATGATAAGACAGAGAAAGAGTGAGGAGAGATAGGAGAGAGAGGAGAGAGAGAAGAAAAAGAGTTTACATTTGGGTTTAGGTTTTCCGTAACTCTTAAGATCTATATATAAAATGTTTATAAAAAGGCATTTATATTAAATGGTACTCATTGCTGTACAGAATATGAATTTATATTCCACAGCATGTTCCATCAAGGAAACATCATGGAACATGTACCATAGTCACAGTAAACTAGGATTTGATTTTCAGTTCTTGGGAGTCAAAGATCTCTCATATTAGTTTATGGCATGCCAAGTACCAACCCTGTCAACAGCCTAATCAGATATACAGAACTCTGCTGTATAGATATTTTCAGGGTGCAACTTTAGGGAAAAAAGATTAAAAATGCTCCTAAGGGGGTTGATATTGAAGAAAGATATAGATATACTATTGTAGTATATGTAGATTACATCAGCTACTGCATCAAATTCTGAGAAAATTTAAATGGCTTGGAATAAACACTGTAAAATAAGTCACTTGTTTAATATCATAAAGCTAGTAGAGGAATAAAGATTTGATTCCAAGGATTTCTGTTCCAATCTGCTTATTTAATAAGAGTAGAGTGTTGCTTGTTGCAAACATGCAATGTTTTAACCAAATGCCTCACCTGAATCTCCGTATTCACTTTGTTTTTTCCCCAGTACAAAGTCAGGGGTGAAGTGGATGTATTCTGCTTTCTCTTCACACTGTGTGAACTGCCTGGTGTAGGGCTCATCTCTGCCCTCAAGGGTGGGAGGTGCAACTTTAATATCAGCCTGAGGATGTTTAAAAAGATCATTAATGCTCGAAGAACGGAAAAGACAATATTTAGACAAATTCTGAATCAATAAATTTGTAGCAAAGCTAGCAAGCACCACAAATCACTTTTTTGTCGTAGTTAGAGGAAAACTTGATACTTACATGCTTGTAACTCTCCTGTTTTGGCCTCCTGTACTCAACACTGTCTTTCCAGCTCTCAGGAATTAATATAGACACATTTTTGAAGAAAAACCTTTTTTCTGTAGCTTCAAAAAGGTGTGTGGATGCTTTAGTCACCATTTCCTATTATCAAAGGGAAACAGATGTGTGGGGTCTTGAAAAGCAGTCTATGTTTTGGTTGAGTGAGTCTTAACTCTCTGAGACTCAGTGAAAAATTCCACAAGGGACAGAAATGGTGGAGACGTGTTCCCAGATACAGGTGGCTGATTCCCCAACCCCTCGAACTCCATTAGCCTGTACTATCTATCACAGAGACAATGCCCCAAGCTCCCAACATTCTGGCTGCACTCTACCCCCAGTCTATTGACCACAGCCAGGTATGCCAAACCCCACAGACAGGTAGCCCAACCCACCATATAAGGGGCAGTTTGCCCCGCCCCCTCTCTTTCTTGCTCTCTTTCCCTCTGTCTCTCTTCTTTCTTACTCTTATCTTAACTCTCCCTTCCCCCTCTCTCTACATGGACATGGCCTTGCCTCTATTTTCCTATCTCTTCTCTCTCCTTTCTATAATAAAGCATTTTATGACCATGCATTGCCTCCTTTCAAGTAGAAACATGCCACGTGGGACCAGCGTTTGCATCTGTGAGACCAGAGAATGCTGTCTCATGCCTAGTGCACCCAAACCACCAGGAAGCTGCTTCCTTTCCCCTCCCCATCTTTCCCAGGGTGGACTGAGCTGTTCTGGGGCCCCCAATTCGTTCTCAGCTCCTCCGAGGTGACCCTCGGCCTAGAGTATCAGACCTCTGGCAGAATGCAAGTCATTCTCTCCAATCCCTTTAGTATCCCCACTACCCTGCTCAGTGGAGCACTACCCCCTACTCCTACCTTCCCCCCTCCTCCGTTCTCCACCTGCAGGGCTGCAATGGAACATGCCATGGAGATGGAGGCTAGCACTGCACCCGACACAGATGTGTAAATATCATCATGAGAGTGTAATCATGTCTCAGGCATGCTTCTTTGGCATCCCTCTTAAGCTGTTACTACAAAAGCTGACATTCATCAAGATCATTCATCAGCAGGCTCTGCCCACCCTTTTAACCTGACCTCTGTTGATCCAAAACTCACTTCACTCTGCACCTGGAAAAGCTTCCAGGTCCTCTAACATTTCACCTCAAAAGACAGCTTGTGGCACGTACATAGAGATTACAATAATTGATTTACATAGCTATATACCTGGGGTTTAGAGTCATTTATTTGACTCTATTATTCCTGTGAACACTTTTTGGTTGGCCTATGGAATGTCTGAAGCCTGGTTACTTTACCCTTAGTAGACTAAAGACACTCCTAATTTCCAGACATGAACCAAAGCCAGCTCTAGCAGATGCATGCTAAGGAGAACAGCTCACAGGAGCTTTATCAGGACGGCACTTTCTTTCCATACTCTTGGGAGAGGTGGGAAGGTTGGACCCTTGGAGGGCAGGGTAACACTCCATAGCACATGTAAAAAAAAATGATCACAGAACTGTTACTCAACATGAAAATACTCAATTTCTCCCATTATCTTAAGTGCAAAGCCACTGCAATTTATTAGAGGATTTCTCTCTCCAGAGAGTCACTGTCTAATAAAGAGAAACATGTATGAACAGCAATTAAGGTCACTGTTCCTTATAACAAGGTCTCTCAGAGGGCAGTAAAATATAAACAAATATAAAAGAAAAGAAAATAAATAAAAACAAATATGTCTTCACTGTGCAGGAGCCATTTGGGTCTCTGCTGCTGTGTCTATCAGGACAGACCCCTCTGATGGTTCCAGCTTTAACATAAGCCCACTGCTCCTGATGGCCTCCATCTCTCACCCAGCTGCCTTCTGAGAGTCCAGCACTCTGACTTACATGCATTGTAAAGAGTCTGCAAACTGATTAGTGTATAGTCACGAGATTAGTCAGAGTGTCAGAGTCCAGAGAATGAAGGTCCAGTGCAGGAAGGCTGTGAAGAACTAAGTGGCCTGGACGCTGTTTAGCACAAACAGAAGGAAGATAAAATATTTATCTTTCTCCGTGATGCCTTTTTTTCAAAACAAGAGATATTTAGGCTTCCATGTTCTTCAGGCAGGGAGTACTCTCTGTACATAGGAGATAACAGAGTGGTGGTGGTTCAAACTGAGTTATGAATTGGACCAGTAGGTTTGCTGTGTACAACTGTGTACATTATATATTGTATAACTCCAAGGAACTGCACTTCCTTGAGAGTTTCCATGACTCAACTGGCTTTCTTAGATAGCAGCGTGCTTCTAGGCCATGGAGAGCTAACTATCTGAGACCTTGTAGCAAACTAAAGTCCTAGGTTTAGTGAGGGGGCCTCTTTCTCTGTTTGCAACCACTTGGTAGATTCACATCCTCCACACACTGATCCTCTCTAACTTTTATTTAAGCACACATTTTAAATCTCTCCATGAATTCAGATTTCTGTCTCTTCTACCGGGATGTCAAAAAAACACCTCAATTTGAATCCACCTCGAGCTAACTCCTTCTCCCCATGTTCAGTTCTTTCTTATAGTTTCCCTTCCCAGCTGAGGAAAGTTCTCTACAAGAAGTTATCCCAAGGAAGCTCCACTCCCAGGCACTCTAACACACCCAGGATTAGAGATGAGGAGGACACAACATCTGTCCGAAGACCAATTGATTCGATCTTAATCGATTGAAATCTAAAAATATGAGGAATTAGAAATTTGTTGATTGCCATCCAATGGTCTCTCTAATTTGGTAATTGGACAATTAGGTCCAATATTGTACAATCCATATACACTTTCTGCTTATTTGTGACAGTGTCTTGCTGTGTACAACATAAGGGCCTTGAAATCTGGCTTCTCCTTTCTCAGCCTCTCTATTAGTAGTATTGTTTATTTCATATTTTTACACTATATCATGGTTTTCAGACCAGCTTATATATTTCAAAAGTATTTCTATGCTCAAGGGAGACATAGAAAATTAACTTGGGGGATGGCTTGTAGGAAAGAAAATAACAAAGAGTGAGACTGAATGCTTTGCTTGATGTTTGTAACACTTGTATCAAGTTATCAAAGTAAGAGCCAAAATTTTAAGCTCTACTAAATACAAAACAAACAAACAAACAAAAACACTTTATATATTTATGTTCATTTAAGGAAATATTAGTAGTGATGGATTTTTTGAAATATACAGTCAATACATTTGGAGTTATTTAAAATTTATATTGAGAAAAACGTATGTATTTTCACTATTGCTGTAGACAAGGTTCTACATAAGACTGTTAAATTGATTGTTGTTTTATATCAAACAACTTTTATAAAACTCACTTTTACTTTTATAATATTTTTAAATTTAATAGAATATGACAAAAACGATATTGTAAGTATTGAAGGTGGGGTCTCTGGGAGGAGTTGGGGTACAAAAGGAAAACAAGAAGATGATTTAATTCTATTTACTTAAAATGTTTTTAAATGTTAACAAATTCCAATAAATTGAAATTGTGCAACTTTTCTCATTATAATGCAATAAAACTTAAAAAAAAAGAAGTTATGCCAAAGTGGGAAAGTTTGCCTTGCCTCTTCACATTTCCTCTCTACCTTCTCCTTTCCACACAAGTATAAATCAACAAGCATGTTGTCTTTGATACTTTCCAAATATGTTCAGCATCCCTTGAATCACTCCTGACACCTTGTCTCAGTCAACACCCCTGTCCATAACCATAGCCTGGCTCCTTTTGCAACCCTATGCTACATTAATACAGTGATGGGATATGACTGAGCCTTCTGTGGTTTCAGGTAGACAGAGTGGTCCTAGAATAGGCCCCAAAGTGCACACATCCTCTGCTAAGCTCTTTCATGGAGTCTCATTACTCAGAGGGAATGTAAAAATGAGCTTTCTAGTAGTCTGGGCTCTGCCACTGCATGAGCCTCTCCCAGCTTCAGTGTAATACACTCTTCCTCCAGCTGATTTACTGTTTCCTTGATGACACAAGCTGCTATTACCCATACAAGGCTCTCGTCTTGGTGTCTGCTCACATGTCACATCATGAGTGGGGCTTATGTGAGGGCTTCCCTGCAGGAAACACGCTTGCCTGTTAGAGCTGTGCTATGCTCTGTCCTGCTCTCCTGAGGCAGCATGCTCCACAGTAACCTACTAACATCAAGTCTACTCTCCCACTCACTCTGATGTTACTGATGACCCTGAAAAAGAAGGCATACTTATAATTCCTTTTTCTTTTCATTTACTTCTCTTTCCTTAATGGTATTGCAAGAACATGTGTATGCACGCACAATAAATAAGTAAATAACAAAAAACAGAACAAGAATCCAACTTCTAATTGGCAGGCAAGGAAGCTGAAGGTCAGAGAGGCTCTCTGCTTCGTCTTTGATCTTACAGTGAGGAGATAGCATCTCTCCCTTCTAGAACCTCTAGACCCTCCATGTGGAATGTCTTAGAGCCTTCATCTCATTCTATGCCTTCCCAAACTGTCTGCTCTGTTTTTAAACTTCTCAAAGTATTCAGAGGTTTCCATGTAACTCTTACTATTACTATTAACCTTTTCATTGTTCATAACTCAAATAGGAAAAAGCCCATTTTCTTACCTTTATGCTTTCAATTATGGTTGCATCTTCTGGCACAGCAGGATCAATGGCAATGATGATATCTTCATAACCATTCTCATTCAGCCTTACCAAGGAAGTGTCTGACCCCTGTAGCAGGTACAGGAGGAGGAGGATACCAACCCCACTGGAGAATGCCATCATTCCAGCCTGCTCGCCCAGAGCCCTTTCTTTCTCTGTGTCTTTTGTCAGGTCTATATATACTCCTAAAAATCACCTGTTAGCTGATTGAGGATGGTGCAAAGGTCAAAGTTCATGTACAGGTGAACACATTACTAGGTTATCTAATAGTTTTTTTTGGTTTGGTTTGGAAATGGTTAAAGAGATCAGAAAATTATAAAATAAATAGCACCATCTCTTTTTGAGACATAATACATTGCTTTCCATTTTCAGTTATTTCCCTAAGCATACATACAGACTTTGTGATTTCTATAGAATAGTGTCATAAAATAGAACCACAATAAATTGTACAGTCATTCTAAAGTCCTCCCTCCATTTTGTACAGTTAATTATTATCTATACTGTCTCTCATCTAAACAATCATAGAGATAAAATACTAGGTAAAATGAGCTTGAAATTCCAGTCTGTCAAGCCCCTGATACATTGAAAGAGATTTGATAAAGTCATTATTAGTGTAAACAAGCAAACAAACAAACCTTCCCTACTATACAGGAACAGAACTTGTTTTTCTATATCATACTTTATTAATCACTGTTGAGGAAGAAAAACAACATAAATTTTAATTAACTGAATTTGTTGCTTGAAAGAACATATGTAACAGAACGTACAGAACCCATTCTGTTTACTTTCACCACATCTTCAGTCACCTCTCCTATATCCTCCTCCCTACAAGTCCTGTTGCCACATGCACATCTTTTTGCTGCTTTGTGACCTGCTAAGTTTAGTTAGGGCCATCTATGAGTCCATGCCTTGGGAAGTATATGTTGGAGGTCAGTGAGCTCATCATTGGTATACAACTGAAAACTATGACAGCCTCTCCTTGAGAAAGCATCAATAGACAGTAATTAGCCTAGGAATTGTAGGCCCCTTGTGCCCCTTCCTGATCCCTGAGTGACAGGTCTAGACTTGTCAGACCCTGTGCAGGCATCCCAATCTCCTGTTAGATCATGATTGCAATGGCTGTGTCATGCTTTGAAGGAATGATTTCATAACCAGCTGCTCCATTCTTTCTGTCCCCTCTCGTAATCTTCCCTGATCCTTTGAGTGGACAGTGTAAATATCTTATTTAGGTCATGCAATCTCAGCTCTTTAAGTAGCCATGAGTCCCTGCATTCTCTCTAGTCACTGCAAAGGACTGCTCCTCTGAGCTAAGCTGAGCCTGGCATTTCTCTATGGGTATGCACAGATATTTAGAAGGAAGCTTAATCTCTGTCAATTTAGATAACTTCTTATCTTACTTTATTAATAATTCCCTCTTCTGCTCACTTTGTGTCTCACATA
>NW_022196898.1:92202469-92211936 GCF_008632895.1 Mastomys coucha
AGGAGCCTCATACCAGCTGGTGTATGCTGCCTAGTTGGTGGTCCAGTATCTGAGAGATCTCAGTGGTCTAGGTTAATTGAGACTGCTGGTCCTCCTACAGAGTCGTCCTCTTTCTCAGCTTCTTCCAGCTTTTCCCTAATTCAAACACAGGGCTCAGTAGCTTCTTTCTACTAGTTGGGTGTAAATATCTACATCTGGCTCTTTCAGCTGCTCATTGGGTCTTCCAGAATGCCATCATGCTAGGTCCTTTTTTGTGAGTGCTCCACAGCCTCAGTAATAGTGTCAGGCCTTGGGGCCTCCCCTTGAGATGGATCCCACTTTGGGCCTGTTGCTGGACCTTCTTTTCCTCAGGCTATTCTCCATTTTTGTCCCTGCAGTTCTTTTGGACAGGAACAATTATGGGTCAGAGTTTTGACTGAGGAATAGCAACCCCGTCCCTCACTTGATGTCCTTTCTTTCTGCTGGAGGTATGCTCTATAAGTTCCGTCTCCCAACTGTAAGGCATTTCATCTAAGGTCCCTCCCTTTGAGTCCTGAGAGTCACTTACCCCCCAGGTCTCTTGTAAATTCTGGAGCTTCATTGGTACTTCATGTGAACAACATCAAGTTCTTTTTTATATTTTTTCATACACTATATCTCAAACAATATAAATATATCATATTCTTCCCCTATCCCTCAGTTTCTTCCAGACTCTCCTCACCTCTTACCCTACCCTATTTTGTCTTCCCACCCCTTTCTCAAAAACCTGGAAATCAAAATAAAGATAGTCAACACCCAAAACAGATCCTATGATTGTTTTTTTTTAAACCAATAAAATTTATTTTAAAATATACAACCCAGTATTGACATTTTTTTAAGTCATCAAAATAATTTATAATAGTTAAATGCCTCTTAAATATGTATGATATCTTCTGAAGCTAAAAGTAATATGCACTCAACCAGTTTTTAAAATCTATTTGGAACATTAAACATAATAGAACTAGAAAAAAAATCTCTCATGAGGTTTCTTTCAATCTTTCTTTCAATCTTCTATGATAGGGAGTTATGACAAGTTTCTGATTAGATAGAAACCTTTCCATCTTGAAGGGAGAATAGATGGCATAACTGTGGTTTCATAGAATGAATTGGGTGTGTTCCTTCTGTTTCTATTTTGTGGGGTAGTTTAAAGAGTATTGGTATTAGATCTTCTTTGAAGGTCTGACATAATTCTGCACTAAACTCTTCTGCTCCTTGTCTTTTTTTTGGTTGGGAGACTTTTAATGAGTGCTTCTATTTCTTTAGGGGTTATGGCACAGTTTAGATGGTTTTTCTGATCCTGATTCAACTTTTATATTTGGTATCTGTCTAGAAAGTTGTCCATTTCATCCACATTTCCCAGTTTTGTTGAATATAGGATTTTGTAGTAGGATCTCATGAACTTTTGAATTTCCTTAGTTTCTGTTGTTTTATCTCCCTTTTCAGTTCTTATTTTGTTAATTTGGATACTGTCTCTATGCCCTCTGGTTAGTCTGGCTAAGGTTTTATCTATTTTGTTGATTTCCTCAAAGAACCAGCTCCTAGTTTGGTTGATTCTTTGTATAGTTCTTTTTGTTTCTACTTGGTTGATTTCAGCCCTGAGTTTGATTATTTCCTGATACCTACTCCTCTTGTGTGTACTTATTTCTTTTTGTTCTAGATCTTTCAGGTGTGCTGTTAACCTGCTAGTGTATGCTCTCTCCAGTTTTTTTTTTTTAGAGGCACTCAGAGCAGAGTTTTCCTCTTAGCACTGCTTTCATTGTGTCCCATAAGTTTGGGTATGTTGTGCCTTCATTTTTACTAAATTCTAAAAAGTCTTTAATTTTTTTCTTTATTTCTTTCTTGACCAAGTTATCATTGAATACTGTGTTGCTCAGCTTCCATGTGTATGTGGGCTTTCTGTTGTTTTTTGTTTTGTTTTGTTTTTCTTTTGTTATTGAAGAGATGGTTTTGTCTGTGGTGATCTGACTAACAGTGCATGGGAATATTTCAATCTTTTTGTATCTGTTGAGACCTATTTTGTGACTGATTATGCGGTCAGTTTTGGAGAAGGTACCATGAGGTGTTGAGAAGAAGGTATATTCTTCTGATTTAGGATAAAATGTTCTATGCATATCTGTTAAATCCATTTGGTTCATAAGTTTGGTAAGTTTCACCATGTCTCTGTTTAGTTTGTGTTTCTATGATCTCTCCATTGCTGAGCGTGGGGAGTTGAAGTCTCCTGCTATTATTGTGTGAGTTGCAAAGGTGTGCTTTGAGCTTTAGTAATGTTTCTTTCATGAATGTGGGTTCCCTTGCATTTGGAGCATAGACGTTCAGAATTGAGAGTTCTTGTGTGCCCTTCTCCCAGCTTTGAGTAGGATACACAAACCCATGATGATTTTACAACCTAGCCCTTGGTCTAGGTTTTTTTTTTACAACCTAGTCCCTTGGTCTCGCCACATTTGCAGTTTCCTACTGGAGCTTTGAGGAGTTGACTACCTGCTAAGCTTGCTTTGGAACTCATTCCAGCTGAAACAAAGGATGGGTCTGTGGGCTCTCCCTATATAAACACAGTGCTGAAAATTAAACTTTGAGCCTTGATCAGGAATTTTGTCCTGGCTTCATTCTTCTCTAAATACCACCCCTCCCCCTGTCCTTTTTCATTTTCAGCTTCCCTTTCAGGTAATCCAATTTATCCATGGCTGCTGGACAGCTACAGGTGGTGCCCAAATGAGAGGACCAAAAATGGTTGTGGGGGTAGGGGAGGATCTATTGAGAATCACTGTCCTGTGTGGAGCTGCACAGGAAATGGAAGAAAAGTAACAGTATCCTGCATGGTGGTAAGCAACGAACAGCATTAATGCTAGCGCTAGTTAGAAAGCTTATTTTTTGGAGGCTGTTGTTGCAGGAGGTGCAAAGAGCATACAGCTAGGCTGAACAAGTGATGACCCAGTGTCGAATTCACCTAGGAGTGGCAGCATAATTGGGACCGGGGAATTCTACATAGGCATTTGTCTGAAGCCAAGAACTGCATCAGGAGAGGAGCAGGGTTTAAAAAACAGATGCTAGAAAAATTCTAAGCTCAAGTAGATTTATGCTGTGCATGGTTCCCAGAAGTTGGAACAGTAAATATACAAATGATATGAAAAAGGGGGAGTGAGTGAGAGAGAGAGAGAGAGAGAGAGAAAGAGAGAGAGAGACAGAGAGACAGAGAGACAGAGACAGAGACAGAGACACAGAGAGAGACACAGAGAGAGAATAGATCCCAGAAAGCAGTTGTCTCCTGTCCAAGACACATTAGCAATAAAGAAGGAAAATGGTCAGAGCTCTCCTAAGGACAGGAAGAAATCAGAAGACAACCTGCTTCCTCTCTGGCTCCTACTGGAAATTTCTTAGTTCAAGTTCTCTTCTCTCCCTGTCTATTGTCTGTCTTTGATGTCTGTCTACAGGTAAATTTATTTTTGTTTTTGGTTCATTGTTTGAATAATTGCTGTACTTTCTTTCATGTTAAAAAGAAATCTGATGGCTATCCATCCCTTGATTGAATTTAACTTGTTTAGAAGGCAGTCTCAATTTGTACAGCAGAAACTGGTAAGGTGCTCTGCACCCTTAGCTAGGATTCAAGCACTGCAGTAGAAGCCCTGCCAGGAGATGAAAAGCTGCTCTTAAATGTGCCAGAAGCTTCTCAAGTTCTATGGCAAGTAAGCTGATGGTTGTTTTCCTAGAAAAATCTCTGCAGTTGTGATTATCGGGTTCAGCAAGGGACAAGGTGCTTTTTTCCTTGAAATTATAGCTAGAAAAAAATATTTTGTTTGGTCTAAATATATAAGATGTGTGTAGCCACTTCTTTTTTATTTTTGAGTTTAATAGTATAAATATGTTCTGCATGTTTTGGTTATAGAGTGTTGACTTATAGGTTATTGGGAATGATTAAAAATTTGTATCATTGGTAACAGAAAGTTAGCTTAAAACTGGTAACTCTGGGTTGGACAGACAACAACATGTAGCATGAGCCAACAAAGGAAAACAGTTTTCTAAAGATACTTCTTGATGTGTTAGAACAGCGGGTCACGTCAGAACATATCACACTCGGCCTAAACAGTTCCACATGTAAGAGGTTTAATTGAGAGGGAAAGAGGGGGCAGTAGCTCAGAAAGAGAGGAGGGTGAGAGAGAGAGGTGGAGGAATGTTCCCCGTATATATATGGGTTCTGACATAGTGCTCACAGTTAAAGGTGGGAAGTAAGCCCAACGAATGGGAATATGGCAGCTGTTGCCCTGGCAACAGGACTGTGGACCCGCCCATGCATTGCCACAGGCTTTGGATGCCCTGATGCTAACATAACTCCCTTTTTGATATTATAAAGAAAAGGAAAGAAAAAGGGAAGGGGAAGCTGATGGTGAAAAGGGAATGAGGGTGTCATGTCTCTTAAGCTACTTCCTGCTGTCTAGGGGCATTGTCAATGGGGGGTAGCTGGCTTTCACCATCAGGATCCACTTGTAAACCTTTGCATCAGGTTCCTCTGTGGACAGTGGCTCATCTGTGGGCAGCGGCTAGTAATCCTGTAACAGGAACTGATTGATAGTTTGGTTAGAAATTTTTTGTATTTGTCGTTGAAGAAATGTAGAAACAAGATTGATGAGGCAGGGAGCAAATAATAACACCAGGAAGATGACTAGGAAAGGAGTTACAAATGGGAGTATCCACTTCCATATGGGGTTTTCAAAAATCTCAGAACTGGAGGTCTCAGGATCCCTGAAATTTTTTATGTCTGACTGTAGCTCCTGGATTTTATTTCTTACTATCCCGGATTGGTTGACGTAGAAGCAGCATTCTTCTTGGAGGAACAGACAAAGACCATCTTCTTTAGCTGTCAGGACATCTAGTCCCTGTCTGTTCTGAAGCACCACAGCTGCCAAAGAATTGATCTGATTTTGGATAGTAAGCACAGTTTCAGACATTTTTTGAAAATTGCTTTGAAACTGAGAAGTGAATGTATTACATTGGATCATGGCAGTTGTTAACCATGCAACTCCAGTACCAACACCTATGGCTATTCCCGTAGCAACCAAGAGTGGTACAACTTGAACTGCCCTCTTATGTTGGGCAGTTCAACTGGTAGGGGCTCGTTTCCCTGGATTACTCCCAGTTCAGGGAAAAGAAGTACTAATGTGCAAACTCTTGACCAGCTAGCAGGTAGGCGATGATATGCCTGAGTACCCCAGAGAATTGACATCTTTTGGATTGTAGGGCATTGTGGCAGAGATGATACATCAAGGGTTACGGTTCTATTGCAGTATAGGGAGCTCAGCATTCCCACTGAATGAGTCCCAGAGGCCTTAAAACAGGTTGCCATGCCAAAGAGAGGGACAGAGGTAAGGTATGGAGGCATGGCCACACTGGAGCCAGGGCAGCTGACAAAGGGTGAGGTAATGTTACTTGGCAGTATCACCGGAGACACTGTAAGTGACAATTGTGAGTTAGTTTCAGGGAGTACACATAACCAGCAATCCTTAAAGTATCCAGGTCTGGTGACATTAAGGAGTTGGTATGATGAGGTCAAGGTCTGAAGTAAAAGGTGAAATGACAAGTTACTGCCATTTGTGAGGGGTGATGTCAAAGAGGTAAGGATCTCAGAGGAGTGTTAGATTATCTCCCCTGCTTTTCTGATTTCTAGAGGTTGGGCAATTGAGACATATTTTCTCTGGATATGGATGGTACTTACTGGGGACCTGGCCTGATTTTTACGATAGAGCTTACCAACAATTCCTGTCTCCCACCTGGAATCCCATGGGTCTTATATGTAGAAAAAGAGTGTCTTGCGATGTTGATAGAAGAAATGATTGATCCGTGATCCTAGCATATGTATTTGACAAAACCAATATGGGCAGTCCCCATATTCATCTGGCCACTTTCTACTATAGCCTTTTGTCTGGTCAAAGAGAAAGCAAGTATAGAGATCATAATATTTAGATGGCATTACAGACACCGGGATGATGGCAATTTGGATTGGTTTCTGGCATCCAGCTATGGAGAAGTTTCCTGACCCTATTTGGAAAGACTATTATCTGTGGGGGTTTCTTGAACCTTGAATCTCCAGATATAAGGGCTATCCTGGATAGAAATGAAGAGCAGGAGGATGAGAAACCCATGTCTAATCCAGTGAAGTCGAGCTCGGCTGCCAGAGTAGAGTCTCAATTTCTGGGACTGGGGACAAGGTAGGTGGTCTCGTTGTCCTCTGGAGCTTAACAGAGCATGCTCCTGTTAAGATTGATGTGTATGAAGAAGAATTGTTTTTAGGTAGAGGAATGAAAGGTTTGAGGTGAGACAGATGGACCCAATGGGAGAGTCTTTCGAGTTTAGCAGCTGTAGGGGGTCACAAGAATTACTTTAAAAGAGCATTGCCATTTGAGAGAGAGAGGTGAGGGCCAATGACCTGGAGGGCATAGAAGGACTTGGTCTCTAATGTAGATAGGTAGTAGACAGGTGACAGTGTATGGCCAAGGTAGATAGTGGTCAGCAAAGTTCCATAGGAGAGAACAGTGGTGGCAAAGTAATGGAGTAAGTAGATGGTCTGGGAGGGGAGAACATTTAGGTGAAAGACCAGGAGTTAGGACTGGACATGAGTTCAAAGGGAGAGACGAGGAAATGTCACTTTGGGAGAGCTCCTAACCTGAAAAGAGCCAGAGGTAGGAGTTTAACCCAATCAAGGTAAAGTTCCTGTGACAGCTTAACAAGAATGGTTTTTAAAGAGTGATTAGTTCTTTCTACCTTACCAGAAGATTGAGTGAGATAAGGAATGTGAAAATGCCAGGGAATGTCTAGGATCTTAGATAGGACTGGAGAGACTTGGGAAGTAAATTCAGGATCATTGTCTGATTGGAGAGAGGCTGTGGCACCAAACTGGGGGATGATCTCTTGGAGGAAGAGATCAGAAACTGTCTGAGCCCTTTTGTTAGTTGTGGGAAATACCTCTACCCGCCCTGAGAAGGTGTCCACCAAGACCAGGAGGCACTTGGCATGCCTGACAGTGGGCATGTGGGTAAAGTCAAGTTGCCAGTCAGTTCCAGGAAGGGAACCTCTAGCCTGATGGGTAGGAAAAGGGGTGTTACGATACTTTGAGTTGGGGTCAGACTTCTGACAGATTTTGTAAGAAGTAGTCATAGACTTTAAGAAGCTTAAGTCCTCAGGAGTAGGCTGGAGAGAGAGGGAGGGTATTGAGCTTGGATTATATACCTGGTAGAGTCTTGAAATTGGATGACAACAGGAGAATGGTGTTTAGCAACAGAGGGGTTCAGGACATTCCAGACTTGAGGATCTACCTGAGAAGCTGGTAAAGGAAGTAACATGATAGTGTTAGTAGGTTGCCTGGCTAGGAGAGGGAGCAGAGGAACTGCTGGCAAGCCTGGGTATAGGTGAATGTGGGGAGCAAAGGAAATAGAGGCTCCCAGCCTAGCTAGAAGATCCCTTCCCAATAAGGGGACAGGACATGTTGGCACTACCAAAAAGGAATGGGTGAGAGGTACACTCCTAAAAATGCAACTAGGTGGTGGGGTCTGGAGAGAGAAGTAAGGTTGTCCTCCTACCCTGACAATAGGAGAACCAGAAGAAGTGGGTCCCCAAAAGTCTGTCAGGACCGAGTAAGTGGCTCCAGTGTCCAAGAGGAAGGAGATGGACCGCCCACATACCATGATATCTACCCAGGGCTCCCTGCTAGTGATGGCAGTGGTCGGGTCAGGGGAGCTCAGGCCTCCTCAGTTGGCCATAGCCAAGCCTAGGAGATCAGTTGGAGGGTTATCTGGGAGTGATGTCCCCCTGTTCGGCATAACATAAGGGCAATCAACAGCCCAATGTCCCTCTTGTTGGGACCTAGGGCATGGCCCTATTGGCTTGCGGAAGTTAGGGCAGGCTTTTGCCCAGTGACCTTGTTTACCACATTTGTAGCAGGTACCTGATGTTCTCTGAGTCTTAGGAGACCATGAGTCCAGGGTAGTGGCCGGGGCTGGTTGGACAGCCTTTCCCAGCATATGGTATTTTTGTTTGCGGACTTTATCATCTCTCCCATGGTACACTTTGAAGGCCAGTGCTAAGACTTCTACCTGTGGAGTTAGGGGTCCCCTCTCCAGTTTTTTAAGTTTAGCTCTTATGTTGGGGTAGCTCTGGGAAAAGAAGTAGGTTATCAGAAGTGGCTTACCTTCTGGGTTTTCAGGGTCCAGATTGGTATGCTGTAATAAAGTCTTCGTAAGGCATTCTAAAAATTGAGAGGGATTCTCCAGCTTGTCCTGGACAACCTCTTGGAGTTTTTCAAAATTTACTGGCTGTAAGGCCACTTTTCTATGACCGACCAGAAGGCATGTAATGAACCTGTCCCTGGCTAAAATACCATCTGCAGAATTGTAATTCCACCAGGGATCCTGGTCCAGCACTGTCTCAGAGCCAATTGGGTATGTGCCATCTGTTTGTTGAATTCTATCTATATGCACTCTTGCTGTTTCCCAGACTTGTCTGCATTCCTCAGGAAGTAAGTTATTAGTAAGAATCATATGAACATCATGGAAAGTCAAGCTGTAAGATTGAGTGATATACTGGGACTCTGTAATAAACTTGGAAGAGTTAGAAGTTTAGGACTCCAGCCTGTTTTCGGTTTGGGAAAGTTCACTATGTGAGAACAGAACATGTACTCTGACAAGACCATCTACTCCAGCAACTTCTCTTAGAGGTAGGACCGTTGCTGGGTCAGGTGTCTCTGGGGAGGAAGGACTTGGAGGTTTTCCTGTAGCCTTAGAGTGGGCGACAGGAGGAGTGAAGGTAGCTGCCAATGTGGGGCATTTGGAGCGGCCTACAACTTGCATAGAAGAAGGGGAGGGGTCTGGAGAGGTAGAGCTAGCAGGCTCTAGGGCATCCTGGTGAGGAAGAGAAACTGAGGCAACAGTTTGGGTTTTCGGCAGTGTGGAGAAAGGACTGTGGCAAAAGGGGGTGGTTCATTAGCTGGATCTAGCATTGTAGCATCATCTAGCGGAGGTTGTGTAGATTTCATGGCTAAGAGCAGTTGGGTTGGGGAACAAGAAGAGCACAAGGAACGATTGGAATGGAGATAGATAAATGCTTGGATATAGAGAACCTCCTTCCATTTACCAGTTCACTGGCAGTATGTATTAAGCTTCCTTAAAATAGTTGGATCTAGGGTGCCATTAAGTGGCCATTTTCAACTCCTATCTAGTTGAGATTTAATCAAGATCTTATTGTAGAGATATATTAATTTTGATACCTTCAAGTCAGGAATTAGCGTTAAAGATTTGAGATTTTCCAGGAGACATCCCAGTGGGGTGCCTGGAGGTACGGTCGAAGACATTCTGACAGCCATTGGAGGGTAGTTGGACTATTTGTACCAGTGTCCTGAGAACTGTGGTGGCCCTGCTGATTTCACGGAGGAGTCTCAACCGACACCAGAAACAGCTACTCGACCCGAC
>NW_022196898.1:92212310-92225852 GCF_008632895.1 Mastomys coucha
ATGTCTCTTTGTCTCCCCTACCACCCTCTTATTTGCAGGACCTCAAGTTCCCGTTCGTAAATCACCCATGGAACGAAGTGAAACTGCAGGCCGGTTTCCTTCAGAGAACAATCCAAGAACCAAGAAGTATCAGCCAAAGCTAGTAGTTCAAGTCATTATGAGAACCCCCTAGTGGCTACCCAGTAGACCCTGTTGGCCTGTTGTGGAAAGCAACTCACCATGGATCCAAGGATTTTTCAGCTCTAAGAGCCTGGAAAAAGTGGGGAATGAGAGTTGCTTTTGAAGGAGGGGCAACCAATGGCAGAAGTCCTAAGACGTATGTCAACTGGGAAGTGTGACTGTAAAACCCATGGTTCCCAGAAAAGGCTGGCCAGGCTATACCTGGGAAGCTGGAGGTCCTCCCCTTGACTGATCCTACCAATTAATATGTTGGTGTCTGTGTGAGAATTATAGTGGACTGGTAAATGGAAAACATGAAACTGAATGGGTAGGTGTGGGCCTGAGCAAAGGCTACCCCCACCTGATAGACCAGGGGGGTGTGTCTCACATGGTAGAAGTTCGTATGTCCCACAGTGTGTGGGGCAGCTCCAGATCAGCTGCAACTTTGTTGTGGTGTCTTCAGCAGCGGCAGCTTCTGTGATGAAAGCCTGTGACTATTATAGCCACCAGCAGAGGGGGCTGCGAACTCAAGTACTCACCGCAGACATGGTTGTCGGTGCTGTGACCAATCCACGTGGTTGTGACCACTGCCAGCCCTGTTGCTGGGCAGTGCAGTGGCTGTTGATGCAATTGCCAATTCCTGGAGTTCAGCACCAAATGATGTGTTAGAACAGCGGGTCACGTCAGAACACACCACACTAGGCCCAAGCAGTTCCACATGTAAGAGGTTTAATTGAGAGGGAGAGAGGGGACAGTAGTGTGGAAAGAGAGGAGGTGGAGAGAGAGAGAGGTGGAGGAATGTTCCCTGTATATATATATGTGTTCTGACGTAGTGGCCACAGTTAAAGGTGGGAGGTGAGCACAATGGATTCTGGGAATATTGCGGCTGTTGCCATGGCAATAGGTCTGTGGACCTGCCCATGCATCTCCACAGGCTTTGGATGCCCTGATGTTAACACTTCTAAATTGGGATAATATTTTATATAATTCTTATCCTAGAAACTAGACTTATAAAGGATAGGATTGAAAACAATGTCTCTTTAATGAGGTATTAAAAGCTGCACTGTCATGCATTCATATATGTGAACTGGTAGCCAAAAACTTTGCATCTTGGGGGTGATACACTTGGTATTCATTTTAAAGAAAATGAATTGTTTGTTGGAGGTTGAGTTTTGCTTTCCATAATTATGGTTAAGCTCTAATATTGCAACAGAAACTTAAAAAATACATTTAAACTGCCAGTGTTCCATTGACTGCAGTTTGCTCACAGGCTCAGGATTCTAACCCATTCATATATGTAATTAAGAAAGAAATCAATCAAGTGGAGATGATTGCAAGAGTAATAAAAGAGTTAAAAACAGGTCCAACACTGTGTGGGCCTCTGCCTTCTATTACACAAGCTTTGTTGGGTACAGTGGTAGAAGCAAATTTAAGTCCCCTCCCACCAAGATTGGAAAAGAGATTGCAATGGGAGTTTATCTGGGATCAAACAAGGGAATGAACCATTTCAGGAATTTGTGGATAGACTGCTAAAAACAGCTGGTAGAATTTTTGGAGACAGAAATTGGACCCTCATAGTATCAGGGTCTGGTTATGGCTGCTGCTCAAGATAAAAACCCGTTATACTCTGCTAGGCCTGAATTCAGCCTTGAGCCCTCCCCGTCTGCCTCCAAATTCTCCACAGTCCCTTCCCCAAATTGTTCCCAAGATGGGAACAGCCACACCAACTACTGCATTAGGGATCATTATACTCTCTCTAGAGGTCCTACCCGCACAGCCTCCAGAATCTGATCAAGGTACCAACCCTTTCCTTAATATGCTAACTAGTGCCTTCAGAGTACTAAATGCCACGAACCCTGAGATGACTAAAAAGTGTTGGCTATGTTATGATGTGACATCCCTTTACTATGAAGGTATTGCATGTGTTAGTATTCCTATCATTTCTTTAGAAGCCTCCAATTGCAGGTATAACCATTAACAAGTCTGCATAACCCTGTCAGCTGTTACTGGAAAAGGCCTTTGTGTGGGTCAAGTCCCACAAACCCATCAACACCTGTGTAATAGTTCACACCCTCTGATAAAAGAATCTTACTGGGTACCTCTTCCCACCCTTAGACAGCTGGTGGGCCTGCACTATAGGGATTACAATCTGTATAAGTTTAGAGATTCTAAATAACAACCATGACTTTTGTGTTCTGGTCTAGATAGTGCCTAGATTGCTGTACTACCCTTATGAGGATGTACTAAATTACTGGGATCCCAAGATTGGAGACTTAATAAGACACAAAAGAGAATTGGGGATTCCTCTGGCAGTTGTTTTGGGCTGGGTTTAGGAGCTGCAGAGGTGACCACAGGATCAGCTGCTATGGCCTTACAAAATATGGTGTATGGAGAGCTGAGACCTGTCATTGATTCACATATAGAAAAAATAGAAAAGACTTTGACTGACCTCCAAGAATCCCTAACCTCTCTCTCAGAGATAGTCCTCCAAAATAGCAGAGGGTTAGACCTGTTATTTCTTAAGGAAGGAGGTCTGTGCGCTGCACTGAAAGAAGAGTACTGTTTTTATATAGACCACTCAGGAAGAGCCAAAGATAATTTAGCTAAGATTAGGGAGGGTTTAGAACAGAGGAAAAAAGAGAGAACTCAAGGCAAGAGCTGGATTGAAATTTGGTTTAATTCCTCACCTTGGCTCACAACTTTGGTCTCTACACTTGTAGGACCACTGACTATACTTCTGTTATTACTTACTATTGGCCCCTGCAGTGTGAATCACTTAGTTTCCTTAATCAGAGAACATGTCAGTACTGTAGAGATTATGATGCTGAGACAGCGATATCAGGAAATTAACCAAAATGAGATACAGCAGTGCAGTACATAATCTCAAGTTTGAGATATTGCCAAGAAAGAGGGGGAAATGTAAGAATTGAGCAAACAGGGATATATCATAAAAATACCAAAGAGCAAGGAATGTCCATTAAGCCTAAAGATAAAAAGATTCAGAAGGGTTTACAGAGCAAACACCCATCCCCAAGGAATGCCCCATTCCAGGAAAAGTCCCAGGAGAGTGGATGTCCTTCCCACCCCTCCTGTGAGCTACAGGTATCTAATCCTCACCTGGAGGAGAAAGGTTAATAGAAACAAAAGAACACTGGGAAAGATAAAGTGTAACCAGCTCAAGTTGTAAATTGTAACCAGACCACATTGTAAGCTGTAAAACTCTGTTCTGAAAAGGTATAAAAACTAAGAGCTTTGTTTCCTTGGGGTCACCTTTGCTCCAAATGCAAGATGACCCCAATATACTGGATCAATAAAAACCTCATGCTAATTACATCAATCTCCATCCCTGTTTCTCAGAGAGTGGGGCACCCAGGCCGAATTTAACAACAGGATTTTTTAGCTGATCCTTCTGAAGGAGTTTTACTACAAGCCTTTGCTCTTATACAAATTTAAAATTTTGGGGAGTAGTTGTTGCTCCAGAAAAGATTAAGAAAATATCCTTTTCAAAATTTGGGACATCAGTTACATCCTAAAAAAACTGTGGCACAGAAAATTCAAATAAGAAAAGATAGTTTACTTACTTTAAAAAGCTTCTAGGAGATATTAATTGGCTAAGACCTTACCTTCAGCTCACCATAAGAGGACTTAAGCCTGTTTGATGTTCTCAAGGGGGATGCAAATTAACTGGTAAGGGACAAATAGCTTTGCAGAAAGTAGAGGAAGCATTAGCCAACAACAGATATATTATATAGACTATAGAACAATTGTTAGATGTTTGCATTATTGCTTCTCATGTGCCCACAGGAATTCTTTTCAAAAGGGACCTGTACTGGTTTTGTGTCAACTTGACACAGGCTTGAGTTATCACAGAAAAGGGAGCTTCAATTGGGGAAATGCCTCTAGGACATCCAGCTGTGGAGCATTTTCTCAATTAGTGATCAAGGGGGTAGAGCCCCTTGTGGGTGGTGCCATCCCTGGGCTGGAAGTCTTGGGTTCTATAAGAGAGTAGGTTGAGCAAGTCAGGGGAAACAAGCCAGTAAGTAACATCTCTCCATGGCCTCTGTGTCAACTTTTGATTCCTGACCTGCTTGAGTTCCAGTCCTGACTTCCTTTGGTGATCAACAGCAATGTGGAAGTAAGCTAAATAAACCCTTTCCTCCCCAACTTGCTTCTTGGTCATGATGTTTGTGCAGGAATAGAAACCCTGACTGAGACAGGACCATTAATGTGGATTCATCTTTGTTCATCTCCAATTTAAGTTTGAATACCCTATTATCAAGCTGTTGCTGTGTTAATACAAAATTGTAGGATAAAATCAAGAAAGTATTTTAGAAAGAATGTCTTAAGAACTTGCTGAAATATTCCTTATTCCAAACAGCAATTAAATCTGTTATTGCAGAATACTGATATTTGGCCTATTGCATATGCAAGTATTTTAGGCAAATTTGATAATCATTATCCAAAAGACAAGTTGCCACAATTTGCCTCTATGCATGCTTTTGTATTTCCTGTAAGTTTACATATATAGCCAATAGAGAAAGTGGTTACTGTATTTACAGATGGCTCATCTAATGGGAAAGTAGCATATGTAATTGGATCACATGTTTATTCTCTTGAGTTTTCCTCCACTTCAGCATAAATAATTAAATTATGTGCTATAGCCACTGTTTTTGAAATGCTGAAAATTCAAGGTTTTAATTTGTATACTGATAACTAATACAATTGCAATTATAATTACAATTGCTTGAAATTGTTCCCTTTTTAGATACTGCTAATTCTCAAATTTTGCAATTATTTATGCAAATACACTCAATTTAAGAGAATGTACTGTTCCTTACTTTATAGGATATTTAAGAGTTCATACTGGATTGCCTAGACCTCTCAGGGCAATGCCACAGCAGATTTCTATACCAGGCAGATGATTAGGCCATACATAGGAACAATTAGCCCTACCATATTATTTTTCTTAAAATAGATTTATTATTTATTTATTATACATAAGTACACTGTAGCTGTCTTCAGACACCCCAGAAGAGGGTGTCAGATCTCATTACAGATGGTTGTGAGCCACCATGTGGTTGCTGGGATTTGAACTCAGCTCCTTTGGAAGAGCAGTCAGAGCTCTTAACCGCTGAGCCATATCTTCAACTCCAATAGTATTCTTTACATTATCAAAATAGTAATAGCTTGAGACAATAATTTGGTATTTTTTAGAGAATGTCCATGTCAAATTGAAAAGACTTGTCCTCAATGCCCTCAATTTCTACCTGTATCACATAATGGTGTTAATCCTTGAGGACTTATACCTAATCATTTATTGCAAATGGATGGTACTCATATATCTGATTTTGGAAAATTCAAGTATGTACATGTGATTTTACACCTTTTTGGGTGATCTGATTGCAACTGCTATAACAGGAGAAGCAACTAAAAATGTAATTAGTCATTGCTGCATTATTTTACTATGCTTGGTATAACAAATCAGATTAAATCAGATAATGGAACTGGCTATTACAGTCAAGCATTTGAGATGTTTTGAAGACAATTTAATGTTACTCATTTTACTGGGATTCTTATAATTCCAAAGGACCAGGTATTATGGAACAAATCGTACATGATAGGCAAGAAGGAGCAATATAGTCGCATACCCAAGACAGGGACAGTCACTTAGCCACTCTATTCCCTAGATGGGATTAAGAAAATAAGTAACTCTTGTGCTCCTGTCCAGCTCATCTTTAATAAACAAAAAAGGGGGAATTGTGTCCTTCCCCCAGCCTTGAGTAGGCTACACAAACCCATGATGGTTTTACAACCTAGCTAGAATGCCCTGGCTTCCCAGCATTTGCAATTTCCTATAGTAGCTTTTAGGAGTTGAGTGCTTGCAGAGCTTGCTTTGTAACTCATTCCACCCAAAACAAAGGATGGGTTTGTGGGTTTTCCCTATATAAACACAGTGCTAAAAATTAAACTTTGATCAGAGCCTTGATCAGAAATGTTGTCTTGGCTTCATCCTATTCTCACCCCCATCACACTCCATCCTTTTTAGCCTCCCTTTCAGGTAACCCAGTTCATCCTTAACTGCTGGACAGCTACATTTTTGGCAGATTTTTCCTTTGATGAGTACGAAGAGTCCTTCCTTATCCTTTTTGATAACTTTTGGTTGAATGTTGATATTATTCGATATTAGAATGGCTACTCCAGCTTGTTTCTTGGGACCATTTGTTTGGAAAATTGTTTTCCAGCCTTTTACTCTGAGGTATTTTCTGTCTTTGAAACTGAGATGTGTTTTCTGTATGCAGCAAAAAGGTTTAGTGCTGTTTATGTATCCAGTCTGTTAGGCTATGTCTTTTTATCAGGGAATTGAATCCATTGGTGTTCAGAGATATTAGGGAATAGTGATTGTTGCTTCCTGTTATTTTTGATGTTATTTTTATGTTTGTGTGCCTATCTTCTTTTGAGTTTGTTTAAAGAGGATTACTTTCTTGGTTCTTCTAGGGTTTAGTTTCCCTCCTTGTGTTGGTATTTTCCATCTATTATCTTTTGTAGGGCTGGACTTATGGAAAGATATTGTGTAAATTTGTTTTTGTCATGGAATGTCTTGGTTTCACCATTTATGGTAATTGAGAGTTTTGTTGAATATAGTAGCCTGGGCTGTCATTTGTGTTCTCTTAGAGTCTGTATAATATATGTCTTGGATCTTCTAGTTTTCATAGTCTCTGATGAGAAGTCTGATGTAATTCTGATAGGACTGCCTTTGTATGTTATTGGACCTTTTCCCCTTAAGGCTTTTAATATTCTTTCTTTGTTTTGTGCATTTGGTGTTTTGACTATTATGTGATGGGAGGAATTCCTTTTCTGGTCCAATCTACTTGGAGTTCTGTAGGTCTCTTGTATGTTTATGGGCATCTCTTTCTTTAGGTTAGGTAAGTTTTGTTCTATAATTGTATTGAAGTTATTTACTGGCCCTTTAAGTTGGGTGTTAGCATCCAGAACCTGCGGCAGATATATGGGCGGGTCCACAGACCTGTAGCCAGGTGAGCGGTGCTCTCCACGCGGAACAGCAGCCTCTATGGTGGTACTGGGAGCGCTCCCTGGGCAGGGTACTGGGAGCACTCCCTGTGTGGGATGGAATGTAGCAGCGGCGGCAGAGGGAGCCACTCTACCTGGCAGCCAGGGTCCCAGCGGCCGCTCCACGTGGCCGTGTACCCTGTCTGCCCCGGCAGTGAGGAGCCAGTCGGTAGACGCAAACTGCCACGCTCCAGGGTCTCAGCACCAAAATGATGGGTTTTGAGTTGCGGCAGGAAGCGTCTGCAGACACCAGGCCCAGGCAGTTCCACGTGTAAGAGGTTTAATTGGAAGGGGGTGGGGGGTAGCAGCACAGGAAGAGAGAGGGGAGAGAGAGAAGAAAAGAGAGAAAGATGGAGGAAAGTACCCATATATATATATATATGTCATGACGTAGCAGTCCAGGTAAAAGTGGGAGCTGAACCCAATGGATTCTGGGAATATGGTGGCTGTTGCCCTGGCAACAGGTCTGTGGACCCGCCCATATATCTGCCTCAGGTTCTGGATGCTAACATTGGGAATATTCACTCTCTTCTCTATCTACTGCCTTTAGGTTTGGTCTTCTCATTGTGTCTTGGATTACCTCAATGTTTTGGGTTAGGAGCTTTTTGTATTTTGCATTTTGATTTTTTAAAATTTTTTATTTTATTAGATGTTTTCTTTATTTACAATATCTCCTTTCCCAGGTTCCCCTCCAAAAACAAAAAGATAAAAAATAAAATAAAATAAAAAAAACAAAAATTAAAACAATCCCCTGTTCCCTCCTCCCTCCCCCTGCTCACCATCCCACCCCTTCTTGCTTACTGGCCCTGGCATCCCCCTACACTGAGGCATAGAACCTTCAGAGGGCCAAAGTCCTCTCCTCCCATTGATGACCGACTTGGCCGTCCTCTGCTATACATATGCTGCTGGAGCCATCAGTCCCCCCCATTTGTACTCTTTGGTTGGAGTTTTAGTCCCTGGGAGCTCTGAGGGTACTAGTTAGTTTATATTGTTGTTCATCCTAAGGGGCTGCAATCCCTTCAGCTCTTTGGGTCTTTTCTCTAGCTCCTTCATTGGGAACCCTGTACTCAGTCCAATGGATGTCTGAGAGTCATGCTCTGACAAGGCATAGCCAGGGACTGCTCTGTGAGGGGATGAGGGGATCTTGCCCCTGCTTTATAAACACAGGGAGCAGAGAGGAAGTTGTAGGTTTTGTGACTTCATAGGCACTCACCTCTCCTTCAGAGCCTTGGGTTCAGGAGCACAAAGATGACCTCTAAATACAATTACACCTTTTTAAAAGACTTTAATGGGATACATTTTAGTAAAGAAAGATTGAAGAACAAGTAAATAGAGAAAATATGGGCACATAATTGTTCCAATCATTTAGATGATTGCAACATAGACTAGTAGAGGTTCAAAGTAAAATATGGTTAATGGAACTTCAATTTGAAGAGTCAAGAAGTATTACAGGATTATAGTATTTATATTATTATAGTATAGTATATTTAAAAAGAATTGACCTTTGAGAAAAAAACAGGGAGAATGTGTCTTTATGATTCTGGTACACTTGCTCACATAGCAATTTCCAACTCTATCCATTCTTCTGAAATGTCATGATTTTATTTTTCTTTGTGGGTGGTTATATATAATTTGGTATACAAATGCGCCACATTTTCTTGCCTGTTCATCTGCTGATGGACATCTAGGCCATGGCAAAAAGTGCCACAGTGAACATGGCTGTTCAAGGACCTCTGAGATAGGACATAAAAGCTTTTGGGTGTATACTCAGGAGTGATTCGTCTGGGTCATATGGTCTTCATGGTTTAAACTCACCAATGTACATTCACACCAAGCACGAGTAAAGGTCTCTCTTTCTTCCCATCCCTACCAGCATTTGGTGTTGTGTGAAGTAAGCCATATCTGTGCTAACTTGGTTTCATGGAAGGATTGTAACCTGCAATGTGTGACTCTACTCTTCTCAACATCCTTTCTTTCTCCCTTAACTCCATTTCATCAATATGCTCAGACCCCTAGGTTGTGCATCTGAGTGATGGATTAAAATGAATCTTTAACATATCTTGCTTTCTTTTTCTGGAAAAAGTCAATAGTCTATAGCTTTAACAATTCTTTCTCAAGATGAATGAAATATACACAAGTAGGTAGGGTTTCATGAGAAAAGAGGTATTTAGGTTATGTTGAAATATAAACAAGTGCTATCTGATCTTTAAAAAATGGTATCTTCCTGGGCCCAGAATAAAGACACTTGCTACAAGCATGACAACAGGAGTTTAGTTCCAAGGCCCACATGATAGATGGAGAGAACCCATTCCCACAAATAAAAATAAAAATATTTATTTATTTATCCTCATATAAATGCATATGCACATACATATGTACACACAAAATAAAGTAAAATAATTAACATAGTATCTTCTATATACATGAATTAAAATAAGTATTATCTTCACTATGGTAATGTAGAGTTGGGATTTTGAGTTACTATTATGCCATTAACTTATATTGATAATGACAAGAGCAAATTTCCTTTTCTCCCTCTAAATGTTGTTGATTTTCACTTTTATTTTGTATTTTAGCTACTTAAATAGACACCTTGAATTTCTTCAGGCAATTTAAAGTATCATTTCAGAAAACTTTCCCATCAGAAAAAAATACACAAAAAGAGGTCAATATAAAACCAGTTTTATTCATCACAATGATAAGTAGATAAAATTATCAACATTCATATTGGTAGCTTTACACAGAATGGGTTTGATTAAAGTATCTTTTAGACACTCTTGAAATTATTTTTGAGTTCATGATCACATGGGGTATACTTTAAAAACTCAGAAATATCTTTTTATTCATGTTGCTTTTCAAAATGTTGTTCCAGCTCCTGATGAGGACCGTTTTTTCTTTAAGATACAAATAGTGGTACTTACAATAATACAAACTAGTACAACAGAGCCCACCACAGACAGCACAATAGTAGAAATGCTAACTCCGGAACGTGGCCTTTCATCAGGGATAGGCTCTGCCTGAGGGGTGAACAGTGCTACCTGTGCGATGTTGGATAGTCCTGAACTCAATTTGCTTTTGTCGACACTTTCAATGGCAATGAATAAGTAGGTTGCATTTTCTTCAGGGATATTTTCTGGTTTAAAGACAAAGGTTTCCTTGGAGTTGGCTTCATTTGGTATAAGGCTAGTTGTATCAACCCGAAGAGAATTATTAAAATTGTCTCTGAGGTCAATGATATTTTCATTTGTTCTTATGATATACTGTTGAACTAAAAAAATGTTATGTGTGGGGTTAGTTACTATATCACACCATATTAAATTTCTTTCTAATTGTCCTCACAAATATTTAGTCATGCTTACATCAAAAGTCTTATTCATTTTTCTGTAAAAGCTGAGTTCTGACATTTATTTATTTATTTATGGTTTTCCCAGACAAGGTTTCTCTGTATAGCCCTGGCTGTCCTGGAACTCACTCTGTAGACCAGGCTGGCCTAGAACTAAGAAATCTGCCTGCTTCTGCCTCCTAAGTGCTGGGAGTAAAGGCATGAGCCACCAGTGCCCAGGTGACTTCTGACTTTTAAAGACAGCCATGCATGGAAAGCAAGGCCTGTTTCATAAGCTATAAAACATCAGATCCTAAAAGTCCTTCTTGACTGAGTTGTCAGTCATAAGTGCTCTCCTCTAGCTGACCTATCTGTTCTTGCATCACCCTGGACATCTCTCACTTAGGCCAACCCACAAGTGTTCTTGTTCTTACCTTTTCCAACATCATAATCATCTCCTGGGGCTGTCCATGTTAGACTGATCTCTTCCCCATCAAGTGTGGCCTGGAGGTCTGTGATTCGATTTGGTGGGTACATATCAGGCAACGGGCTATTTGGAACATTGGACATCACAAAGGCCCCTCCAGACGCTGTCCTGCTGAAATTCTCCAGGACTGGCTGGGTAGCCTCAGTTGTTTCGGGTCGGGGTGGGTTCCCTTGAATTTCTCCTGCATTTAAAATTCTCTAGTTAAATCAATTGAAACTGTCTACTGTTTTTAGAACTCAGTTAGTTAGCTTCCTGACCCTCCTTGTCTTTATTTTCTTCTTTCTCTTTACATTCCTACTCTGTAATTTCATGTTGTGCTACAGTCATAAGCATTCCATTTGTGGAATAATTCATCCTCCAGAATTCTTACCAGGATATTGTCAAATCAAATAGGACAATAACTTGCTTTGAAATGAACAGTGCATTTAATGAGGATGTTATATAATATGTTACATAAATTAACAAAGCAAAACAAAACAAAAGAAATCAAAATAGATCCAAAATCAAACAGGCAGGTATGAAACCTAGGCTAGCCTCAAATGGACTTTTGTAGCCAAGGACAACCTTGAAATCCTTATCCTTCTTCTTGCCTCTGTCCCCTAAGTGCTGGGATCACAGGAGTATGTCACCATGCCTTCCTAACATATGGCTTAAGAAAAGTATTGCTTCATTTCTCAATTATTTTCTGATCAGAAATGTGTCTGGGGAAACCAACACCAGTTCTATCCTTAACATTCAGATGGCTCGCGTCCCTTCATGCCCAAAGTGCTAAGACGTAATGCTCTTATTCCATTACTTAGCTTTCTGTCAAAGCTTAAAAACGTGAGAGCACATGGACCTCAGAGGACAGACTACCCACTGGCTTGCACTTCTGTTCCTAGTGTAGTGTTCATCTCTTTTGTCTGGAGCTGAAAGGTGGACATTGTTGCTGATAGTCCAAGAATATTCCACAGTAACAATTGCTAGTTGATAGGTTTTCAGCATTCATTGGTTGCTTAGATTGTGTTAACGTAGAGGTAGTTGTATAAAGATCTCACTCTAGAAGTGGGGGAGTTATATTTTGAACTGTAAAATGTTTGCAGCCTCCACTATTTGAAATCATGAAAATGATTCACTGGATTTCTGAAACTAGGAGCCACTCACCATCCACTACCCAGCCTGGAATGTATGCCGCTCTGCTTGACGGATGGCGTAAACTTCTCCTGGCAGAGTTTGTTCCTCCATCTGCACGGACTTTTAAGCTATACCTGCCATTGTCTGAATAAGCTGTGAAGTACCTGGAGTAGACCCCATCGTCCTTGAAAGCATCAGCCCCTTGTTAAAAGCATGAAGAAATGGATTACAGTCACTGTAACAGATGAGAAGTTAGTGTGCGTTTCACCACACGCTTGGACTTATATGCATAGCCTCTTCCTGTGCTTACAGTTTCACACTTCAGTGGGAGTGCATCTCCATCAGTTTCTGCCCAAATAATACATTATTGAGTGGTGTACCCTTGACTCACTTTGGTATGTATATACATGCACTTATATAACACTGTAACCCACACTGATAATTGTGTATGCAACATAAATACTTTAATACTGTATCTCTCTGTGCCCTGCCAACTTATACAGAGGTCATAAGACTCTTCTTACCATTTATCTTCCAATTGATTGACTGTCAGTTTCCTAAATTAATCTCCCTGTGTTATCTTCTGCTTATATAAGTTAGGCCCTTCCTGTGGCAAATGTCGCTTCATGTAAGACTTAATTATCACAATTCCTCCTGAGCTACCAAATTCACTTCTTTTTCTTTATAGTCAACAACTTCAGTTTCTTCTCTTTTCTTTCCTTTTCTTTGTTTGGTTTTGTTTTTATACTACCAATGACATATCTCTGTAATTCAACTCAGAAAAATTACATTTTACTCTTGGAATAAATGTTTGGGGGAATCTCAGAAATGTTGTAGTATAAGTCTCTTACAAAGATGAGCACTTGGGTCACTAGATAAATTAAAAAATGTATTTCCCCATTCTTCACGTGACTCCTCTGTACACAGAAGCATGCAGCGCTGGCCTCAGCTCTCCGCAGTCTTTTCCTTTTCTTCCTTTCCAGTAAAGGAACTTTAAATTAGTTTGTTCTCCCTATGAACTAAATGCTCATCTGGTAATCTAGTAAAATACCAGGAAATGATGCAAGGAGCATGAAGTGACATCCAGTGTAGACAGGGCTGGGAATTGGTGAGAGGTAGTTGAGGAATTATTGTTGCAATGAGAGAAAATGTGATATTCACTCTAAGAATAGTCAAATATAGCAGAAGGCAAGTTTTTAGAATGACATTGCAAAATGCACTGATAGGCGTCTTTACTCATTCATGTGTGGACAGATTGGTTATTTTATTCACTGACTTCCACACAAGGTTCCACTCACAGGAGAACTCGGAGTGCACGGAAAGGATTTCTGCACCCCCTCCCTACAGAGCAGCCATTACAGTTCCTTCAGTACCACCTCCCTACAGAGCAGCC
>NW_022196898.1:92227450-92238937 GCF_008632895.1 Mastomys coucha
CTCCCTACAGAGCAGCCATTACAGTTCCTTCAGTACCACCTCCCTACAGAGCAGCCATTACAGTTCCTAGCTTCCTGCCAGACAGACCCATCATCTGATGCTGCAGTGCCCAGCCCCCTGCTCTGTGCTACCTCTAGCCTCTCCTGGCCCCTAGCTCTCAGGACTCTATCTGTGCCTTGTTCCAGCTGTGGGGAATCACTCTTGCTTCATTCCCGTCAGCTGTCAGGGTCCCAGGTTCTATTGCTCTCTCCCACGCAAGAGACAATTCCTGCATCCCCTGCTTTGATTGCAATTTTTTGCTGATGCTCCTCTAAGAAGCATGTACCTAGAAGGAATGGTAGTGTTCTCCGTCTTCTGAATGAGCTTGTATTAGTTGGAGTCAGGCATTGCCTATCAAGACTACAAATAAAATTTTGGCAGTAGCTGACATATACAGAATGCTTACCATGTGCAAGATGATTGCTAAGCCCTTAGGCAATACCCTATTGCATTTCCTGCTGGTCTTGCTATTCCTTCCTAATCTGTGTTAACTCTTCAGGCGGCCATCTTGTTGTACCCACTGCCCCAGGAAAACATGACACATTTGCAACTATAAGCATAGAGGCTTATTCAGAAAAGTCTGTGAATTACCTGCCCCGTTGTCCAGCAGGACTAGCTCTTTTTTCTTTCCAGTGTTTGATTCTATGGTAGCTGTCACTCGGGCTCCAATGATGGGGGTGTACCCTTGTAGAACTTCGGCATACACAATCGTTGGGCTGGGGAAAATGTTAGTGTCCGTGTTTACCTTAGCATTTACAGTGATTGGTGGCACAGAAGAACTTGCTGCCCGAGAGGTTACTGTAATCGTTAGTATCTCTGAGGTCACTTTGGCTTCCAGGTTGTAAGTCCAAACGCCCACCTAAAATTGTCAATGAAACATGCAGCAAGCATTTAGAGTCCAATGACATGTTTTTTTTTTCATTATGTTATTTTAAAATAAAGCATAGAAGTAAAAAAAAATAACAAATTGTGTTCAATGGTCTTAGAAATGACTTGATTCCTCAGTACTGAAGCTGCGGCTGTTAGACAGGGATCCAGGCTAGTGTTACGCATGATATTTGCATTTTGTGATATCTCAACCAGAAAATAATGTTTTGATAAGTCTCCCTTTCCTTCGGCATTGTTCTCTGGTGTCAGTGTCATATATTCCATGACTCTGGCAGGCAGAATTGGAAACTTCGGCATGCTAGGTCACCAGGCCTCTCCATGGTTCTTCCTCCCTGTTCCCAGATGCCTTCTCTTTTCTATCAACCCACATTTTCTTTTCCCTTTACCAGACACCATAGCTCTCTGGATCATACAGGTAAGGGAATTACATACATTTTACTTTCATTTTGAAGATGGTAAAGTTGGTGTACTCACTCACATTTATGATGTGCTTAGAGCCTCTTTGGAAAAATATCTTTAGGGGGAAATTAAAATGCTAGTGGCTTACCTGAGCTGTTCCTGGGATACTGAGATAGGCCATTTTGGAATCCATGTCCATTGTGAAATTAGTGATTTGTGTTCCTTTGGGATCCCAGAGATAAATGGCAGGGGCTTGATTACTCCAGGTGACAAGAAAGAATGTGTCCTTTCCCACGGTGCTGTCAATTACTACAGTGTCATTCAGCCAGAGACTATTGTTCAGTATGGCACCCTTGCTTTCAAGCTGTTAAATGTAAAATAAACAACAAAAAACAAGAAAAGCCCAAAATCTTAAGGAGTTTAGAAGAAAATAATTTTATTCCTTTTTCTTCTCTAGATATTTCCTCATATTTGATCTGAAGACAGTCTTACATATGCTGAATTACCTTAGTTTTCTCTCCCCTCCTCCCTCCTTTCTTTCCTCCATCCCAATAAATTTGCACTCTTTCTGAAGGCTTCTTGGCATGTGTCAGTTCCAAGGTTGGTAATGCAGACTCTGAAGAAGTGACAGAGTATAAGAGGAGACTTAAAGTGGAAACATCAGCTGAGAAGTTGGGACAGTGACCCTGCTATTTTTGCATAGTTTTCTGGAAAATGCTGCTGTTGACTGTTGGCAGTGAAGTATGTTGAAACCCACATGGAATTAGTATAGAACATGTGAGTATGTGACATGTGCTTTATTCATCTTACTGATGGCCTGAAAGATAGTGCTTGGTGTGATTCGAGTATTTTAACTGGAACAGAGTAAAGGCTCCCACAGTGAAGCAATGACAGGTGTGTAGCTGGGACAGAGCGCAGTGGTAGGAAGCTTGCTTAGTGTGTTAGAGGCTCTAGGTTCAGTCCCTAGGAAGGCAGGAAAGACAACAGAGACAAACACTCTTGGGGAAATTACCAAGGAGGAATTTTTAAGTTTTCCCACAGGATTGAGAGTGAAGCTTTGGACGTAGAGTTCATCCAAAAGGGGAAAACTGGTTTTGAAGGCAAGAATCTTGAGAAGAGAGAATGCAAGCTATAGGGTCTCTTCTGAGAGGAGGCATAGAGGAGCTATTTGGCTATGCTGACACTTCTTAGCTGAAAGAATCAACATCTTAAATTATTTTTTTAATTTACAAAATTGCATGTTTGTCATGTAACAATGGTGTTTTGAAACTCTATAAACATGTAAATTAAACTAATAAACACAAGGGTTTCCTCACTACTCATGTTTTTTTTAAATCTACTTTCTCATCTATTGCCTCAAAAAGGATAAAAGATAAAATGCTATTAATGGTAGTTGTCACTGTGTTCATGTAATACATCTCTTGGACTCGCTTATTATTTAATTGAACGTGTGTGTCTATATCCCATACCTCTTACCAGCTGATGCTAATTATGGCCTTATAGTTTTATCTTTGTGAATTCAGCTATTTTGGATTTCTGGATTTCTGCTGTACTTGAGATCATGCACCTCATCTTTCTGTGCTCAGTTTATTTCACCTAACAGGAAGTCCAAGCATATCTAGCTTTATCCATGCGGGTGCTTCCTAGGGCTGCTATTTTAGGAACAATAGAATGAAGGAACCATTTCTAATGTATCCTAGATGTCAACCCCCCAACACCTTCAGTCCTGATAGGAGCAAGACAACCCTTTGAAGCATCACTCTGTTGTCTAAAATCTTACTCCCAGATTAAGCTGACAACTCTCTCAATGGATGTGGAGAACTTTTGATTGGGAATACCATTTTTTGTCTCTTCATCAGGAACATCACAGAAAACAAGGTCACATTGGTCCCACACTGGCATTAGGAGAAATAGATGTGGGGAGTAGGTTTTGCTTTGTATTCCAGATGCCATCCCTAAGCCCAACTTTTCATCAACTCAGATGACTGGACCATACTTCTAACTGGCCATTCTTTACCTCTGACATTTCCACCCATTATGCATATGAATACGGATCAACTATAAATATTTGTGTTTTCTTTTTGTTTTCTCTCTATTTCAGAACTTACAATAAGTATCTCAAATGAGAAAAACAGAATTTTATTTCTACTTCTTGTACACATTAAAAACCAAACCAAACCAAACAAAAACACACAAACAAGTGCTAAAGTCTTGAATATCTGTATTTCTTAAATGTTTCCTTTCTGGTTGATTTCATGTACTCTGCCCTTATACCTTTTCTTGGTTATGGCAAAAGCAACCACAAAACCTCTAGGAATGGGAAAACACTGACCTGAAGTGACTTCTGGGTGACATCAGCATTTTCTGAAGCCAGGGCCCCAAAAGCATCAATGAGTCCATTGTTCTCCGCTTCATCTGAAGAACCAACATGCGTTCCACCTAAAATATGAATGAGTAGGCTGTTATTTTGCAGAACAAGAGTTCTTACCATGATTCAATGATTAACGAGGTAATAGTTCAAATAAAGTTAAAATTTCCATAGGGATTAAATTAAATATTTGAAAAGTAAGTTTAGTTTAATACATTATAATTGCAGAGCAAATTCCACCTTATTATCTTAGTTTGGCAATATCAGTTGCCTGAGGTACTTCATCTGGTTTCAGTTACGAAAGGTACTAGACTATGCATATTTAAGTTCACAGATTTGGTTCTTTAGGGGAATTATGAACTCTTATTTACATCATTTAGATTTTTTTTCAGAAGAAAATAGCTTTGAAGTAGAAAACTGGAAAGAGAAAGAATTGCTGTATAAAGGTATCTTGACAACGCCTGGTATTGGTTAGAATATTTGTGTGAGAAATAAATTGTAAAATAACCATAAAGTGTTTGAGTGGTAGGAGTTTGTATAGCCAGACACAAAAAAACCTCATGTATATATATACTAGTTTGGTACCATGAAAACCAAAATTGATACTTGTATGTTCTACTATGTTTGAGAAGGTGCTAGAAGCATGTAATCAGTTTTAATCACATCTGTATATTAAAATAAGTTACCATACTTAATGTTAAATAAGTTACCATAGTTTGTATTTTCTCATTGTCTTTTAGTCCTGGAAAATCCCAGACAATGTTCAAATCCTGTCTCAGGAGCCACTTGATTCTGTATACCTCCTTTTCCCTGCATCCTTACTACAACATTTTGGGAGCAGAGAAGGCTTGTAAGTCTCTATTAAATTTTATTCTGTATTCTTCCTGCTGTGAAGGAATGTGATCTGTGTGTTTGGATTGATTGTTTTATGTGTCTTTTCTATCCATGTGGACATAGAATGTGATGAGGACAGAGGCTGGGTCTGTTTGACTCTGCTCTCCAATCCCTGGCCTGGCTCTTGCAAAACTGGGCTTAGAAGAAGTAGTTGAATGTCAGCTCTACATTTGTACACAACAATTGAAAGTCTGTGATGTAGAGATCATGTTTTACCTGTCAGAATGCTCATGTTTGTTACAGCTAAATCAGCAGATGGTCCCAAGGCAATGAAATGAACGACGGCCCCGCTGTCTTTCACCTCGTCAATACAGAGTTTGGCTGTGCTGTCCTCCCCATCACTCAGCAGCACAATCTCAGTCCCATCGGTCTGGTATCCTTTATTGTTAAATGCCTGCAAGCATAATTCAGAATACCATTATCATGTGAGATCATCTATCCTCATGAAAAGTTAGAAAAAAGAAACTATAGAAAGAGTATAGGATAGAGATAATTTCTAGTTTAGAATCATAGAGTTTATGCTCAATAATCCTTGAAGAACATAAGCAATTTGTCTGTCTCCCCCCAACACAGAGGATATTTGTTCAATTGAAAGATGAGTGGGATCAGAAATTATGAAAAATTCACATGGACTAAATGACATCTGACCTCAGAAAACCCAGGCAAATAAATACTTAAAATATGGATCTCATTGTCTTCTCCTGCTGTCTTCTGACAAACCAGTCAGTTTATACAAAATCAGTCATATATACAGCCTGGTACAGTGATCAACCACATAGCATTAAAATGTAATGGAATCCAGATTAGAAAACCTTTTTTTAAAAATTAATTCTTTTTTCTTAGATATTTTCTTAATTTACATTTCAAATGGTATCTCCTTTTTTAGTTTCCCCTCCAGAAAAAAAAAAAAAACTGTTCCCTCCCCTCTCCCCCTGCTCACCAACCTATCCTCTTGCACTTCTGGCCCTAGCATTCCCCTACACTAGGGCATAGAACCTTCACAGGACCAAGGGCCTCTCCTCCCATTGATAACCAACTAGGCCACTCTCTGCTACATATGCAGCTGGAGCCATGAGTCTCATCATGTATACTCCTTGGTTGGTGTTTTAGACTCTGGGAGCTCTGAGGGTACTAGTTAATTCATATTGTTGTTCGTCCTAAGGGGCTGCAAACCTTCAGCTCCTTGGGTCCTTTCTCTAGCTCCTTCATTGGGGACCCTGTGCTTAGTTAAATCCTTTAAATACTTAGATAACAGGTAGCTAATGGTCTAAGCATGTTGAAGTTGCAGATGAGACAGAGTCTCATTCATCCCATGCTGGCCTCAGATGACCTAGCCAAAGATGATCTTGAAGTTTTGATCTTTGTACCTCGATTTCCCAAGTGCTAAGATAGCATATACATCAATGTTATTTTTTTCCTGTGTGTTTTTTCTAGAACCTTTTAAGATTACTTATGCTAAAATCAAGAAGCAAGTAAGAACAGTAGAACTTCACTTTTTCCTAAAAGCAAAACAAAGATCAAAATACATGTGCAGTGGGATTTTTACCTGAAAAGCAGTCTTGATTCCAGAGCAGATGGACGTCCCTCCATTCGCACTTGTAGGTAATGTTTGCAAGAGCTTGTCTCTCTCGATGTCACTGATTATTTGAATCAGCTCGCTCTTAATAGTGGCCTGGCTATGAAAGTGTACCATCCCTACGAAGGACCTATTTTCAATTATCTGCTTTAGAAAGTATTTTGCTGCTTGGTTCATTCGACTGAGACGATCAGAAGACTGAGTAAAAAATGATAAGAAAAGAAATTAGTGACATTTCTCAGGCTACATGTGTGTAGTGATTTTGAACGTTCTTCTGTCTTCCATGAAATCCCATGTCACTGTGGTTCATCTCGTCAGTCCCTCTCATTCTTTGCCCTTTCAATAACCACCTTCCCTTCCCTTCCTTGCTGACGCTTTAATTTCTGCTTTAGCACATCTGTCCACCCCACAGTGCAGTCACTGAGTGCTTTATCGTATTACATCTGCTTGTTTGTGACTCATATTCATTTTATCAGATTCTTTTTTTTAAAGATTTATTTATTACTATATATAAGTACACTGTAGCTGTCTTCAAATACACCAGAAGAGGGCGTCAGATCTCATGGTGGTTGTGAGCTACCATATGGTTGTGGGGATTTGAACTCAGGACCTTTGGAAGAGCAGTCAGTGCTCTTACCCGCTGAGCCATGTTGCCAGCATTTTTATCAGATTCTTATTGGTGACACATATATTATGAAGTCTGGATCAGATGAGGTTGTAGTTCTGAGTGGAACACTTAGTCTGGTCAGGAGGGGCACAGGCAGTATCAATAAAACGTAAGGAACCGGAGATATGCAAAAGGCAATTTTGGAATCGGCAGAGTTAGCTCCTATACAGCACTCCTGGAGCCCAGCCCTACTCTTGGTGAAAATGAGTGTCTCTACTAAATTATGGGGGACAAGAATGACTTACGTAGTTAGCTGATGCTGAGACAGAGAGAAAAACATTTCTGGAGTATAATGATATCTGCTTTTTGCTTTGTTTTATGAGACAGGGTCTGACTGCAGCCCAACTGACTTTGAACTTGCCTAGTCCCCCAAAAGCTAGGATTACAAGAACATACTTTCATTGCTCATCCTAAATGAACTATAAACATCTGAAGTACATTTCTATTCTCATAATAAAATCAACAACAAAAGCAAAAGAAACGAACACATGAACTCACAGCCATACTCCCGGACACATCAAGAACTAGGCACACAATTCTTTCTCTGATCCTCAGCAGTGAGAAGAAGGGTGGAGAGGGTGGCATCTCCATGGGCGTGCTGTTATTAAAATCCTCAGAATTGCTGATCACTTCCCATGTGCTTCTGTAATTGCACATTTTATTGTGGAGAGTTGGAGCCTCTTGGTTATGGTTTTCTTTTTTACAGAATTGAGTCACCTAAAAGTGTAATAAAGTGTAGAAAATTACTATCTCATGTATTAAAAATTGATCTGGAAAACAAAGCAAAAGTATGTCCAGTGTTAGAAATTAAAAGTAATTATGATGGTCTACCAAAGTGGCCATAGTTGATACTTTGTTATGAATGCATGTAACAATAGTTATCAAAGAAAAAGTGGCAGTTGATAATGGGGCCATGGGAGTGGTCTGAAGGAAGCTATCTGGGAGGGTTCAACTTTAATTAAAAACACATTTTTTTTAAAAAAAAATTAAAGAATATGTATAGTATTTATCAATATGCATGCTCAAGTAAAATACTATTAACACTAAAGTAGACTTATCATTATAATAGTTAACAATAACTATCTAGCTATTAATAGACAATAGTGTTAATACTATGTAATGTAGAATGAATACTTACTGTCAGTCAATGTTCTATGAACTCTACATTAACATCCTCATGTCATGCTTAACATCTGTTATATCTCAGGTAGAGTGCTTGCCTAGCAATGTGTATTTTCTTACTTTTATTTCCATCACCACCATCATCATCATCATCATCATGATTATTTTAAAATTAATGATATTAGACTAATTATAGATTCTGGACATAGTTACTGATATACTTACAGAATCGATACTTTGCATGAACATTATGGATGCCTTTTCTGATTGAACTTTATCAGGGAAGAATTGACAATCCTTTTCATATAACTTTGTGGTGGAATTATTTCTGCACCTTCTGGTTATACAGCTTCCCCCTTGGCATGTATGGACTCTATTCATACCCGTGATACCTGTGGAGCACCTGAAAATATGGAAGTGAATATAAGACACAACTTAGTCATTCATTTGAAAAGTGGTCCTCTTCCCTGCGCTTGCTGGCATGGTATTTCTTTTGTAGGTGCCATGACCTTCCCATACTGCTGGCAAAGTTTAAGAGGGCCAATCAAAGAAATCATTAGTTTTTCAAGAATCTGTAATGATCTTCTAGTTGGGGCTGGTGGCCTGAGCAGACCCTTGGGCATGAACTCGGCAGCCAGTCCCACAACACCCAGAAAAAGCTCCACTCTCAGGCACTTTAATATGCCCAGGTGCACAGGATCCTGGGGTCCCAGGAGCTTGGCCATACCAGGATTTTAGGGTTCCAGAGGCAATTTGACTCCCAGGATCTCTGACACATTCAGGATCTCAGGATCCCAGAATCATAGGATCATAGAGACAGCTGAACTCTGAAGAGTTCTGACACAACCAGAATCACAGGAAGAACAGGCTTCAGTCTGATATAGTCAGGGTAGGTAGCACTAGAGAAAACCAGATGGCAGGAGGCAAGCATAAGAACATAAGGAACAGAAATCAAGGTTACGTGGCACCATCAGAACCCAATTCTCCCACCATAGCAAGTCCTGGATATACCATCACACCAGAAAAGCAAGATTTGGATCTAAAATCATTTCTCATGATGGTGATAGAGAACTTTAAGAAGGACATAAATAACTCCTTTAAATAAATACAGGAGAACACAGTTAAACAGCTAGAATCCCTTAAAGAGGAAACACAAAAGCCCCTTAAAGAATTACAGGAGAAAACAATCAAACAGACATAGGAAATGAACAAAACCATCCAAGATCTAAAAATGGAAATAGAAACAATAAAGAAATCACAAAGGGAGACAACCCTGGAGGTAGAAAATCTAGGAAACAGATCAGGAGACATAGATGTAAGCCTCACCAACAGAATGCAAGAGACAGAAGAGAGAATCTCAGGGACAGAAGATACCATAGAAAACATTGACACAACAGTCAAAGAAAATGTAAAAAGCAACAAGCTCCTAGCCCAAAATATCCAGAAAATCCAGGACACAATGAGAAGAGGAAATATAAGGATAATAAGTATAGAAGAGAGCAAAGATTCTGAACTCAAAGGGCCATTAAATATCTTCAACTAAATTATAGAAGAAAACTTCCCTAACATAAGGAAAATGATGCCTATAAACATAAGAAGCCTACAGAACTCCAAATTGTTTGGAGCAGAAAAGAAATTCCTCCTGTCACATAATAATCAAAACACCAAATACATTAAATAAAGAAATAATATTAAAAGCAGTAACGGAAAAGGTCAAGTAAGATATAAAGGCAGGCCTATCAGAATTACACCAGACTTCTCACCAGAGACTATGAAAGCTAGAAGATCCTGGGTAGATGTCATACAGATGCTAAGAGAACACAATGCCATCCCAGACTACTATACCCAGCAAAACTCTCAATTACCATAGATGGAGAAACCAAGATATTCAAAAAGAAAACCAAATTTACACAATAACTTTCCATAAATCCAGCCCTACAAAGGATAATAGATGGAGAACACCAGCACAAAGAGGGAAACTACGCCCTACAAAAAGCAAGAAAATAATCTTTCAACAAACCCAAAAGAAGATAGCCACACAAACATAATTCTACCTGTAACAACAAAATGGTCCCAAGAAACAAGCTGGAGTAGTCATTCTAATATCAAATAAAATCAACTCTCAACTAAAAGTTATCAAAAATAGATATGGAAGGACACTTCATACTGGTCAAAGGAGAAATCTACCAATTGATGAACTCTCAATTCTGAACACAAAGGCACCAACATTCGTAAAAGAAACTTTACTAAATCTCAAAGCAGACATTGCACTCCATACAATAACAGTGGGAGACTTCAATACCCCTCCCTCAGCAGGCACACATACACATGGAAGCTGGGCAATTCAATGATAACTTGGTCAAGGAAGAAATAATAGAAATTAAGTGCTTTTTAGAATTTAATGAAAATGAAGACACATCATACGAAAACTTATGGGACACAATGAAAGCAATGGTAGGAGGAAAACTCATAGCACTAAATGCCTCTAAATAGAAACTGAAGAAAGCTTATACTCACAGCTTGATAGCACCCCTGAAAGCTCTAGAACAAAAAGAAGTAAATACACCCAAGAGGAGTAGCCAGCAGGAAAGAATCAAACCAAATAGAAAAAAAGTACTATATAAAGAAGAATCAACCAAATCAGGAGCTGATTCTTTGAGAAAATCAACAAGATAGATAAACCCTTAGCTAGACTAACCAGAAGGCACAGAGATAGTATTCAAATTAATAAAATCAGAAATGAAAAGGGAGACATAACAATGAAATATATCTTAAAATAACTATTCTGTTTGTTGAATATCAACAGTTGAAAAATATTAAAATCATGTTCTACCAAGAAACCCCCAAATTTAATAATGTTCATTACCAAGGGCTCAATCTCATCCTTACTCAATGATTTCTGACAACTTATTAAACAAATATCAAATCAAAATACAACTTTAAAAAGTTCTGTCTCCCTTGAAGTGCCAGAGTCACGGGAAAGTCAGGGAGCCTCCACCCATTCAGAGGAGAAGGGGATGGGTATGGGGGACAGGGGAAGGATTGTGGGAGGGGTTACTGGGAAGGGGGACAGTAAGCCAGATGTAAATAAAATTAAAAAGAAGAAACTGTAATTAAAAAAAAAAACCCAAGGGGTATCTAGTCACATACAATAAGGCTCTCAGTTGGAATGAAAGCTGTAGGTGGGTGTTTCCCTTAGACATTCCTGCAGCTGGCCTTGTACCAACTCTCTGTAGGCACCTGGTTGACAGAACCTGTGGACCATTTATTCTTGTTGTGCAGTATTTTTTTTTCCAGGAAGATTTCCTTGAAGAATGGGCCATCACATAACTACATGGGCCTTGACTAAGGAGCATCTTTTTATCCAGAGGACAATGTGACTGGAATCAGAGAAGGAGGGACTGCCAAGAAAGACAATGGAATAAAGAGGGTTGATGTGTGGTACTCCATGGGAGAGTCATAGCCGGCACTGACCAGAATTGATACAGCAGGTTTTAGCCGGAATGCATTTCATTGGCTTACAGTTCAAATCCA
>NW_022196898.1:92239899-92244870 GCF_008632895.1 Mastomys coucha
CCAAGTACCAACCCTGTCAACAGCCTAATCAGATATACAGAACTCTGCTGTATAGATATTTTCAGGGTACAACTTTAGGGAAAAAAAGATTAAAAATGCACCTAAGGGGGTTGATATTGAAGAAAGATATAGATATTCTATTGTAGATTATGTAGATTACATCAGCTACTGCATCAAATTCTGAGAAAATTTAAATGACTTGGAATAAACACTATAAAATAAATCACTTGTTTAACTTCATAAAGCTAATACAGGAATCAAGATTTGATTCCAAGGATTTCTGTTCCAATCTGCTTATTTAATGAGAGTAGAGTGTTGCTTGTTGCAAACATGCAATGTTTAAACCAAATTCCTCACCTGAATCTCCATATTCATCTTGTTTTTTCCCCAGTACAAAGTCAGGGGTGAAGTGGATGTATTCTGCTTTCTCTTTACACTGTGTGAACTGCCGGGTGTAGGGCTCATGTCTGCCCTCAAGGGCGGGAGGTGCAACTTTAATATCAGCCTGAGGATGTTTAAAAAGATCATTAACACTCGAAGAACGGAAAAGACAATATTTAGACAAATTCTGAACCAATAAATTGGTAGCAAAGCTAGCAAGCAGCACAAATCACTTTTTTGTCGTAGTTAGAGGAAAACTTGATACTTACATGCTTGTAACTCTCCTGTCTTGGCCTCCTGTACTGGGGACTGTCTTTCCAGCTCTCAGGAATTAATATAGACACATTTTTGAAGAAAAACCTTTTTTCTGTAGCTTCAAAAAGGTGTGTGGATGCTTTAGTCACCATTTCCTATTATCAAAGGGAAACAGATGTGTAAAAGTGATCATGAGAGTGGAATCATGTCTCAGCCCCGCTTCTCCTGTGTATTCTGTTAAGCTGTTACTACAAAAGTAGCCGTTCATCAAGCTCATTCACCAGCAGGCTCTGCCCACCCTTTTAACCTGACCTCTGTCCATCCAAAACTTGCTTCACTCTGCACCTGGAGAAGCTTCCAGGTCCTCAGTCATCTCACCTCAAAAGACGGCTTGGGGCATGTTCTTAGAAATTACAATAATTGATTTACATAGCTATATACCTGGGGTTTAGAGTCATTTATTTGGATCCACTATCCATGTGAACACTTTTTGGTTGGCCTATGGAATGTCTGAAGCCTGGTTACTTTACCCTTAGTAGACTAAAGACACTCCTAATTTCCAGAGATGAACCAAAGCCAGCTCTAGCAGATGCATGCTAAGGAGAACAGCTCACAGGAGCTTTATCAGGACGGCACTTTCTTTCCATACTCTTGGGAGAGGTGGGAAGGTTGGGTCCTTGGAGGGCAGGGTAACACTCCATAGCACATGTAAAAAAAATGATCACAGAACTGTTACTCAACATGAAAATACTCAATTTCTCGCATTATCTTAAGTGCAAAGCCACTGCAATTTATTAGAGGATTTCTCTGTCCAGAGAGTCACTGTCTAATAAAGAAAAACATGTATGAAGAGCAATTAAGGTCACTGTTCCTTATAACAAGGTCTCTCAGAGGGCAGTAAAATATAAACAAATATAAAATAACATAAAATAAATAAAAACAAATATGTCTTCACTGTGCAGGAGCCATCTGGGTCTCCGCTGCTGTGTCTATCAGGACAGACCCCTGTGATGGTTCCAGCTTTAACATAAGCCTACTGCTCCTGATGGCCTCCATCTTTCACCCAGCTGCCCTCTGAGAGTCCATCACTCTGACTCACATGCGTTGTAAAGAGTCTGCAAACTGATTAGTGTATAGTCACGAGATTAGTCAGAGTGTCAGAGTCCAGAGAATGAAGGTCCAGTGCAGGAAGGCTGTGAAGAACTAAAGTGGCCCAGAAGCTGTTTAGCACAAACAGAAGGAAGATAAAATATTTATCTTTCTCCCTGATGCCTTTTTTCAAAACAAGATAAATTTAGGCTTCCATGTTCCTCAGGAAGGGAGTACTCTCTGTACATAGGAGATAACAGAGTAGTGGTGGTTCAAACTGAGTTATGAATTGGTCCAGTAGGCTTGCTGTGTACCACTGTGTACATTGTGTATTGCATAAATCCAAGGAACTGCACTTCCTTAAGAGTCTCCATGACTCAACTAGCTTTCTTAGATAGCAGCATTCTTCTAGGCCATGGAGAGCTAACTATCTGAGACCTTGTAGTAAACTAAAGTCCTAGGTTTAGTGAGGGGGCCTCTTTCTCTGTTTGCAACCACTTGGTAGATTCACATCCTCTACACACTGATCCTCTCTAACTTTTATCTAAGTACACATTTTCCATCTCTCCATGAATTCAGATTTCTGTCTCTTCTATCTGGATGTCAAAATGCACCTCAATTTGAAACCACCCTGAGTTAACACCTCCTCCCCAGGTACAGCTCTTTCTTACAGTTTCCATTCCCAACTGACAAAAGTCCTCTACAAATATTTAAACCAAAGTGGGAAAGTTTGCCTTGCCTCTTCACATTTCCTCTCTACCTTCTCCTTTCCACACAAGTATAAATCAACAAGTATGTTGTCTTTGATACTTTCCAAATATGTTCAGCATCCTTTGAATCACTCCTGACACCTTGTCTCAGACAATACCCCTGTCCATAACCATAGCCTGGCTCCTTTTGCACCCCTATGCTACATTAATACAGTGATGGGATATGACTGAGCCTTCTGTGGTTTCAGGTAGACAGAGTGGTCCTAGAATAGGCCCCAAAGTGCACACATCCTCTGCTAAGCTCTTTCATGGAGTCTCATTACTCAGAGGGAATGTAAAGATGAGCTTTCCAATAGTCTGGGCTCTGCCACTACATGAGCCTCTCCCAGCTTCAGTGTAATACACTCTTCCTCCAGCTGATTCACTGTTTCCTTGATGAACCAAGCTGTTATTACTCATACAAGGCTCTCGTCTTGGTGTCTGCTCACATGTCACATCATGAGTGGGGCTTATGTGAGGGCTTCCCTGCAGGAAACACGCTTGCCTGTTAGAGCTGTGCTATGCTCTGTCCTGCTCTCCTGAGGCAGCATGCTCCACAGTAACCTACTAACATCAAGTCTACTCTCCCACTCACTCTGATGTTACTGATGACCCTGAAAAAGAAGGCAGACCTATAATTCCTTTTTGTTTTCATTTACTTCTCTTTCCTCAATGGTATTGTAAGCACATGTGTATGCATGCACAATAAACAAGTAAGTAACAAAAACAGAACAGGAATCCAACTTCTAAACAGTAGGCAAGGAAGCTGAAGATCAGAGGGGCTCTCTGCTTCGTCTTTGATCTTACAGTGAGGAGATAGTATCTCTCCCTTCTAGAACTTCTAGAACCTCCATCTGGAATGTCTTAGAGCCTTCATCTCAATCCATGCCTTCCTAAACTGTCTGCTCTGTTTTCAAACTTCTCAAAGCTTTCAGAGGTTTCCATGGTAACTCTTACTCTTCCTATTAACCGTTTTATTCTTCATAACTCAAATAGGAAAAAGCCCATTTTCTTACCTTTATGCGTTCAATTATGGTTGCATCTTCTGGCACAGCAGGATCAATGGCAATGATGATGTCTTCATAACCATTCTCATGCAGCCTTACCAAGGAAGTGTCTGACCCCTGTAGCAGGTACAGGAGGAGGAGGATACCAACCCCCCTGGAGAATGCCATCATTCCAGCCTGCTCGCCCAGAGCCCTTTCTTTCTCTGTGTCTTTTGTCAGGTCTATATATACTCCTAAAAATCACCTGTTAGCAGATTGAGTGATGGTGACTGGACAAAGGTCAAAGTTCATGTACAGGGAAACACATAACCAGGTTATCTAATACTTTTTTTTTTTTTTTGGTAATGGTTAAAGTGATCAGAAAATAATAAAATACATAGCACCATCTCTTCTTGAGACATAATACATTGCTTACCATTTTCAGTTATTTCCCTAATCATACATACAGACTTTGTAATTTTGTATAGAATAGTGTCATAAAATAGAACCACAATAAATTGTACAGTCATTCTAAAATCCTGCCTCCATTTTGTACAATAGATTAATTATTATCTATACTCTCTCTCATCTAAACAATGATAGAGATAAAATGATAGGTAAAATGAGCTTGAAATTCCATTCTGTCAAGCCCCTGATACATTGAAAGAGATTTGATGAAGTCACTAGTAGTGTAAACAAGCAAACAAACAAACCTTCCCTACTATACAGGAACAGACCTGTTTTTCTACATCATACTTAGCTACTCACTGTTGAGGAAGGAAAAACAACAGAAATTTTCATTAATTGAACTTGTTGCTTGAAAGAACATACGTAACAGAACGTACAGAATCCATTCTGCTTACTTTCACCACATCTCCAGTCATCTCCCTCACCACCACCTCCCTACAAGTCCTGTTGCCACATGCACATCTTTTTGTTGCTGTGTGACCTACTAAGTTTAGTTAGGGCCATCTATGAGTCCATGCCTTGGGAACTATATGTTGGAGGTCAGTGAGCTCATCATTGATACACGACTGAAAACTGTGACAGCCTCTCCTTGAGAAAGCATCAATAGCCAGTAGTTAGCCTAGGAAGTGTAGGCCCCTTGTGTTCCTCCCTGAGTGACAGGCCTAGCCTTGTGAGACCCTGTGCAGGCAGCCTGATCTCCTCTTAGATCATGATTGCAATGGCTGTGTCATGCTCTGAAGGAATGATTTTATAACCAGTTGTTCATTCCTTCTGTCCTCTCTTGTGATGTTCCCTGAACCTTTGAGGGGGACAGTGTAAATATCTTATTTAGGTCATGCGGTCTCAGCACTTTAAGTAGCCATGAGTCCCTGCATTCTCTCTAGTCACTGCAAAGGACTGCTTCTCTGAGCTAAGCTGACCCTGGCATTTCTCTTTGGGTATGCACAGATATTTAGAAGGAAGCTTGATCTCTGCCAATTTAGATAACTTCTTATCTTACTTTATTAATAATTCCCTCTTCTGCTCACTTTGTGTCTCACATA
>NW_022196898.1:92245704-92258407 GCF_008632895.1 Mastomys coucha
AGGAGCCTCATACCAGCTGGTGTATGCTGCCTAGTTGGTGGTCCAGTATCTGAGAGATCTCAGTGGTCCAGGTTAATTGAGACTGCTGGTCCTCCTACAGGGTCGTCCTCTTCCTCAGCTTCTTCCAGCTTTTCCCTAATTCAAACACAGGGCTAAGCAGCTTCTTTCTACTGGTTGGGTGCAAATATCTACATCTGGCTCTTTCAGCTGCTCGTTGGGTCTTCCAGAATGCTATCATGCTAGGTCCTTTTTTGTGAGTGCTCCATAGCCTCAGTAATAGTGTCAGGCCTTGTGGCCTCCCCTTGAGATGAATCCCACTTTGGGCCTGTTGCTGGACCTTCTTTTCCTCAGGCTCTTCTCCATTTTTGTCCCTGCAGTTATTTTGGACAGGAACAAATATGTGTCAGGGTTTTGATTGTGTGATAGCAACCCCATCCCTCACTTGATGTCCTTTCTTTCTGCTGGAGGTAGGCTCTATAAGTTCTGTCTCCCAACTGTAAGACATTTAATCTAAGGTCCCTCCCTTTGAGTCCTGAGAGTTACTCACCTCCCAGGTCTCTATTCAATTCTGGAGGGATCCCAACCTCCTACCTCCCAAGGTTGCCTGTTTCCATTCTTTCTGATGACCCTTAGGGCTTCAGTTTTTAGATTTTTAAAAAGGTTCCATTCTAGGAGCTTCATTGGTACTTCATGTGAGCAACATCAAGTTCTTTTTTATATTTTCTTCATACAATATATTTCAAACAATATAGATACATCATATTCTTCCCCTATCCCTCAGTTCCTTCCAGACTCTCCTCACTTCCTAACCTACCTGACTTTGTCTCCCCACCCCTTTCTCAAAACCTGAAAATCAAAACAAAGACAGTCAATACCCAAAACATATCCCATGGTTATTTTCTTTAAACCAATGAAATTTATTTTAAAATATACAACTTAGTATTGACATTTTTAAGTCATCAAAATAATTTATAATAGTTAAATGCCTCTTAAATATACATGATATCTTCTGAAGCTAAAAGTAATAGGCACTCAACCAGCTTTTAAAATCTATTTGGAACATTAAACAGGATAGAATTAGAAAAAAATCTCTCATGAAGTCCTCTATGAAAGGGAGTTGTGACAAGTTCCTGATTAGACAGAAACCTTTCCATCTTGAAGGGAGAATAGATGGCATAACTGTGGTTTCATAGAATGAATTGGGTGTGTTCCTTCTGTTTCTATTTTGTGGGATAGTTTAAAGAGTATTGGTATTAGATCTTCTTTGAAGGTCTGACATAATTCTGCACTAAACCCTTCTGCTCCTGGTCTTTTTTTGGTTGGGAGACTTTTAATGAGTGCTTCTATTTCTTTAGGGGTTATGAGACACGTTAGATGGTTTATCTGATCCTGATTCAACTTTTGTATTTGGTATCTGTCTAGAAAATTGTCCATTTCATCCAGATTTCCTAGTTTTGTTGAATATAGGCTTTTGTAGTAGGATCTCATGAACTTTTGAATTTACTCAGTTTCTGTTTTTTTATCTTAATTTTCTTTCTTTTTTAATAGATGTTTTCTTTATTTAAAATATCTCCTTCCCCAGGAAGAATAAAATAGAATAAAATAAAAAAATTAAAAAAACCCCTGAAACTGAAACAAACCCCTGTTCCCTCCTCCCTCCCTCCTGCTCATCCTACCTCCTCCTGCTTACTAGTCCTGGCATTCCCCTACACTGGGACATAGAATCTTCACAGGGCCAACAGCCTCTCCTCCCATTGGTTATCAACTTGGCCATCCTCTGCTATACATATGCTGCTGGAGCCATTAGACCCACCATGTCTACTCTTTGGTTGGTGTTTTAGTCCCTGAAAGGTCTGAGGGTACTAGTTAGTTTATATTGTTGTTCGTCCTAAGGGCCTGCAAACCCTTCAGCTCCTTGGGTCCTTTCTCTAGCTCCTTCATTGGGAACTCTGAACTCAGTCCAATGGATGGCTTTGAGCCTCTACTTCTGTATTAGTGGGGTACTGTCAGAGCCTCTCAGGAAACAGCTATATCAGACTCCTGTTATCCAGCACTTGCTGGCATCCACAATAGTGTCTAGTTTTGATGACTGAATATGGGAAGGATTCCGATGTGGAACAGCCTCTGAACTATCCTTCCTTTAGTCTCTGCTCCATAGTCAGTCTCTACAACTTCTTCCATGGGTATTTTCTTCTCCCTTCTAAGAAGGAATGAAGCATCCACACTTTGGTCTTCCTTCTTCTTGAGTTTTCTATGGTTTGTGGTTTGCACTTTATATATTCTGCACTTCTGGGCTAATATCCACTTATCAGAGAATGCATACATGTGTGTTCTTTTGTGATTGGGTTACCTTACTCAGGATGATATTCTCCAGATCCATTCATTTCCCTAAGAATTTCATAAATTCATTGTTTTTAATAGCTGAGTAGTACTCCATTCTGTATCCATTCCTCTATTGAGGGACATCTCTGGGTTGTTTCCAGTTTCTGACTATTATAAGGCTGCTATAAACATAGTGGAACATGTGTCCTTATTTCATGTTGGAGCATCTTCTGGGTATATGTCCAGGAGTGGCATAGCTAGGTCCTCTGGTAGTACTATGTCCAATTTCCTGAGGAACCACCAAACTGATTTCCAGAATGGTTGTACCAGATTGCAAACCCACCAGCAATGAAGGAGTATTCCTCTTTCTCCTCAACCTTGCCAGCATCTGCTGTCACCTGAGTTTTTGAACTTAGCCATCCTGACTGGTGTGAGGTGGAATCTCAGGGTTGATTTAATTTGCATTTTCCTGATGTCTAAGTATGTTGAACATTTCTTTAGGTGCTTCTCAGTTATTCAGTATTCCTCAGTTGAGAATTCTTTGTTTATCTCTGTACCCTATTTATTAATAGAGTTATTTGGTTCTCTGGAGTCTACCTTGAGTTCTTTGTATATATTGGATATTAGCCCTCTAACAAATATAGGATTGGTAAAGATCTTTTCCAAATCCGGTGGTTGCGGTTTTGTCCTATTGACAGTGTCCTTTGCCTTACAGAAGCTTTGTAATTTTATGAGGTCCCATTTGTCAATTCTTGATTTTAGAGCATAAGCTATTGGTGTTCTGTTCAGGAAATTTTTCCCTGTGCCCATGTGCTCGAGGCTCTTCCTCACCTTCTTTTCTATTAGTTTCAATGTATCTGGTTTTATATGGAAGTCCTTGATCCACTTGGACTTGAGCTTTGTACAAGGAGATAGGATTGGATCAATTTGCATTCTTCTACATGCTAACCGCCAGTTGAGCCAGCACCATTTGTTGAAAATGCTGTCTTTTTTTCCCATTGATGGTTTTAGCTCCCTTGTCAAAGACCAAGTGACCATAGATGTGTGGGTTCATTTCTGGGTCTTCAATTCTATTCCATTGATCCACCTGCTTATTACTGTACCAATACCATGAAGTTTTGATCACAATTGCTGTGTAGTACAGCTTAAGGTCTGGGATCATGATTCCACCAGAAGTTCTTTATTGTTGAGGATAGTTTTCATTATCCTAGGTTTTTTGTTATTCCAGATGAATTTGCAAGTTGCTCTTTCTAAGTCTGTGAAGAATTTGGAATTTTGGAATTTTGGTGGGGATTACATTGAATCTGTAGATTGCTTTTGGCAAGATGGCCATTTTTACTAAATTAATCATGCCAATCCATGTGCATGGGAGATCTTTCCATCTTTTCAGATCTTCTTTCATTTCCTTTCTTCAGAGACTTGAAGTTTTTGTCATACAGATCTTTTACTTGCTTAGTAAGAGTCACACTAAGCAAGTGTGAAAGGTATTGTTTCCCTAATTTCTTTCTCAGCCTGATTATCCTTTGTGTAGAGGAAGGCCACTGATTTGCTAGAGTTAATTTTATATCGAGCTACTTTGCTGAAGTTGTTTATCAGGTTTAGGAGCTCTCTGCTGGAGTTTTTGGGGTCATGTAAGTATATTATCATATCATCAGCAAATAGTGATAATTTTACTTCTTCCTTTCCAATTTGTATCCCTTTGATCTCCTTTTGTTGCCTAATTGCTCTGGCTAGGACTTCAAGTACAATATTGAATTGGTAGGGAGAGAGTGGGCAGCCTTGTCTAGTCCCTGATTTTTGTGGGATTGCTTCAAGTTTCTCTCCATTTAGTTTGATGTTGGCTACTTGTTTACTTTATATTACTTTTACTATGTTTACGTATGGGCCTTGAATTCCTGATCTTTCCAAGACTTTTATCATGAAGGAGCGTTGGATTTTGTCAAATGCTTTCTCAGCATCTAATGAGATGGTCATATGGTTTTCTCTTTGAGTTTGTTTATATAGTGAATTACGTTGATGGATTTCCATATATTGAACCATCCCTGCATTCCTGGGTTGAAGCCTACTTGACCATGATGGATGATTGTTTTGATGTGTTCTTGAATTCGATTTGCAAGAATTTTATTGAGTATTTTTGTATCAACAATACTCATAAGGGAAACTGGTCTGATGTTTTCTTTCTTTGTTAGGTCTTTGCGTGGTTTAGGTATCAGAGTAATTGTGGCTTCATAGAGTGAATTGTGTAGAGTACCTTCTGTTTCTATTTTGTGGAATAGTTTGAGGAGTATTGGTATTAGGTCTTCTTTGAAGGTGTGATAAAACTCTGCGCTAAACCCATCTGGTCCTAGGCTTTTTTTGGTTGGGAGACTATTAATGACTGTTTCTATTTCATTAGCAGATATGGACTGTTTAGATCATTGATCTGATCTTGATTTAATTTTGGTACCTGGAATCTGTCTAGAAAATTGTCCATTTCATCCAGGTTTTCCAGTTTTGTTGAGTATAGGCTTTTGTAGTAGGATCTGATGATTTTTTGGATTTCTTCAGTTTTTGTTGTTATGTCTCCCTTTTCATTTCTGATTTTGTTAATTAGGATACTGTCTCTGTGTCCTCTAGTTAGTCTGGCTAAGTGTTTGTCTATTTTGTTGATTTTCTTAAAGAACCAGCTCCTGGTTTGGTTGATTTTTTTTTTTTTCGTTGTTTGTTTGTTTTTCAAGACAGGGTTTCTCTGTATAGCCCTGGCTGTCCTGGAACTCACTCTTTAGACCAGGGTGGCCTTGAACTCAGAAATCTGCCTGCCTTTGCCTCCCAAGTGCTGGGATTAAAGGCATGTGCCACCATTGACGGTTGATTCTTTGTATAGTTCTTTTTGTTTCTATTTGGTTGATTTCAGCCCTGAGTTTGATTATTTCCTACCTTCGACTCCTCTTAGGTGAATTTGCTTCTTTTTGTACTAAGGCTTTCAGATGTGCTGTCAAATTGCTGTTGTATGCTCTCTCCAATTTCTTTTTGGAGGCACGTAGAGCTATGAGTTTTCCTCTTAGGACTGCTTTCATTGTATCCCATAAGTTTGGGTATGTTGTGGCTTCATTTTCATTAAACTCTAGAAAGTCTTTAATTTCTTTCTTTATTTCTGCCTTGACCAGGTTATCATTAAGTAGAGTGTTGTTAAGCTTCCACATGTATGTGGGTTTTCTATTGTTTATGTTGTTATTGAGAAGCAGTCTTAGTCCATGGTGATCTGATAGGATGCAAGAAATTATTTCAATCTTCTTGTATCTGTTGAGGCCTGATTTGTGACTGATTATATGGTCAGTTTTGGAGAAGGATCCATGAGATGCTGAGAAGAAGGTATATCCTTTTGTTTTAGGATAAAAAGTTCTATAGATATCTGTTAACTCCATCTGTTTCATAACTTCTGATAGCCTCACTGTGTCTTTGTTTAGTTTCTGTTTTGATGATCTGTCCATTGCGGAGAGTGGGGTGTTGAAGTCTCCACTATTATTGTGTGTGGTGCAAAGTGTGCTTTGAGCTTTAGTAAAGTTTCTTTTATGAATGTAGATATCCTTGCGTTTGGAGCATGGAGGTTTAGAATTGACAGTTCATCTTGGTAGATCTTACCTTTGATGAGTATAAAGTGTCCCTCCTTATCTTTTTTGATGACTTTAGGTTGAAAGTCAATTTTATTTGTTATTAGAATGGCTACTTCAGCTTGGTTTTGGGGACCATTTGCTTGGAAGATTGTTTTCCAGCCTTTTATTCTGAGGTAGTATCTGTCTTTATCACTAAGGTGGGTTTCTTGTATACAACAAAATGTTGGGTCCTGTTTATGTACCCAGTCTGATAGTCTATGTCTTTTTATTTGGGAATTGAGTCCATTGATATTAATAGCTATTAAGGAAAAGTAATTGTTGCTTCCTGTAACGTTGTTAGAGTTCGAAGTCTGTTCATGTGGCTATCTTTTTTTAGTTTTGTTGGAAGATTACGTTCTTGATTTTTCTAGAATGTAGTTTCCCTTCTTGTGTTAGAGTTTTCCATTTATTATACTTTGAAAGGCTGGATTTGTGGAAAGATATTATTTAAATTTGGTTTTGTCATGGAATACTTTGGTTTCTCCATCTATGGTAATTGAGAGTTTTTCTGAGTATAGGAGCCTGGGCTGGCATTTGTGTTCTCTTATATTCTGTGTGACATCAACTCAGGATCTTCTGGCTTTCATAGTTGCTGGCAAGAAATCTGGTGTAATTCTGATATGTCTGCCTTTATATGTTATTTGACTTTTTTCCCTCACCGCTTTTAATATTCTTTCTTTGTTTTGTGCATTTGGTGTGTTGACTATTATGTGGCAGGAGGAATTTCTTTTCTTGTCAAAACTATTTGGAGTTCTGTAGGCTTATTATATTTTCATAGGCGTCTCTTTTTTTAGGTTAGGGAAGTTTTCTTCTATAATTTTATTGAAGATATTTACTGGCCCTTTAAGTTGGAAATCCATACCTATTATCTTTAGGTTTGGACTTCTCATTGTGTTCTGGATTTCCTGGATGTTTTGGATTAGGAGCTTTTTGCTTTTTGCATTTTCTTTGATTGTTGAGTTAATGTTTTCAATGGTATCTTCTGCACCTGAGATTATCTCTTCTCTCTCTTGTATTCTGTTGGTGATGTTTGCATCTATGTCTCCTGAGTTCTTTCCTAGGCTTTCTATCTCCAGAGTTGTCTCTCTTTGTGATTTCTTAATTGTTTCTACTTCCATTTTTAGGTCCTGGATGTTTTTATTCCATTCCTTTACATATTTTGTTGTGCTTTCCTGTAATTCTTTAAGAGATTTTTGTGTTTCCTCTTTAAGGGCTTGTACCTGTTTACCTGTGTTCTCCTGTATTTCTTTGTGGGAGTTATTTATGTCCTTCTTAAATTCCTCTATCACCATAATGAGATATGATTTTAGATCCAAATCTTGCTTTTCTGGTGTTTTGGGGTATCCAGAACATGCTGTGATGGGAGTACTAGGTTCTGATGATGCCAAGTAGTCTTGGTTTCTGTTGGTAAGATTCTTGCGTTTGCCTTTCACCAATATGTCGATCTCTGGTGTTAGATGTCCTTGCTGTCTCTGGCTGAAGCTTGCTCCTTCTGTGGGTCTGTAAGCCTGTGTCAGCACTTCTGGGAGATTAGCTCTCCTTTGGTAAGACCCATGAAGAGAGGGTTGTGGATCAGTCATCCCTCCTGAGTCCTGGGATCAGAGCATTCCCTGGGGATGAGCTCTTTGCTTGTGGGAAGGGTGCACAGAAGGCTGTGAATCTGCCATTCCTCCTAGTTGTAGACAGAGGTAGAAAGGATCCTGTCCCAGCTCTGTTATATTATATCATTATATTATAGTATATTAAAACAGAATTGACCTTTGAGAAAAAAATAGGGAAAATTTGTCTTTATGATTCTGGGACACTTGCTTACCTACTAATTTCCACTTCTATCCATTCTTCTGAAATGTCATGATTTTATTTTTCTTTGTGGGTGGTTATATGTAATTTGGTATACAAATGCACCACATTTTCCTTGCCTGTTCATCTGCTGATGAACATCTAGGCCATCACAAATAGTGCCGCAGTGAACATGGCTGTTCAAGGACCTCTGTGATAGGATATAGAGGATTTCAGATGTATACCCAGGAGTGATTCACCTGGGTCACATGATCTTCATGTTTTCAATTCACCAATGTCCATTCCCTATAAGTATGAGTAAAGGTCCCTTTCTCTTCACATCCTCACCGGCATTTGGTGTTGTGTGAAGTAAACCATATCTGTGCTAACATGGTCTCATGGGAGGATTGTAAGAATGGCTTGCAATCTCTCAACCTTCTCAACCTCCTTTCTTTCTCTTCTTAACTCCTTTTCATCTATATGCTTGAGACCCCCTAGGTTGTGCTTCTGAGTGATGGATTAAAACATATCTTTAACATATGTTGTTTTCTTTTCTCTGAAAAAAGACAATAGTCTTGCTTCAACAATTCTTTCTTTAGATGAATGAAAAGTACACAGGTAGGTGGGGCTTCATGAGAAAAGAAGTGTTTAGACTATGTTGAAATATAAACAGGTGGTATCTGATCTTTAAAAAAACGGTATCTTCCTGGGCCCAGAATAAAGACATTTGCTGCCAAATATGACAACAGGAGTTTGGTTCCTAGGGTTCACATAATAGATGGAGAGAACCCATTCCCACAAATTGTTTTCTGATCCATACATCCACATGATTGCCTATATATACATATATGCATATATACATGCACACATACACATATGTATGCATAGTATACACACATAAATACACATATATATACGCATACACACATACATATGAACACACACAAAATAAATAAAAGTTAAATAATTAAAACATTATAATCTATATCCATGAATTAAAGCAAGTATGACCTTCACTATGGTAATATAGAGTTGGGATTTTGAGTTACTATTATGCTATTAACCTATATTGATAATACCAAGACCAAATTCCTTTTCCCTCTCTAAATGTTGTTGAATTTTTCTTTTATGTTGTATCTTGGATATTTAACTAGACACTCTGAATTTCTTCAGGCAATTTGAAGTATCATTTCAGAAAACTTCCCCATCAGAAAAAAATACACAAGTAGACATCAATATGAACCAGTTTTATTTATTATTATGATAAGTTAAAAAGTTATAAACAATAAAGTTATAATAAAGTTATATTGGTAGCTTTACACAGAATGGGCATGATTAAAGTATCTTTTAGACCCTCTTGAAATTATTTTTGAGTTCATGATCACATGGGATATACTTTAATAACTCAGATATGTCTTTTTTTTCATGTTGTTTTTCAAAATGTTGTTATAGCTGCTGATGCGGACCGTTTTTTCTTTAAGATACAAATAGTGGTACTTACAATAATACAAACTAGTACAACAGAGCCCACCACAGACAGCACAATAGTAGAAATGCTAACGCCGGAACTTGAACTTTCATCAGGGATAGGCTCTGCCTGAGGGGTGAACAGTGCTACCTGTGCGATGTTGGATGGTCCTGAACTCAAATTGCTTTTGTCGACACTTTCAATGGCAATGAATAAGTAGGTTGCATTTTCTTCTGAGATATTTTCTGGTTTAAAGACAAAGGTTTCCTTGGAGTTGGCTTCATTTGGTATAAGGTTAGTTGTATCAACCCGAAGAGAATTATTAAAATTGTCTCTGAGGTCAAGGACATTTTCACTTGTTCTTATGATATACTGTTGAACTAAGAAAAATGTTATGTGTGGGTTAGTTACTACATCACACCATATTAAATATCTTTCTAGTTGTCCTCACAAATATTTAGTCATGCTTACATCAAAAGTCTTATTCATTTTTCTTTAAAAGCTGAGTTCTGACTTTTCCTTATACATTTTATTTATTTTTTATTTTTTTATTTTTATTTTCTTTGAGACAGGGATTCTCTGTGTTGTCCTGATCATCCTGGAACTTACTCTGAAGACCAGGTTGTCCTGGAACTCAGAAATCTGCTTGCTTCTGCCTCCCAAGTCCTGGGATTAAAGGCATGTGCCATGACTACCCAGCTGAGTTCTGGCTCTTAAAGACAGCCATGCATGAAAAGCAAGACCTGTTTCATAAACTATAAAGCCCCAGCTCTTAAAATTCCCATCTTGGCTGAGTTGTCAGTCATAAGTGCTCTCCTCTAGCTGACCTATCTGTTCTTGCATTACCCTGGACATCTCTCACTTAGGCCAACCCACAAGTGTCCTTGTTCTTACCTTTTCCAACATCATAATCATCTCCTGGGGCCGTCCATGTTAGACTGATCTCTTCCCCATCAAGTGTGGCCTGGAGGTCTGTGATTCGATTTGGTGGGTACATATCAGGCAACGGGCTATTTGGAACATTGGACATCACAAAGGCCCCTCCAGATGCTGTCCTGCTGAAATTCTCCAGGACTGGCTGGGTAGCCTCAGTTGTTTCGGGTCGGGGTGGGTTCCCTTGAATTTCTCCTGCATTTAAAATTCTCTAGTTAAATTGGATGATACTGTCTACTCTTTTTAGAACTCAGTCAGTCAGCTTCCTGACCCTCCTTGTCTTTCCTTTCTTCTTTCTCTTTACATTCCTACCATTGCATTTTAATGATGTGCTACAATCATAAGCATTCCATTTGTGGAATGATTCATCCTCCAGAATTCTTACCAGGATATTGTCAAATCAAATAGGACAATAACTTGCTTTGAAATGAAAAGTGCATTGAATGAGGATGTTATATAATATGTTATATAAATTAACAAAGCAAAACAAAACAAAGGAAATCAAAATAGATTCAAAATCAAACAGGCAGGTATGAAACCTAGGCTAGCCTCAAATGGATTTTGTACCCAAGGATAACCTTGAAATCCTTATCCTCCTTCCTGCTTCTGTCCCCTAAGTGCTGGGATCACAGGTGTATGCCACCATGCCTTCCTAACAGATGCCTTAAGAAAAGTATTGCTTCATTTCTCAATTATTTTCTGATTAGAAATGTGGCTGGGGAAACCAACGCCAGTCCTATCCTTAACATTTGGATGGCTTCTATCCCTTCATGCCAAAAGTGCTAAGAAATAATGCTCTTATTCCATTACTTAGCTTTCTGACCCTCCAGATAAGGAGTAAGGAAGGCAAAGGAAGGCAAAGCTTAAAAACCTGGGCGCACATGGACCTCAGAGGACAGACTACCCACTGGCTTGCACTTCTGTTCCTAGTATAGTGGCCATTTTCCTTGTCTGGAGCTGAAAGATGGACACACTGTTGCTGATAGTCTAAGGATATTCCACACTAACAATTACTAGTTGATAGGTTTTTAGCGTTCATTGGTTGCTTAGATTGTGTTAATGTAGAGAAAATTGTATAAAGATCTTACTATAGAAATGGGGGAGTTATATTTTGAACTGTAAAATGTTTACAGCCTCCACTATTTGAAATCATGAAAATGATTCACTGGATTTCTGAAACTGGGAGCCACTCACCATCCACTACCCAGCCTGGAATGTATGCCGCTCTGCTTGACGGATGGCGTAAACTTCTCCTGGCAGAGTTTGTTCCTCCATCTGCACGGACTTTTAAGCTATACCTGCCATTGTCTGAATAAGCTGTGAAGTACCTGGAGTAGACCCCATCGTCCTTGAAAGCATCAGCCCCTTGTTAAAAGCATGAAGAAATGGATTACAGTCACTGTAACAGATGAGAAGTTAGTGTACATTTTTCACACACGCATGGACTTATATGCATAGCCTGTTCCTGTGCTTGCAGTTTCACACTTCAATGGGAGTGCATCTCCATCAGTTTCTGCCCAAATAATACATTATTGAGTGGTGTACCCTTGACTCACTTTGGTATGTATATACATGCACTTATATAACACTGTAACCCACACTGATAATTGTGTATGCATCAAAATACTTTAATACTGTATCTCTCTGTGCCCTACCAACTTATGCAGAGGTCATAAGACTCTTCTTACCATTTATCTTCCAATTGATTGACTGTCAGTTCCCTACATTAATCTCCCTGTGTTATCTTCTGTTCATATACATGAGGCCCTTCCTGTGGCAAATGTATCTTTATGTAAGACGTAATTATTACAATTCCTCATGAGCTACCAAATTAACTTATTTTGCTTTATAATCAAAAACTTCAGTTTCTTCTTTTTCTTTCCTTTTCTTTGTTTGGTTTTGTTTTGTACTCCCATTCACTTATGTCTGTAATTCAACAGAGAAAAATTACATTTTACTCTTGGAATAAAAGTTTGGGGGATCTCAGAAATGTTGTAGTATAAGCCTATTCTTACAAAGATGAGCATTTGGGTCACTTGCTAAATTAAAAAATGTATTTTTCCATTCTTCAAGTGACTCCTCTGTACACAGAAGCATGCAGCGCTGGCCTCAGCTATCCACAGTCTTTTTCTTTTTCTTCCTTTCCAGTAAAGGAATTTTAAATTAGTTTGTTCCCCCTATGAACTAAATGCTCATCTGATAATCTAGTAAAATACCAGGAAATGAAGCAAGGAGCATGAAGTGACATGCACTGTAGACGGGCCTGGGAATTGGCAAGAGGTAGTTGAGGAATTATGGTTGCAATGAGAGAAAATGTGATATTCACTCTAAGAATACTAAAATCTAGCTGAAGACAAATTTGTAGAATGACATAAAATGACATTGCAAAATGCACTGATAGGCGTCTTTACTCATTCATTGTGGACCAGATTGGTTATTTTATTCGCTGACTTCCACACGAGGTTCCACTCACAGGAGAACTCGGGGTGCAGGGAAAGGGTTTCTGCACCCCCTCCCTACAGAGCAGCCATTACAGTTCCTTCTGCACCACCTCCCTACAGAGCAGCCA
>NW_022196898.1:92260199-92263820 GCF_008632895.1 Mastomys coucha
CCCTACAGAGCAGCCATTACAGTTCCTTCTGCACCACATCCCTACAGAGCAGCCATTACAGTTCCTTCAGTACCACCTCCCTACAGAGCAGCTATTACAGTTCCTAGCTTCCTGCCAGGCAGACCCATCATCTGATGCTGCAGTGCCCAGCCCCTGCTCTGTGCTACCTCTAGCCTCTCCTGGCTCCTAGCTCTCAGGACTCTATCTGTGCCTTGTTCCAGCTGTGGGGAATCACTCTTGCTTCATTCCCATCAGCTGTCAGGGTCCCAGGTTCTATTGCTCTCTCCTATCCAAGAGACAATTCCTGCATCCCCTGCTTTGATTGCAATTTTTTGCTGATGCTCCCCAAAGAAGCATGTACCTAGAAGGAATGGTAGTCTTCTTGGTCTCTGAATGAGTTTGTATTAGTTGGAGTCAGGCATTGCCTATGAAGACTACAAATAAAATTTTGGCAGTAGCTGACATATACAGAATGCTTACCACTTGCAAGACACTTGCTAATCACTTAAGCAATACCCTATTGCATTTCCTGCTGGTCTTGCTATTCCTTCCTATTCTGTGTTAACTCTTCAGGCGGCCATCTTGTTGTACCCACTGCCCCAGGAACACATGACACATTTGCAACTATAAGCATAGAGGCTTATTCAGAAAAGTCTGTGAATTACCTGCCCCGTTGTCCAGCAGGACTAGCTCTTCTGTCTTTCCAGTGTTTGATTCTATGGTAGCTGTCACTCGGGCTCCAATGATGGGGGTGTACCCTTGTAGAACTTCGGCATACACAATCGTTGGGCTGGGGAAAATGTTAGTGTCCGTGTTTACCTTAGCATTTACAGTGATTGGTGGCACAGAAGAACTTGCTGCCCGAGAGGTTACTGTAATTGTTAGTATCTCTGAGGTTACGTTGGCTTCCAGGTTGTAAGTCCAAACGCCCACCTAAAATTGTCAATGAAACATGCAGCAAGCATTTAGAATCCATTGACATGTTTTTTTTTCCATTACGTGATTTTAAAATAAAGCATAGAAGTAAAAAAAAAAAAAAAAGAAATTAGGTTGAGTGGTCTTATAAAGGACTTGATTCCTCAGTACTGAAGCTGCGGCTGTTAGACTGGGATCCAGGCTAGTATTATGCATGATATTTGCATTTTGTGATATTCCAACTGGAAAATAATGTTTTGATAAGTCTGCCTTTCCTTCGGCATTGTTCTCTGGTGTCAGTGTCATATATTCCATGACTTTGGCAGGCAGAATGGGAAAATTTGTCACACCAGGTCACCAGGCCTCTCCATGGTTCTTCCTCCCTGTTCCCAGATGCCTTCTCTTTTCTATCAACCCATGGCTGTTTTTTTTCCCCCTTTACCAGACACCATAGCTCTGTGGATCACACAGGTAAGGGAAGTACATACATTCTACTTTCATTTTGAAGATGGTAAAGTTACTGCACCCACATTTATGATGTGCTTAGAGCCTCTTTGGAAAAATATTTTTAGGGGGAAATTAAAATGCTAGTGGCTTACCTGAGCTGTTCCTGGGATACTGAGATAGGCCATTTTGGAATCCATGTCCATTGTGAAATTTGTGATTTGTGTTCCTTTGAGATCCCAGAGATAAATGGCAGGGGCTTGTTTACTCCAGGTGAGAAGAAAGAATGTGTCCTTTCCCACAGTGCTGTCAATTACTACAGTGTCATTGAGCCAGAGACTGTTGGTCAGTATGGCACCCTTGCTTTCAAGCTGTTAAATGTAAAATAAATAACAAAAAAAAGAAAACCCCAAAATCTTAATGAGTTTACAAGAAAGTAGTTTTATTTCTTTTTCTCCTCTAGATAATTCCTCATATTTGATCTGAAGACAGTCTTACATATGCTGAATTACTTTAATTTTCTCTCTCCCCTCTCTCCCTCCCTGCTTCCCTCCCTTCTTCCCTCCCTAACAATAGATTCGCCATCTTTCTGAAGACTTCTTGGCATGTGAAGTTCCAAGGTTGGTAATGCAGACTCTGAAGAAGTGGCAGAGTGTAAGAGGTGATTTAAAGTGGAAACATCAGCTGAGGAGTTGGGTCAGTGACCCTGCTATTTTTGCATAGTTTTCTGGAAAATGCTGCTGTTGACTGTTGGCTGTAAAGGATGCTAAAACCCACAGGGAATTAGTATAGTGCATGTGTGTATGTGTCATGTGCTTTACTCATCTTGCTGATGACCCGAAAAATTATGCTTGGTGTGATTCGAGTATTTTAAGTGACACAGAGTAAAGGCACCCACAGTGAAGCAAAAACAGGTGTGTAGCTGGGACACAGTGCAGTGGTAGGAAGCTTGCCTAGTGTGTTAGAGGCTCTAGGTTCAGTTTCTAGGAAGGCTTGCAAGACAACCAAGACAAACACTCTTGGTGTTAGCACCCAGCACGGCAGATATGGGCGGGCCCACAGACCTGTCGTCAAGACAACAGCCACCATATTCCCAGAATTCATTGGGTTCCGCTCCCACCTTTCCTGGGCTGCTACGTCACGAGATATATATATATGAGTGCTTTCCTCTCTCTCTCTCTCTTTTTCTTTCCTCTCTCTTCCCGTGCCCCAGTCCTCACTCCCCCTTCCAATTAAACCTCCTACACGTGGAACTGTTTGTGGCTGGTGTCTGCAGACTCGCCTGCGGCAACTTGACCCCAACATTTGGTGCCGAAACCAGGAGTGTGGCGGTTTGCATCCACGGCCGGGGTAGACACGGGCCATGTGGGGCGGCCGCCTCCGCTGGGTCCGCCGCGGCCACGTAGAACAGCCACTGAGCCGCTGAGACCACCGCTGCAGCCGCCACAGCTGCTGCGTCCCGTCCTGCACAGAGTGGGTCCCATCGCTGCCACCGCAGCCACCTTAGCCGCGGTCTGGGCGACTAAGGCGCCGAGGCCAAGGGCCGGGCAGGTCTGCGAGGGCGGGAGCCAGGGCAGGCTGCGGTGGCCAGGGCCCCGGCCGGAGTCCTGTCGCCACTGTTGCCGCACTGCTGCTCCGCAGCCCCTCCACCCCTCCCACCGCCGCTGCCACTACTCTGCTGTGCAGAGAACACTCCCATCACCACTGCAGGCTGCAGTAGCTACTAGAGAGCAGTCCCAGCACTGCCAACCAGGCAGTATAGGTACATGACTTCACAACCCCCTTACCTGGCAGCTGCTCACCAGACACCGTGAGACATAACCACGTGAGCCATACCCTACTCAGGCACCATTCAATTCAGTTCCATGTTTTCCATTTACCAGATTGCTCATAACCAGCCGCACAGACACCGGCATATTAATTAATGAGATCAATCAGGGGGAAGACCTCCAGATTTCCAGATAAGGTCTGGCCAACCTTCTCTGGAATTGATGGAGTACGGCTTCCCTCGACATACGCGTTAGGACATCCTCCCACTGGGCGCCCTACCCTCGGAGGTAACTCTCACCTTTAATACTTACCGGGCGACTGCCCCCCCAAACCCTGGATCCAGGGTGAGTTACTTTCCCATGCAGGCCACCGGGCCCTGCCAAATTGCCACTAGGGTTTCTCGTGACGACTTGAAACCACTAGTCTCGGCTGTTAATTTTCCTTGGTGCTTGGATTGTTCTCAGGACGCTGGTAGGAACATCCAACCACCCC
>NW_022196898.1:92265089-92265862 GCF_008632895.1 Mastomys coucha
AAAACTAGAGAGGGGGCCCCTGACTCCACAGGCAGAAGTCTTAGCGCTGGCCTTCAAAGTGTACCATGAAAGAGATGATAGAATCTGCAAGCAGAAATATCACATGCTGGCAAAGGCTGTCCAACCTGCCCCAGGCACTACCCTGGACTCATGGTCTCCTAAAACTCAGAGACCACCAGGCATCTACTACAAATGTGGCAAAAAGGGTCATTGGGCAAAATCATGCCCTAACCCTCGCAAGCCAAGAGGGCCATGCCCTAGGTGCCATCAAGAGGGACATTGGGCTGCTGATTGCCCTCATGTTATGCAAAACAAAGGGATATCACTCCTAGATAACCCTCCAACTGATCTCCTAGGCTTGGCTATGGCTGACTGAGGAGACGTGAGCTCCGCTGACCCGACTACTGCCATCACTAGCAGGGAGCCCTGGGTAGATATCGTGGTATGTGGGCGGTCCATCTCCTTCCTCTTGGACACTGGAGCCACTTACTCAGTCCTGATGGAGTTTTGGGGGCCCACTTCTCCTTCTGGTTCTCCTATTGTCGGGGTAGGAGGACAACCTTACTTCCCTCTTCAGACCCCACCACTTAGCTGCATTTTTAGGGGTGAACCTTTCACCCATTCCTTCCTGGTAGTGCCAACGTGTCCTGTACCTTTATTGGGAAGAGATCTTCTGACTAGGCTGGGAGCCTCCATTTCCTTTGTTCCCCACATTCGCCTAAACCCAGGCTCGCCAGCGGTTCCCCTGCTCCTTCTCCTAGCCAAACAACCTA
>NW_022196898.1:92271097-92319380 GCF_008632895.1 Mastomys coucha
TATATATATGAGTGCTTTCCTCTCTCTCTCTCTCTCTTTTTCTTTCCTCTCTCTTCCCGCACCGCGGTCCTCACTCCCCCTTCCAATTAAACCTCCTACACATGGAACTGTTTGTGGCTGGTGTCTCCAGACGTGCCCACTGCGACTCGACCCCAACACTTGGGGAGATTACGAATTAAATTTTCCCACAGGATTGAGAGTGAAGCTTTAGATGTGGGGTTCAACCAAAAGAGGAAAAACTGATTTTGAAGGCAAGAATCTTGAGAAGAGAGAATGCAAGCTATAGGGTGTCTTCTGAGAGGAGCCATAGAGGAGCTATTTGGCTCTGTTGACACTTCTTAGCTGACAGAGTTGACATCTTAATTTATTTTTTTTTAAGTTACAAAATTGCATGCTTGTCATGTAACCATGCTATTTTGAAACACTATAAATGGGTAAATTAAACTCATAAACACAAGGGTTTCCTCACTACTCATCTTCTTTTTTTCCAGTGGAGATACTTAAATCCACTTTCTCATCTATTGCCTCAAATAGAATAAAATGCTATTAATTGCAGTTGCTACTATGTTTATGTAATACATCTCTTGGACTCGCTTATCATTTAACTGAATGTCTGTGTCTATATCCCCTTCCTCGCCCCTCTTACCAGCTGATGCTAATTATGGCCTTATAGTTTTATCTTTGTGAATTCAGCTATTTTGAATTTCTGGTGTACTTGAGATCGTGCACCTCATCTTTCTGTGCTCAGTTTATTTCACCTAACAGGAAGTCCAAGCATATCCAGCTTTATCCATGTGGGTGCTTCCTAGGGCTGCTATTTTAGGAACAATAGAATGAAGGGACTGTTTCTAATGCATTCTAGATGTCAACCCCCAACACTTTCAGTCCTGATAGGAGCAAGACAACCCTTTGAAGCATCACTCTGTTGTCTAAAATCTCACTCCCAGATTAAGCTGGCAAGTCTCTCGATAGATGTGGAGAACTTTTGAATGGGAATACCACTTTATGTCTCTTCATCAGGAACATCTCAGAAAACAAGGTCACGTTGGTCCCACAATGGCATTAGGAGAAATAGATGTGCGGAGTAGGTTTTGCTTTGTATTCCAGATGCCATCCCTAAGCCCAACTTTTCATCAACTCAGATGACTAGACCATACTTCTAACTGGCCATTCTTTATCTCTGACATTTCCACCCATTATGCATATGAATATGGATCAACTTTAAATATTTGTGTTTACTTTTTGTTTTCTCTCTCTTTCAGAACTTACCATAAGTATGTCAAATGAGAAAAACAGAATTTTATTTCTACTCCTTGTACACATTAAAACCCAAATCAAACCAAACAAAAACACACAAATCAAGACCTAAAGTCTTGATTATCTCTATTCTTAAGTGTTTCCTTTCTGGTTGGTTTCATATACTCTGCCCCTTATACCTTTTCTTGGTTATGGCAAAAGCAATCACAAAACCTCTAGGGATGGGAAAACACTGACCTGAAGTGACTTCTGGGTAACATCAGCATTTTCTGAAGCCAGGGCCCCAAAAGCATCAATGAGTCCATTGTTCTGAGCTTGATCTGTAGCAAGCTCATGGCTTCCACCTAAAATGTGAATGAATAGGCTATGTTGTTTTGCAGAACAAGATTTCTTACCATGATTCCATGATTAACAACATAACAGTTCAAATAAAGTCAAAATTTCCGTGTAGATTAAATTAAATTTTCAGAAAGCCTTTAAGGTCATATTTGAAAAGTAAGTTTAGTTTAATTCACTATAACTGCAGAGCAAAAACCACCATATTATCTTAGTATGGCAATGTCAGTTGCCTGAGGTACTTCATCTGGTTATATTTATGTAAGGTACTAAATTCTGTATTTTTAAGTTCATAGATTTTGCCCTTTAGGGGAATTATGAACTCTTATTTACAACATTTAGACTTTTTTTTTCAGAAGAAAATAACTTTGAAGTAGAAAACTGGAAAGAGGAAGAATTGCTGTATAAAGGTATCTTGACCATGCCTGGTATTGGTTAGAATATTTGTGCGAGAAATAAATTGTAAAATAACCATAAAGTGTTTGAGTGGTAGGAGTTTGTATAGCCAATCACAAAAAAACCCATGTATACATATACTAGTTTGCTACCATGAAAAAAAAGCTAGTATAATAATTGATACTTGTATGTTCTACTATGTTTGAGAAGGTACTAGAAGCATGTAATCAGTTTTAATCACATCTGTATATTAAAATAAGTTACCATACTTAATGTTAAATTAGTTACCATAGTTTGTATTTTCTCATTGTCTTTTAGTCCTGGAAAATCCCAGATTTTGTTCAAATCCTGTCTCAGGAGCCACTTGATTCTGTATACCTCCTTTTCTCTGCATCCTTACTACAACATTTTAGGAGCAGAGAAGGCTTGTAAGTCTCTATAAATTTTATTCTGTATTCTTCCTGCTGTAAAGTAATGTGATCTGTGTGTTTGGATTGACTGTTTTATGTGTCTTTTCTATCCAAGTGGACACAGAATGTGATGAGGACAGAGGCTGGGTCTGTTTGACTCTGCTCTCCAATCCCTGGCCTGGCTCTTGCAAAACTGGGCTTAGAAGAAGTAGTTGAACGTCAGCTCTACATTTATACACAATGATTGAAAGTCTGTGATGTAGAGAGCATGTTTTACCTGTTAGAATGCTCATGTTTCTTACAGCTAAGTCAGCAGATGGTCCCAAGGCAATGAAATGAACGACGGCCCCGCTGTCTTTCACCTCATCAATACAGACTTTGGCTGTGTTGTCCTCCCCATCACTCAGCAGCACAATCTCAGTCCCATCGGTCTGGTATCCTTTATTGTTAAATACCTGCAAGCATAATTCAGAATACCATTATCATGTGAGATCGTCTATCCTCATGAAAAATTAGAAAAAAGAAACTATAGAAAAAGTGTATGATAGAGATAATTTCTATTTTAGAATCATAGAGTTTATGCTCAATAATCCTTGAAGAACTTAGAGAATTTGTCTGACTCTCCCCAACACAAAGTATATTTGTTCAATTGAAAGATGGGTGGGATCAGAAATTATGAAAAATTCACATGGACTAAATGACATCTGACCTCAGAAAACCCAGGCAAATAAATACTTAAAATATGGAACTCATTGTCTTCTCCTGCTGTCTTCTGACAAACCAGTCAGTTTATACAAAATCAGTCATATATACAGCCAGGTGCAGTGATCAACCACACAGCATTAAAATGTAATGGACTCCAGATTAGAAAACCTTTTTTTGAAAATTAATTCTTTTTTTCTTAGATATTTTCTTAATTTACATTTCAAATAGTATCTCCTTTTTTAGTTTCCCCTCCAGAAAAAAAAAAACCTGTTCCCTCCCCTCTCCCCCTGCTCACCAACCCACCCTCTCACACTTCTGGCCCTATCGTTCCCCTACACTGGGGCATAGAACCTTCACAGGACCAAGGGCCTCGCCTCCCATTGATGACCAACTAGGCCACTCTCTGCTACATATGCAGCTGGAGCCATGAGTCCCTTCATGTGTACTCTTTTGTTGGTGTTTTAGACCCTGGGAGCTCTGAGGGTACTAGTTAATTCATATTGTTGTTTGTCCTAAGGGGCTGCAAACGTTCAGCTCCTTGAGTCCTTTCTCTAGTTCCTTCATTGGGGACCCTGTGCTTAGTTAAATCCTTTAAATACTTAGATAACAGGTAGCTAATGGTCTAAGCATGTTGAAATTGCAGATGAGACAGTCTAGTTCATCCCATGCTGGCCTTAGATGGCCTAGCCAAAGATGATCTTGAAGTTTTGATCCTTGTACCTCGATTTCCCAAGTGCTAAGATAGCATATACATCAAAGTTATTTTTTCCTGTGTGTTTTGTCTAGAACCTTTTAAGATTACTTATGCTAAAATCAAGAAGCAAGTATGAATAGTAAAACTTCACTTTTTCCTAAAAGCAAAACAAAAATCAAAATACATGTGCAGAAGATTTTCACCTGAAATGCAGCCTTGATTCCAGAGCAGATGGACGTCCCTCCGTTGGCATTTGTAGGTAATGTTTGCAAGAGTTTGTCTCTCTCGATGTCACTGTTTATTTGGATCAGCTCACTCTTAATTGTGGCCTGGCTATGAAAGTGTACCATCCCTACCCAGGACCTATTTTCAATTATCTGCTTTAGAAAGTATTTTGCTGCTTGGTTCATTCGATTGAGACGATCATTAGTCTGAGTGAAAAATGATAAGAAATGAGTGGTTTTCAATTGAAAGATGAGAACAGATCTCATAAAGGAGTGCTTGGGGCTTATTGACAAAAACTGGACAACTATTAACTTATACTATAGAAGAAAGCAATTGCAACTTTAACTGTTAAACTAATAAGTGTGGTTCTATGTAACATGGGGCACAGGAAGAAGTTCATAGATTTCTACTAGAGGCTGTTCCCAGTGACTAAGTAACCAAGTTAAAGATGGGTCTTGGGTTGAAGCTAAGGCAACGATTCACAGCGTAGCACCACAGTTCATCACATAGTGACTCCTGTTAAGATAAACTCCTAACCCAGGGTTTGAGACCTCAACCAGACTCTCTTCATCTCCAAACATAGCTAACCCTGAGAAGGCTGCCTACTCTGCCCCTTCTACTTCTAGCCTTTCCCTTGCTCCTCTATCAGTGGGGCGACTGCATTGGCTCTCTGGTAACTCACTGGTAACCATTCCTCTCTTAACTTGATAACTGCGCAGGATGAACACACGTTGCACCTTTATTTCCTCTAAATCTTCCTTGTAATCCAAACTGGTTTGCCAACTTATTGAACCAAATCACAATAAAATCTTCTACATATCTACTAATTTGCTTTGTCTGCTCATCTATCACTTTCTCTTTTGATTTTTATTACTTTTTTTGGTATGTTGAGTGTGTGGGTGTGCAAGGATACTTGTACCAGAGCACACATTTCATAGCATACATGTAGAGGTGAGAGGATAAATACAGGGACTCAGTTCTTGCCTTCCACCATTTGAATTCCAGAGTTTGAACTCAAGTTGTTAGGGTTAGCCAAAAGCACCTTTACCCTTTATTATAGTCATCTCTTCTACCTTTACTATAATCATCAGCACCATCATTTATTTTTATGTTTAGTGGTTTTGAGCATTATTCTGTCTTTCATGAAGTCCAGTGTCACCATGGCTCACCTCGTCAGTCCCCCTCATTCTTTGACCTTTCAATAACCACATTCCCTTCCTTGCTGACACTTTAATTTCTGCTTTAGCACATCTGTCCCACCCCACAGTGCAGTCACTGAGTGCTTTATCATATTACACCTGCTTGTGGCTCATATTCATTTTAGCAGCTACCTATTGGTCACAAATATATTATGTTCTCTGGATCAGATGAGGTTCTAGTTCTGACCACTTACTCTGATCAGGAGGGGCACAGGCAGTATCAATAAAATATACAGAACCAGAGATATGCAAAAGGAAATTTTGGAATTGGCAATGGGTTAGCTCCTATGCATCACTCGTAGAGCCTAGCCCTTCTCTTTGTAAAAATGAGTGACTCTGCTACATTGTAGGGGACAGGAATGACTTACATAAGTATCTGATGCTGAATCAGAGAGAAAAACATTTCTGGAGTATAATGATATCTGCTTTTTGCTTTGTTTTATGAGACAGGGTCTAACTGCAGCCCAACTGACTTTGAACTTGACTAGTCCCCCAAAAGCTAGGATTATAAGGACATACTTCCATTGCTCACCCTAAGTAAACTCTAGATGTCTCAAGTACATGCAGCTCTGATTTCAAAGTCTAGCACACTGCTTACTATTCACTGCATGATAAAAGAAGAAAGGAATGACTGCAGGAAGCCATTTGTTCTTCATGGTGATGCTTTTCTTTTTATGAGGAGAGCACTCGGACACTTGAGAAATAAGATGACATCATGTGGACATTCTGCTTATTGACTCTGCTGCTTGAGCTGAAATGAGTTTAAGCATCCACTGATATACCATATTCTCATTTCTCTTAAGCATTTGATATGCAGGATTCATGGTTGAAAACAATCTCCTTTCAGTATCTTGTTCTGACTAAAGGCTATCAGAGTTCTCCTCATAAATTTTCTGGATTAAAAATGGATACCTTTAGGTTATCTCTTTTTAGATATGTTGCTCTAAGTATAATATTTTTTTCAATATCTTTCAGGTCATGATCTCAGGAAGTAATAGATTTTACTTCATTGTACAATCATAAGGGCCATATAACAAGTGGTGATAGTATTTTATGACATCATACAATTAAAAAAGTCACATAGCAAGTGGTGTTTAGGGTGTGTGTTTGCTATTTGGTCATCCCTATTTCTATACTCAAAAGAAAAACAAACAAATGAAAACAAGTCCAAGAACTCACAGCCATACTCCCGGACACATCAAGAACTAGGCACACAATTCTTTCTCTGATCCTCAGCAGTGAGAAGAAGGGTGGAGAGGGTGGCATCTCCATGGGTATGCTGTTGTGAAAATCCTCAGAATTGCTGATCACTTCCCACGTACTTCTGTAATTGCACTTTTCATTATGGAGAGTTGGAGCCTCTCGGTTATGATTTTCTTTTTTACAGAATTCAGTCACCTAAAAGTGTAATAAAGTGTATAAAATTACTATCTCATGTATTAAGAAATGATCTGGAAAAGAAAGGGGAGGTATGCCCAGTGTTAGAATGTAGAAGTGATTCTGCTGCTCTACCAAAGCGGAGGTATGCCCAGTGTTAGAATGTAGAAGGAATTCTGCTGGTCTGCGGCCGTAGTTGAGACTTTGCTAAGGTCGGTGACCTCACTAGGTATGGAAGCTGGCTTGGTGGACAGCCAGGCATACTTTCCCTCCTTGTGAGTGGGCCTCAGGTTCAGTCAGACTGCTGTTGGTTGCCACATGTATGTTACATCTTTATGCATATCTTGCCATGCTGACCACTGTGGTTTATGTGTATTGTAATGGGAGAACTCTTTAATTGCTTTGTTCCCTTGGGAGCTTGCATAGTATTTTCTGTAACAGTGGGAAGTAGACTGAACTTTCAGGTCAGACCCAACTCAGGTCACCTGAGTCCTATACCCTAAATGTGTGATGTATGCAGCAAAAGGGGCTAATTCTTAAGCCCCAAAAGGAAATTAAGGGTTCTATCAATAATCTATGTTTTTGGAGTCTCTTGGAGGACTACCCTGATCAACCATTTGAAGTTTTCTTCTGCAGGGTAGTGGAGATTTTGTCACTCTGTGGTTCTTGTGTGTGGGCTTTGTTAGCTAAAATATGTAAATGTGTGTGTGTGTGTGCGCATGTGCGTGTGTGTGTGTGTGTGTGTGTGTGTGTGTGCATGTGTGCATGTGTGTGTGTGTATGTAAGTGTGTGGTGTGTGTGTGTGTATGTGTATGTGTGTATATGTGTTTGCATGTGCATGCATGCCCATGCATTTACTGCATGGTAGGTATACAAAGTATAAAATTATATGATTCCTTGAGGCTTAATTAAATAATCTTGATGCTAATTGTCCCTTGTCCCTCTTCCTTACATCCACAGATAAATGTAGCTGCCGCCTCTCATTAAAGAAGCCACTCTTGTCAGCAGATGGAGATCATTATAGAAAACTACACTCGGACACAATGCAGAGATCCACAGATCATGTGGAGCTCCAATGGGTACATCTACATTACATTTTCTGTATCTATGAGTTTGGGGACATCATGAAGAAGTGGTGGAGTGATTGTAGGAGCCAAAATACAAGGAAGTCTTCAGTGAAGCAGTCTCTGCTAGAAATAGCTGCACAGACAAGACTAAGACAGTGGCATCATCCGTGGACATGTTAACTGGAAGAGGAGACTTCCAAGGATTCCGACCTCTAGACAAAGAAGCACAGACAGCTGACCACTGCTGGGAGAAGATGGTTAGACTCTCCCCAGGATGAGCCCACTTATTGGTTGTCCAATGCTGAATGGTGTCCTTGAACCATTTGCATACCACCAATGAAAACAGACTCAGCAAGTCATTTTTAAATATATTTGTGCACACACATACACAAATACATCTGAACGTATGTAACAATAGTTATCAAAGAAAAAGCAGCTGTTCGGAGTGAGGGTATGGGAGTGGTCTGAAGGAGGCTATCTGGGAGCATTCAGCTTTAAGTAAAACCACATTTTTAAAAAAATTAAAGGAGAATATGTAAAGTATTTAGCAAATATACATGCTCAAGTAAAATGCTATTAACACTAATATAGACTTATCACTATAATAGTTAGCAATGATTATTTACCTACTAATAGACAATAGTGCTAACAATATATAATCGAGAATGAATATTTACTGGGTGTCAGTCAATGTTCAATGACCTCTACATTAACATATTTAATCTTCATGTCATTCTTAACATTCTTTATATCTCAGGTAGAGTGCTTGCCTAGCAATGTATAGTTTCTTACTTTTATTTACATCATGATCATAATCATGATCATCAGCATTATTCTTTTAAAATTAATGATATTAGACAAATCCTTTGATTATAGATTCTGCACACAGTGACTGGTATACTTACAGAATTGATACTTTGCATGAACATTATGGATGCCTTTTCTGATTGAACTTTATCAGGGAAGAATTGGCAATCCTTTTCATATAACTTTGTGGTAGAATTAGTTCTGCACCTTCTGGTTGTACAGCTTCCCCCTTGGCACGTATAGACTCTATTCATTCCCGTGATACCTGTGGAGCACCTAAAAATATGGAAGTGAATCTAAAACACAGCTTAGTCATTCATTTGAAAACTGATCCTGTTCCCTGGGCTTTGTGGCACAGTATTTCTTGTGTAGGTGCCATGACCTAATCTAGAGCTATATGCTGGCAAAGGTTAAGAGGGCCAATCGAAGAAGAAATCATTTGTTTTTCAAGAAAGTGTGAAAAAAGGGGGTTATCTCTAGTCACACTCAGTGAGTCTCTCAGCTGGAATGAAAGCTGTGGGTAGGTCTTTCCCATAAACAGTCCCGCAGCTGGCCTGTATTAACTCTCTGTAGGCACCTGGTTAGCAGAAACTGTGGACCATTTATTCTTGGTGTGCGGTGCGGCCTTCTTTTCCAGGAAGATGTCCTCTGAAGAGTGGGCCATCACATAACTACATGTGCTTTGACTAAGGAGCATCTTTTTATTTAGAGAACAATGTGACTGGAGTCAGAGAAGGAGGGACTGCCAAGAAAGACAATGGAATAAAGAGGGTTGATGTGTGGTATTCCATGGGAGAGTCATAGCCAGCACTGACCAGAATTGATACAGCAGGTTTTAGCCGGAATGCATTTCATTGGCTTACAGTTCAAATCCAGTATGCAAATTCTAAAGGAGTTCTGGCATCTATGCGAAAGATATGTAAATAAAAATTGTCAAAATGTCAACTAAATGATTGGCAATGAGGCTATGTATATTTTTGCACATAGTCATTGTCTTCAAGGAAAATGGCCTAAAATAAGTATAAAATAGGCTTGTGATATTGAATCTGCCTTGGGACAAAACATAGATGCTTGCCATTGGAAAGGACTCTAGGGCAGTTAAAAGCTGGAGGTCATTTAAGGGTACTTAGGAGTCAGTCCATGCCTTGTTGCTTTGATTTTCTTTGATGAAGCGCTGTAGAATGGCTGGTCTTCATTGTACTCATCAAATACTCCCCAGCGAAGGTGGGCCCATTCATGGACCAACAGTTTTCCTGTGAGACATTTTTCAAATATATAATCATAAATCAATTGGTAAATTTTATATCTCAAAAATTTCCAGGCCACAGAGATGGCTCAGTGGGTAAAAGTGCTTGCCTCCAAACCTGACAACCTGAATTCAGTCCTTCAATCCCATGTGGAAGGGGACAAGAAATGACTCTCAAGTTGCAAGTTGCGCTCTGCCCAAAGACAGAGACATAGATGGAGACAGAGAGAGGAGAGAGAGAGAGGAGAGAGAGAGAAAGAAAGAGAGAAAGAGAGAGAGAGAGAGAGAGAGAGAGAGAAGAGAGAAAGAGAGGAGAGAGATGAGAAGAGAGAGAAGAAAGAGAGAGTCAACATTTGGGTTTAGGTTTTCTGTAACTCCTAAAGTTTATATTTTGTTTACAGAAAGGCATTTATATTAAATGGTACTCATTGCTGTACAGAATATGAATTTCTATGCCACAGCATGTTCTATCAAGGAAACATCATGGAACATGTGCCACAGTCACAGTAAACTAGGATTTGATTTTCAGTTCTTGGGAGTCAAAGGTCTCTCATATTAGTTTATAGCATGCCAAGTACCAACCCTGTCAACAGCCTAATCAGATATACAGAACTCTGCTGTATAGATATTTAGAGGGTGCAACTTTAAGAAAAAAAGCAGACTAAAAATGCTCCTGAAGGAGTTGATATTGAAAAAAGATATAGGTATGCTATTGTAGATTATGTAGATTACATCAGCTACTCAGTCAAGAATTTGGTGAATTTTGAGAAAATTTAAATGCCTTGGAAAAAGCACTTTAAAATAAGTTACTTGTTTAACTTCATAAAGCTAATAGAGGAATCAAGATTTGGATCCAGGAATTTCTGTTTCAAACTGCTTATTTAATAGAGTATAAGGCTGCTTGTTGCAAACATGCAATAATTTAACCAAATTCCTCACCTGAATCTCCATATTCATCTTGTTTTTTCCCCAGTACAAAGTCAGGGGTGAAGTGGATGTATTCTGCTTTCTCTTCACACTCTGTGAACTGCCGGGTGTAGGGCTCATGTCTGCCCTCAAGGGTGGGAGGTGCAACTTTAACATCAGCCTGAGGATGTTTAAAAAGATCATTAACTCGAAGAACGGAAAAGACAATATTTAGACAAATTCTGAATCAATAAATTTGTAGCAAAGCTAGCAAGCACTACAAATCACTTTTTTGTCGTAGTTAGAGGAAAACTTGATACTTACATGCTTGTAACTCTCCTGTTTTGGCCTCCTGTACTCGACACTGTCTTTCCAGCTCTCAGGAATTAATATAGACACATTTTTGAAGAAAAACCTTTTTTCTGTAGCTTCAAAAAGGTGTGTGGATGCTTTAGTCACCATTTCCTATTATCAAATGAAAAAGATGTGTAAAAGTGATCATGAGAGTGTAATCATGTCTCAGCCCCGCTTCTCCTGTGTATTCTGTTAAGCTGTTACTACAAAAGCAGCCATTCATCAAGCTCATTCATCAGCAGGCTCTGGCCACCCTTCTAACCTGACTTCTGTCCATCCAAAACTTGCTTCACTCTACACCTAGAAAAGCTTCCAGGTCCTCAGTCATCTCACCTCAAAAGACGGTTTGGGACACATTCTTGGTAATTACAATAATCAATTTATATAGCTATATACTTGGAGTCATTTATTTGGTTCTAATATTTGTGTGAACACTTTTTGGTTGGCTTATGGAATGTCTGAAGCCTGGTTACTTTACCCTTAGTAGACTAAAGACACTCCTAATTTTCAGAAATGAATCAAAGCCAGCTCTAGCAGATGCATGCTAAGGAGAACAGCTCACAGGAGCTTTATCAGGATGGCACTTTCTTTCCATACTCTTGGGAGAGGTGGGAAGGTTGGGCCCTTGGAGGGCAGGGTAACACTCCACAGCACATGTAAAAAAAAATGATCACAGAACTGTTACTCAACATGAAAATACTCAATTTCTCCCATTATCTTAAGTGCAAAGCTACTTCAGTTTATTAGAGGATTTCTCTCTCCAGAGAGTCACTGTCTAATAAAGAGAAACATAGATGAAAAGCAATTAAGGTGACTGTTCCATATAACCAGGTCTCTCAGAGGGAAGTAAAATATAAATAAATATAAAAGAAAAGAAATGAAAGCAAAAATGTCTTCACTTTGCAGGAGCCATCTGGGTCTCCACTGCTGTGTCTATCAGGACAGACCCCTCTGATGGTCCCAGCTTTAACATAAGCCCACTGCTCCTGATGGCCTCCATCTCTCACCCAGCTGCCCTCTGAGAGTCCAGTACCCTGAATCACATGCATTGTAAAGAGTCGGCAAACTGATTAGAGTATAGTCATGAGATTAGTCAGAGTGTCAGAGTCCAGAGAATGAAGGTTCAGTTCAGGAAGGCTGTGCAGAACTAAAGTGGCCCAGAAGCTGTTTAGCACAAACAGAAGGAAGATAAAATAATTATCTTTCTCTGTGATGCCTTTTTTCAAAACAAGAGAAATTTAGGCTTCCATGTTCTTCAGGGAGTACTCTCTGTACGTTGGAGATAACAGAGTAGTGGTGATTCAAACTGAGTTATGAATTGGACCAGTAGGTGTCGCAGGATTTTCCCTGTCCAATTACATTAGTGCAGGGGATGCCTGTAATTGGACAGGGAAAAGGGAGGCGGAGCTAAGAGTTGAGAGAGAGGAGCATCTCAGGGAGTGGAGTTAGAAGAACCACAGCCTCAGATGTGAACCCATGTGGCAACTACCAGCCACAAGTAGCTATGATTTCACAAGGTTAGAAATACTGGGTTAAAAATTTATCATTATCAACTGTCTCTGAACTTATTTATTGGCATCTTGTATATTGTGATTTTATTGATACATAAATCTAACTGGTTAACAGTATTCTTAAGAGTCTGATTTTAAGAAGTTACTGGGTATTGTGAGGATGGAAGATCTGTTTGGTTGCTGGAGTGTGGGACCGCTGATTATAGCAAGAGGGAACTAGTGGCTAGCAGGAAAAGCAGGCCAGATGCTGAGAGGGCTAGCTGTGGAGAATTAGCAGGACAGTAGGAGTGTGGAAGTGTCGTCTGGCACCCCTGAAAGTTGACTTTTTTAAAAAATATTTTCTGCAACAAGTAGGCTTGCTGTGTACAACAGTGTAGATTGTGTACTGTATAACTCCAAGGGACTGCATTTCCTTGAGAGTCTCCATGACTCAATTGCCTTTCTTAGATAGCAGCATGTTTGTAGGCCATGGAGAGCTAGCTATCAGAGATCCCATAGGTAACTTCCATCTTTAGAGATACCCAGGTGCCTATTAATGGTTTCTCAAAGTCTTCTAACCAGAAGTCTGATGGTGTTCCTTCTAAATTCCTCCCCAGATTTCCTATAAGGTTTTGATTAAAAAAAAAAAAAAAAACTAACATGAAATATCGGTGTTTGCAGAAGTGGTCAAGTTTCAAATCCAAAAGGATCCTGAACACCAAATAGAAATGAAACTTGAAAATGGCCATCAATTATAAGAGTTTTCCAAAATCATTGTGTACAAGTAGATGGTAGCAAGTCACAAAATTGCTTGGTGACAGAGGGCATTGTGAAAGGCTAAGTGTCAAAAACCCACTAAACTATAGACATGTTGGCAAAGGATCGAATTTCTACTTGTAATGTTCAATAGAAGACTATGCTGAGAATTCTTTTTTGTCTCTAAAAATAGTCATCAAATATCCATTTTCCAATTCAATAAAAGTTTGAAGCTAATCATTTATTACTGAACACCAAGAATCTATCAATCAGAGTCTGCTCTTCCTATTCTATAGGAAAAGCATTTTTTGTCTTTTAGAGTTCAAAAGACACCAGGTAGTGACACTCTGGGCTGCTGGGGTGGTTTACAAAGAATGGGTGACAAGTGGAATCCAAGGGAAACCACAGGGATAATTCAGTTCATGCCCAGTAGGGAGATAAACAATGGGCCTTAGGGCCCCAGTGGGGATGACCACAAACCAAGGAATAGAAGTTATGGATGCTGCTCCTGAGGACATGAAAAATGATCATGTAGTTGAAATGCCAGTCGGAATGTTGGAGTTGGAAGAGACTTTAGCAAACTAAAGTCCTAGGTTTAGTGAGGGAGCCTCTTTCTCTGTTTACAACCACTTGGTAGATTCACATCCTCCACACACTGATCCTCTCTAACTTTTATCTAAGTACACATTTTCCATCTCTCCATGAATTCAGATTTCTGTCTCTTCTATCTGGATATCAAAATGCACCTCAATTTGAAACCACCCTGAGTTAACACCTCCTCCCCGGGTACAGCTCTTTCTTATCATTTCCCTTCCCATCTGATGAAAGTCCTTTGGTATTTAAACCAAAGTGGGAAAGTTTGCCTTGCCTCTTCACATTTCCTCTCTACCTACTCCTTTTCACACAAGTATAAATCAACAAGCATGTTCTCTCTGATACTTTCCAAATATGTTCAGCATCACTTGAGTCACTCCTGACACCTTGTCTCAGTCAACACCCCTGTCCATAACCATAGCCTGGCTCCTTTTGCACCCCTATGCTACATTAATACAGAGATGGGATATGACTGAGCCTTCTGTGGTTTCAGGTAGACAGAGTGGTCCTAGAATAGGCCCCAAAGTGCACACATCCTCTGCTAAGCTCTTTCATGGAGTCTCATTACTCAGAGGGAATGTAAAAATGAGCTTTCTAGTAGTCTGGGCTCTGCCACTGCATGAGCCTCTCCCAGCTTCTGTGTAATACACTCTTCCTCCAGCTGATTCACTGTTTCCTTGATGACACAAGCTGTTATTATTACTCATACAAGGCTCTCGTCTTGGTGTCTACTCACATGTCACATCATGAGTGGGGCTTATGTGAGGGCTTCCCTGCAGGAAACACGCTTGCCTGTTAGAGCTGTGCTATGCTCTGTCCTGCTCTCCTGAGGCAGCATGCTCCACAGTAACCTACTAACCTCGTGTCTACTCTCCCACTCACTCTGATGTTACTGATGACCCTGAAAAAGAAGGCAGACCTATAATTCCTTTTTCTTTTCATTTATTTCTCTTTCCTCAATGGTATTGCAAGCACATGTGTATGCATGCACAATAAATAAGTAAATAACAAAAACAGAACAAGAATCCAACTTCTTAATGGCAGGCAAGGACGCTGAAGGTCAGAGGGGCTCTCTGCTTCGTCTTTGATCTTACAGTGAGGAGATAGCATCTCCCCCTTCTAGAACCTCTAGACCCTCCATGTGGAATGTCTTAGAGCCTTCATCTCATTCTATGCCTTCCCAAACTGTCTGCTCTGTTTTCAAACTTCTCAAACCTTTCAGAGGTTTCCATGGTAACTCTTACTCTTACTATTAACCTTTTCATTGTTCATAACTCAAATAGGAAAAAGCCCATTTTCTTACCTTTATGTGTTCAATTATAGTTGCATCTTCTGGCACAGCAGGATCAATGGCAATGATGATGTCTTCATAACCATTCTCATTCAGCCTTACCAAGGAAGTGTCTGACCCCCGTAGCAGGTACAGGAGGAGGAGGATACCAACCCCCCTGGAGAATGCCATCATTCCAGCCTGCTCGCCCAGAGCCCTTTCTTTCTCTGTGTCTTTTGTCAGGTCTATATATACTCCTAAAATTCACCTGTTAGCTGATTGAGGGATGGTGACTGTGTAAAGGTCAATGTTCATATAAAGAAAACACATCACCAGGTTATATAATAGGGTTTTTTTTCTTTTGGTTTGGTAATGGTTAAAGAGATCAGAAAAATTTAAAATACAGAGCACCATCTCTTTTTGAGACAAAATACATTGCTTTCCATTTTCAGTTATTTCCCTAAGCATACACACAGACTTTGTGATTTCTATAGAATAGGGTCATAAAATAGAACCGCAGTAGATCGTATAGACATTCTAAAGCCCTGCCTACATTTTAAAGAGCAAATCAATTATTATCTCTACTCTCTGTCATCTAAACAACAATGATAGAAATAAAATGGTAGGTAAAATGAGCTTGAAATTCCAGACTGTAAAGCACCTGATACATTGAAGGGGATTTGATAACATCATTATTAGTGTAAACAAGCAAACAAGCAAACCATCCCTACTCCACAGGAACAGAACTTGTTTTTCTACATCATACTTTGCTGCTCACTGTTGAGGAAGGAGAGACAACATAAATGTTCAGTAATTGAATTTTTCTTTGAGAGAATGTATGTAACAGAACATACAGAACCCATTCTGTTTAATTTTACCACATCTCCAGTCATCTCCCTCACCACCACCTCCCTACAAGTCCTATTGCCACATGCACATCTTTTTGTTGCTTTGTGACCTACTAAGTTTAGTTAGGGCCATCTATGAGTCCATGCCTTGGGAACTATATGTTGGATGCCAGTGAGCTCATCGTTGGTATACAACTGAAAACTGTGACAGCCTCTCCTTGAGAAAGCATCAATAGCCAGTAATTAGCCTAGAAGTGTAGGTACCTTGTGCCCCTCCCTGATCCCTGAGTGACAGGCCTAGCCTTGTAAGACCCCTTGCAGGGAGCCTGATCTCCTCTTAGATCATGATTGCAATGGCTGTATCATGCTCCGAAGGAATGACTTCATAACCAGCTGCTTCATTCTTTCTGTCCCCTCTGGTGATGTTCCCTGACCCTTTGACGGGACAGTGTAAATATCTTATTTAGGCCATGCAGTCTCAGCACTTTAAGTAGCCATGAGTCCCTGCATTCTCTCTAGTCACTGCAAAGGACTGCTTCTCTGAGCTAAGATGACCCTGGCATTTATCTTTGGGTATGCACAGATATTTAGAAGGAAGCTTGATCTCTTCCAATTTAGATAAACAGCATATCTTTACTTGGTTAGTAATTCCCTCTTCTGCTCACTTTGTGTCTCAGACGTTTTATTGGATCAACAATAATTTTCTTTGAAGAACCATAAAAGAAATGTATTTGTACTTCCCTATGTCAAATTTTATCATGAAAAAGTTCCTTATATCTTCCTTATAGAAAAATGAATATGCCAGGAACACATTGTAAGAGCTAAACTTACCCTGTAAGCCTCACCCGCCCAGATGCCAGGGACCCAAGCGGTTCACAGGACACAACAGGGAGGACATTAGCCAGAATACCCAACAAAGGGGAGAGAGAACCTGCAGAGACCATATGCAGGGGTGAGGCATGGGTCCCTGTTGAGGGATGGGGCCACCCACCCATCTCAAAATTATTAATCCAGAATTGTCCTGTCTGTTTTCTATGCCACAAGAAAGTAAGGAAGTTTTTTTTTCTTGATCCTTCATTCAAATCCACACCCAAACTGAGAGGGATCTATTTCCAGAGTCCTGTATTCTGAAGCAAGCCCAGGGGACTTGCTTCCCTACATCTCTGAGTGCGTGCACGCTGGAGGTGGTTTCATTTTCTCTCCCTGTTAGCGCTCTGGGCTCTGGTCAGCTGTTTACTACAGTATTATTTTCATGCTGCGAACATCCCCAACCAGCAAGGTTTTATTCATATATATAGTTGGGCATGGTGGCATAATGTCTGGTCTGTTTGACTTACATGTTTCACTCTTCCTTTTTATTTTTATTTTTATTTTTTGAATTCTTCAAGAGCTTCTCTTTTCTTTGGTTTGGCACATGTTGTACTGACTCTTCGGAACTCATTTCAATCTGGTCCTAACTCACAACTCTCGTCTTATTTCCTAATCTTATCGAAAAAAAATTTTTTTTCCTCCTGCTGAAACAGTCTGTTCGCATTTTATGAAAAGTAACTCCTGTTATTATTATTCTCTTAAATACACTTTAAAAGAAGAATTACCTTTTTAAAATTTTATTTCATTTATACAAATATTTTGCTTGAATGTATATATGTGTGTGCCTGATTCCTCATGAGCTCAGGAAAGGGCACTGTCTCCTGGAACTGGAATTGCAGATGGCTGTGAACATCCATCCGTGAGAGGCCTGAGCACCGAACCTAGGCCTTGTGCAAGAGCAGGCCGCATGCTCTTCCCTCTGTAGCCCTGGGCACACTCATTTCTCTAAGCAGCTTTCTCCTTTGCTTCTGATGCTGATTCTACTATGCTATGAAGACTTCCCTGTGCAACCAGCCTGCCATTCCCTCCCTTTTCCCTTGTATTTGTATGACAAAAGAAGGGTGTTGTGTTGTGTTTTCTCCTTTGTGAAGAAAATTTAAACATGGAGATCCACACAGTACAAAACGTAGTGCTGGAATGGGCCTTAATTGGCTAGTTCAACCAAAACTGATTTGTAGTTGAGAACACTGAGGTCCAAGGAACAAGAGCTGACTTAGTGGCAAAACCGAAGGGAGACCCTGACTTTTATTTCAGGCTGACCCCATTTCAGGGTTGTTGATCAAGCCTTCATTTCTCCTGACTCCCTGGCTTCTCTATTGCTATTTTCTGAGCACAGGGTGCCCATTCCTTCTTAGAAGCTGTAAACTCAGTGGCTGCTACCGAAATATTGTAACTTATGACTCTTAAATTCTTATGATATAATTGGAAGAATGAAAAGACAATAAGACCTTATTCTTAGGACAAAATTGCCTTGAGTTTGTTTGAAGAGCTTTACTGTTCACCTCGATCCATACAATGCATCCTTTGTGTATCTCACCTGAGCCTGACAGACCTCTGAGAGTTGCTCACATGAACTCACTTTTCAGTTACTCTTTGAAGTAGAAACCTCCATCCACCTTGTCAAATGGTGAGACACAGACTCAGAGGTGCGCAATCAAGTATCCACGTTTGGTTAGGCAGGAAATGGGATTTGCACCCATGTTTGTCTGTTTGCATACTGAATGTGATTAGGTATGTTGTGCTGTATTAGTTTGTCTTGGCATGTGGTGTTCCAACCAAATGTCCCCCAACCCCCTTTTCCTTCCAGTATGCAGCCTCTTCTTCCTGCCCATGCCTGCAACACTTTAGGGAACAGGGCTTGGATTCTTCTGTAGAGAATGGACGCTGTGCTAATGAAGCTCCTTCATTCAAAGAACCAGAAAGCAGCTCCGATCTGCAGAGCTGCTCTTCTGCAGTGCAGGAGTGTGAAATATGCATGCGCTGTCTCTGGCTAAAACAACTTCTTAAGTGTAATAGAGATCCCTGTTGGTCATGTAACGCGACCTGTGTGGGACTGCCTGTTACCATTTTCCTGCTTGTTGCTTCTCTTCGGCCATTTTATTTATAAATATTTTCTACCCACTTGCCATCTTTCCTCTCATAAATTCCTTAGTAAATCTCCTTTATAAAAATCTTTGGAGCTGGCTCAGCAGTTAAGAGCACTAACTGGTTTTCCAGAGGTCCTGCATTCAATTCTCAGCAACCACATGGTGCTCACAACCATCTGTAATGAGATCCAATGCCCTCCTCTGGTGTATCTGAAGAGAATGAGTGCATTCACATATAAAAAATAAATAAATCTTAAAAAAAAAGAAATCTTTATCTCAGATTGCTTATAGTGGTCATCTACTATAGAATATCTAACTTTAATTATCAAATGATACCTATTAAGCACTTATTGTATGCCATGTAGTATGTGGTGTGCCTCACACAATAACTTAGTCCTCAGCTCAGCACCACAAGTAGATACCATCTCTCCCTTTACAAATGAGAAAACTGAGCCTTAATATGTTGCTCAGCTAAGTACCTACGAGGATTGAGAACAAAGTGTATGCCTTGATCTGACTTAAGCCATCTCATTTCCTGTCAGAGCCATTGAAGAAAGACTAAGGCATTCGAGTAAAGTTTCTGGAGACGGTCTACTGTGTTGCACAGCCTGTGATGGGTGAGCGCTAAGAACAGTCTTAGAGACTTCATTCCAGGAGTGCTTCTTGCTACTGACATGCCTTTCCTGACACTATTACACAGCCTAATGGTTCTTGGGCACCACCCTACTCTATTGAGCAGATTTCCTGCAGGTTATCATGAAGATCAACTTTCAGGAATTAATGTTGTTTAGATGAATTAATGATGTTATGTAATCCCTGATTTGATCCAAATAATTTTAGGAAGAATGTTTTTGGAGATAGTTTTAGTTGTTTTGCCAGAAAGATGTAATAAAATTAGAATCAAGAATAGAAATGTACCTACTCCTCATAGAATAATAAGCATAGGCTGCATAATAAGGAATACAACAAGCTTTCACAATTACACTAAAAAGAGAACTAGGCTTGGGACAAACCTGTGATCAAGGAAAAATATTCGTTCGAGGCCAGGTCCAAGGATGAGGCCACAGGTGTGCACTATGCTAAAATGAGGCCATATGAAACTGTTGCTTTGAACTTATAATGAGCTTAAGGATGAAACACTGCTTTGAGCTTAACTATCCCCATCCTTCCATACCTCCCCTTTTGTGTAACGCATTGTCTATGAGGTAATTTTCTAAAGAACTTTTGTCTAAGAAGGTATAAGAAGGCCAGAGAGAAGACATAAAGTGTGGCTTAGGAGGCTCAGTCCCATCCACCAAATGTATATGCATATAAGTCTGCTTGTCTATATGTATGTATATACATACATGTGCAGATATAAATGTGTATGTATATAAGTATGCATGAACACTTGTGGAGTTGATGAGACAGGTAGTTGGGCCTCACCAGAGTATGTGTGTGTATATGAGTGTGTGTGTATGTTTGCATGTTGTCTGTGCAAATGAATTTTTTCTTTTCCTTTCTTCTCCCTCTGCTTCATGAAGAGTTCCAAACCTTTTGCCTTGCCAGCAAAAGGCCCTTTAGCTGGAGAGACACTTATTAGCACAAAATAGAGAGCGTTACAAGGCCGGAGATCATCAGTCTTTGACCTTCGCTCAATGCTATATCCTACCTCATACCATTCATTCTAAAGGCTGAGGCAGGTCCTCAGCAGTACTCTGTATCTTACATTCCTCCAGTGCACACCATCTTTTCTGGGAGAAGTTTATCTCATAGCTGGTCAAACCTTGTATGTGATGAAGGCTATCAAAAGTCAATGATAAAAGTCCAAGTGAATATAAAAGTATCACATATTTGATTTTAGATTGTCATGAAGACTTCTGAAACTGTCAAGAAAGCAGAATTCCTGTCTGAGGACTTCTTCCTGGGTGAGGAATTCTAACAGACTTGGTCATGCAGTCTGCATAGTGGTCCCTTAGGTATTTATGGAGGCTATGCTTTGTAATAAGCTCAGGAGATAGAACATTCTTTCCCACAGGGAACATGCACATTAGTGAAGAAGACAGACCTATGAAGACCTGTCACACAGATACATGAGTGTCCTAATAAAAGTGAATGATAGTAAGGAGGATGCAGAGAGGAGACACACCCAGCTATATCTTGGGTGAGTCAGGGCTGGTGACAGAGTTGGAGGGTGATGGTATTTAGGCTGAGCCATAAAGATGGGCAGAATTGAGATTATTCTACTACCCTGCTCCCTTCTGTTCCTTACTTTGTCAGATAACAGAATTGTGCTGGAAAAAGAGGCCAGAATGTCATAGATGAAGAAATAGCCTGGATTTCTACTCCTCCTAGTTAAAAATCTAACAAATACCTAGATTCCAAAGTATTTACTCTGGTGGGCACAATAGCACCAATTCCTGATTGGTAACTAGAGTGAGTGGAGTTACTATAGTCTTACCAATGGTGCGGAATTATTTTATAATTAGAATGTTTTCCTTCATTTCATCAAAAGGATACAGGAGTTATGAAATATTATAGAAAACTAATATTTTTTTTTTTTTAGTTTCAACTGTGTTGTGTTCCTCTCCTCAATCCTGTGGTATGTATGTGAATTTACCTTTTTTGTGTAATGAAGTAGCAAGAACCATGCTTGTGTTACAGAAGAATCCGTCATGGGCTACTCCTTTGAGGCTGTGATTGGGCTTGCCTGTCCATTACGTTTTGGGATGGGAGAAGTTTTTGTAAAGCTTCCCCTTTCTGTTCTGTTTAAAACAAGATCAAATCATTCTTTTGTAGTTATTTAATGTGTAAATGATATCTCTACACATTAAGTATACATAAGTATTCTTTTTAAAGAAGAATGTTTTCTTTCAAAGTAGTGATTGCTTATATTTACAGTGTTCACAGCTATGTTAAATGAGGAAGTCTGATGTTCATACTTTGTAAAGGAGATTAGAACTTGCAGATGTCAGTCATGACTCTTCATAAGAAAGAATGGTTTCCTCTGGGCTAAGTTCAACCCCATCTTCATCAGTAAGTGGATGAGCATGATTGTTCTACTTATTCCCATTTCCTGGACAATAGGGTAAGTGTCGTACGCCTTTCCGTCCGTCTTTCTCCGTACGGGCCACCATATGTCGCTGACACCTTACCCGTCCAGTTAGAAGTAAGGAGGCAAACACCGAGCCCTTCTCCATGCAGTTTAATCAGGAATCTTCATATTTACTTCTTCTTACTAGCTAGCTTCTTTTATATTCTTCTATATCTTCTTCTTACGTCTTACTTATTACTACATACATCTTATTAGTTACATCTTATTAGTTACATACTTATTCCTAATTCTATATCTTACATCTATCCTTACATCTTACTTCTATATCTACATCTTCTCTCCTATCCCATTACCAGCCCCAATTCTAAATACTTACTTCTAAATCTTACATAACCCATCACCAGCCCTAATTCTACATACTTACTCACTACTTCTTATATTCTCTCTTACTATTCCTACATACTTACTCCTAATTATCTACATACTTACTCCTATCTATATTTACTTACTTACTATCACTATATACTTACTCCTAATCCCTGAATACTTACTCTTATCTATTATTTCCAGCCCCCAGCCCTTGTGGCTTAAATACTTTCCCTGGTCCCAATCAGCATCAGCTACATGGCAAAGCATAATAGGCTACAAGAAATCATGCCAGCTTGCATCACAAACTAGAGGCACACACCTTTTCCAACTAAGGCTTGTTTATCTCAATGCTCTCTGCTCTGGCCAGAGACCAGGTGTTCAATATATATATATATATATATAGGGTGGCAGCTGCGGCTCCCCACAGGTAAGGATAATCAAGTCTGCTTCAGAAAGACAAAAGTGAATTAAAGACAGGACTCTGCAGACATGCCAGCATAATGTTCAAGGTCTTCTATATGCCACTGGCTAGAGAGCAGTGCCAGGTCAGGAAGACCTGAACTGGATTGGTTAAGTCTTGGAGGCTCAATATGGATTCAGGCTGATCCAGTCATGGTGGCACCCACTTTTTGTGACCTGGGGAAGCCTACCCAAGTTCTCACAGAAACTGCTGGTGGTAATGCTTATTCTCCCATCACGGGGAGGGAAAAGAGAGCTATTTTTGAAATAATCATCAGTTTCTAATAAAGTCTGCCCTCAGGTGAAGCTAGGAAACCAAAGTGTAACCTGCTGGGAGTTTCTCAGGCAGGGCTTACATGACATGGGAAGAAGTGGCCAGCTCCGGCAGATCTAAGCTCTCATATGAACAAGGGAATTACTCAAGTTACTTCAGTCCAGCCATCCTGTCCTCTGACAGAGGGAAAAAGATTCTGAGGTCATGTCATTTACAGGCCAGAGTCAGTGGCTCACTAATACAGACCGAATTTACAGGATTATAGCATGCTTTTTTTTTTTTTTTTAGATATTTTCTTTATTTACATGTAAATTTCTCCATTCCCAGTTTCCCCTCCAAAAAACAAAGAAACAAACAAAAACAACAAAAACAAACCCCTGTTGCCTCCCACTTCCCCATGCCTACCACCCCGCCCTCTCCCACTTTCTGGCCCTGGCATTCCCCTACACTGGGGCACAGAACCTTCACAGGGCCGAGGTCCACTCCTCCTATTGATGATTGAATTTGCAATCCTCTACTATACACATGTATAGCATGCTTTCTTCCTGTGCACATACTTCAGTTCCTTTTGCTCATTACAGCATGTCTGGCAGTGAAGAAAATAATCACAAAGCATACTGAAAGTCAGGACACAATGGGAAGAGGCTGGGAAGCCTCAGAACCAGATGTGCCAGGACACAGCCTCCGCACCACACAAAAAGGTTATTTGTTTTATTAAGCTTTTTCATATATATTTTGGTCATGCTTTCCCTCTTCCAACCTCCCCACTTTATGTCCTCAAACAAAAACAAAAGCACAAGGTGGTCCACTCCTCCCAAAAAATTCAAAAATAAAGACAAAAGAGCAAAAGACCAAGAAGACAAAAAACTGCCAAAACAGTCAACACAATGTCCGCAGAGATGCCATAGTGCTCACCCTTGGCATGACACCTGCCCTGGATACACCCAGGGAAACTTCACTGGGGAAACTGGTTTTTCCCTTTGTCAGTGGGTGTCAATTCACATAGCTTCCTGCTTAGGGCTGGGACCCCATGGCCACTTCCCCTTTTAGTGTGTGGACTCTGGCTTGCACGTGTGCAGCTTCAACCACCTTCCTGAGACTTTGCGTCCCCTTCCCCTTCTCCCTGCTTGGATGCAGTCTGGTTTGAATGTGTGCAGAACTTGTTCATGCTTTCAGCCTCTGTGAGTTCGTATGGGCTCCTATGTTGCTGAGTCTGGAAGACCTGGAAACGATTTTCCTTGGGGTTATCCACCACATTTGGGTCTTTTCTTATTTTCTCTCTCTTTTTATTTTTTACATCTGCAAGACCTTGGTAAAACAAACATCTCAGTATCTTCTAGTTAACAATCATCTTCTGCTCCCTTTTTATTACGCATTGTTCTTCTGATATATTTTATCCTCTTTCCCTTCCCCCAAGCCCCTCCCAGATCCTTCCCACTTCTTTACCCCTCTACTTCATGTTTTTTCTCAATCTCTTTGAAAACACCCCAAGACAAATATCAAAACAAATAAACAAATCAATAAGACAAAAAGAAAAGAAAAGAAAAGAAAAAAAAGGGAGCTCATTTTATGAGCACCTACTCTTGGGCATGGGGCCTGCCTGATTTGTGATTAATATGCTCAGTGAGACTCCATTGGAGAAAACTGATCCTTTCTCTGTCCACTTGTATCAACTGCAAATAGATTCTTGATTAGGGGATGGCCCCCTGTTCACTTCCTCCTCGGTGATGGGACCTCCTATGGCTTGAGCCTGTGCAGATCTTGTGTGCCTTGCCATCTGTCTGTGAGGTCATGTGTGCATCTATCCCATTACATCTGGGAGGCACTGTGTTCTTGACGTCATTTATCAATATACAATCTTTCTGCCTCCTCTTCTGCATAGATCCTTGAGCTTTGAGAGGAGGGATTTGATGCTGACATCCCATTTAGAGCTGAGTGATCTACATCTCTCTTCACTGCACATTGTGGAGTTGTGGGTCTCAATGTTAGGTCCCTATCTACTGCAAGGGAATTGATTAAGGATTAGACCTATGCATATATAGCTATGTCCTTAGGAATCATTTTATCTAGTCTTGGGTTCTTGGCCACTGTCAGGTATGTGTTCTATTCCCTGGAGTGGGCCATCAATAGAATCAGAAAGTGGTTGGTCACCCCTATAACATTTGTGCCACTACTGTACCAGTCTATCTTGCAGGCAAGTCACTGTTGTAGGTCACAGGGTTTGTTGAAATGGGTAATATAGATAATTACCTTTCCTTTCTGGTAGCATGCTGAGTACCTCCCAGCACTAGTCAGCAAGGGTGAAACTTCTTATTAGGCACCAGCTTGACTTTTCTCTGTCTGATGGCCTGAGTGATTGATATCCTTAGCGGTAGGACCTTGTTGTTATGTTTCAGAGAGTAACCAATAGCCTTGATGATAGCCTATGATGTTTGGGAGTCTCCATGGGGCTTCATTGGTCAACAACTTCACATGATGTTGAGGCATTGGAATTCTTATTTGGTAGCATAAGATGTAATTGCAGCATTAGCTCCCCTATTACTTCGTGACTCTATTTACATTCTGTTCATATATGTATATATACATATATATATTTAATATATATATAAATATATATATTTTAGGAAGCTTCTATAGCAGGAGGTGTCCATAGCCTTAGTTGTGTCCTGCCCCATATTTACTCCTCTTATACCCCTCCATATTTAATTCTCCTATTCAAGTTCCCTATTATCTCTACCTAACACTATATTCTGTTTCCTGTTCCTTGGGAGAGTCTCTCATTCCTCTGTTGGCCTCTCACAAGGTTCTGAATGTCTGTGGTTATTCAGATTGTAGTAGACATTTTGAAAGCTCAGGTGTTAACATTCTACACATAAGAGAAATTGTGTCCTTTGCTGTATAGAAGCTTTTCAGCTTCATGGGGTCATATTTATTAATTGTTGGCCTTAATAACTATGCTATCAGTTTCAGGTTCAGAAAGACCTTTTCTGCACTAACAAGTTCAAGCCTATTTCCTGCTTTCTTTTCTATCAGATTCAAGATATCTGGTTTTGTCAGGCAGCGGTGATGCACGCCTTTAATCCCAGCACTTGGGAGGCAGAGGCAGGTGGATTTCTTGAGTTCAAGGTCAGCCTTGTCTACAGAGCGAGTTCCAGGACAGCCAGGGCTATAGAGAGAAACCCTGTCTCCAAAAAGGAGCATTTTAAAGGATATCTGGTTTTATGTGAGGGTTCTAGATCCATTTTAGGTTGATAGGGTGATAGAAATGAAGTCTATCTTCATTATTTTTTAAGCAGCCATTCAATTTGACCAGCACCATTTATTGAAGACACTCAGGACAGAAATTTAAAACAACGATAAATATGTTAAACATGGTCCTGAAGCAAGTAGTAGGTGTGAACAGATAATTATTGTACTCAGAGAAATGAAAATTCTAGAAAAGATTGAAAAAGAGAATGCTACAGGAAAAAGTGTTGTAAATGAAATCAAGCATGCCTTTCATGAGCTTATTGGTAGACTGAACTATATCAGTGAAGATATCAAAATGAAAATCAGAGAGAACAAGACTGAAAAACCAAAACATCCAAGGCCTGGGTGACAGCAACAAAAGCATATTCACTGTGTGATCCCAATTGATGTTCTCACAAAAGCAAAATGTTGGAGGGTGAAAAGAGGAGAGGTTTCCAGGGCTCAGATCAGGGCAGAGGGTGAGCAGAGCTCAGATGGTGTTTAGGGCAGTGACAATTTCCTGCAGAATACTATAATGCTTTATACCGTTGTAATGACCTTTAGGATGCAGAGTACCAAGGGTGAGCACAGATGAGAACTGGGAGCACTGGGTAATAATGATAGATGTAGATGCTCAGAGTGGTATCAGTCTTCTAGAAAATGCTAGCAGTGAATTGATATTTGAACACATGATTATAGCTTTATCATTCACAACAGTAGCTCAAGTGTCCACTCATGACTAAATAGAAGAGGACATTTAGGGTGGAATATTTTTCAGCCTTCAAAAGGAAGGAAGTTTTCTCACATGCTACACTGTGGATGAGCCTTGACGATGTCGTAAAGGACAGATGTTGACTGCCCACTCACATAGAGCACTCTGATTCAGAGGCAGAAAGGAAATTAGTGCTTGTCAGGGGCCGGGACTGGGAAGAGGGAGCTACTGTTTAATAGAGATGGTGCTTCAGCTTGAGGCGATGGTGAATCAGGCTGATGGCTACATAACAATGTGAATGAGCTCAATGCCGTGGATATGGGCTTTCAAAGGCTCAAAGGGAGAACTTTATGTTCTGTGTATTTTACCGAATTGAGAGCACCCAGGGACTTGAGAGCATAAAGGTTTGACAGTACAATGTACCAGTCTTCTAGAAAATGCTAGCAGTGAGTGTGGAAGCATGACAACTCTGTATACTTTCCTCAATTTTGTTGTAAATCCAAAGCTGCCTTCACAGGGATCTATGGCTGTGGATCACCGTTCTACAGAGAATGTGAATTCCTTCTCAGTCACATCCATTGTGAAATCTGATAAACAGCAGTTCAATCAATGTACATTCATTTCCCTTACTAGCTCCAGGGCTGGGACGGTGGCTTGATGACACAATAAGAAAGGAGGTCCTGTCTCTATTTATTAGGTTGGTGGCTTTTCATACACAACCACAACGCAGTTGCTGTACCTCAGGCATCATGCCTACACTATTAACCAGAGGGATGTGGAGGCATCAACAGTGCTAGCTCCTTTGACAGAAATGTTACTAAAATCCTTAAAAGATTTCAGTGCTCCTAGGGACTCAACCACCAACCGAGGAGTATGGTAGGACTGATTGTTCTGGCAGCATGTGTATAGTAGAGGATTGCAAAATCATTCATCAATGGGAGGAGAGGTCCTTGGTCCTGTGAAGGTTCTGTGCCCCAGTGTAGGGGAATATCAGGGCCAATAAGTGGGAGAGGATGGGGTGGCAAGCATGGGGAGGGGGAGGCAACAGGGGTTTGTTCTTGTTGTTTTTGTTTGTTTGTTTGTTCCTGGGAGGAGAAACTGGGAAAAGAAAAATCATATGACATGTAAATAAAGAAAATATCTAATAAAAAAAAAAGATTTCAAATTTGAGCAAACACAATAGACTTTCAGATTGTGCATGTTATACTGTTTAGATGTAGTCTATGGATCAGCTGTAATGGCTGATCACCTGATAGCTTGTTTAAAAATGCAGAATCGCAGGCATTATCTCAGATCTAATGAATCAATCTGTGTTTTAGCAAGATTCTAGGAAGAAACTAATTTTTTACAATAATTTTTAAAATCTACTTTACATCCATACCACAGGCCCCCTCCCTCTTCTCCTCTTAGTCCTGCCCTTACAAATCCTTCCTCCCATTTACCCCCTCCTCTTCTCCTCAGAGAAAGGGAAACCCCTATTGAGTACCACTCCACCCTGGGACATATAGTCCCAGCAGGACTAAGCACTTCCTCTCCCACTGGGGCCTAACCACACAATCCAGGTAAGGGAAGGTGAGCCAATGGCAGGCGACAGAATTCAAGACAGTCACCTACCAATCATTAGGGGACCCACATGGAGACAAAGCTGCACATCTGCTCCAAATATGTAGGGAGCTTAGGTCCAGCCCCTGGGAGTTCTTTGGTTGGTGGTCCAGTCTCGTGAGCCCCCATTGGCCCAGGTGAGTTGACTCTGTAGGTCTTGTGGTATTCCTGATGCCTCTGGCTTGCTCAATTCTATCTCTTAATCTTCCATTAGATTCCCCAAGCTCAGCCTGATGCTCAGCTGTGGGTTTCTGCATCTGTTTCCACTTACTGCAGAAGCCTCTCAGGAGCCCTTTATTCTAGGTTCCTGTCTGCAAGCACAGCAGAGAATCTTTAATGGTGTCAGGAGTTGGCTCTTTCACATGGGATGGGTTTCAAGTTGAGGCAGTCATTGGTTGGATTTTCCCTCAGACTCAGCTCCAGGTTTATCCCTGCACCTCTTGTAGGCAGGATACATTTTGGGTTGAAAGTTTTGTCCTCCTCCCTCCCCTGGAAGTCCTGCCTGGCAACAGGGTGTGGCCACATCAGTGTCTATATCCCCTGTTTGGAGGAATCTCAGCTAGGGTTACTACTAGAGATTCCCCTTAGCTTCCCCAGTCCAAGAGATGCCCTCAACAACCAATTTCTCTCCTCACTCCCAGACCTCTTCCCCGAATCTGACCATCACCCCAGTTGCCCTCCTCACCCCCCTCATCACCCCAGTTGCCCTCCTCACCCCCCTCATCACCCCAGTTGCCCTCCTTACCCCCTCTCCTACCCAGTTCCCTCTCTCCTTCTACCTCTGATGACTGTTTTGTTTTCCTTTCTGAGTGAGATTCATGCATCTTCCCTTGGGCCCTCCTTATCACCCAGTTTCTTTGGGTCTATGTAGCATGGTTGTCCTGCACTAATGTTCATGTATACGTGAGTACATACCATGCATGTCCTTTTGGCTCTGAGTTACCTCACTTAGGATGATAGTCTCAAGTTCCATCCATTTGCCTGCAAATTTCATGATGTCTTTATTTTTAATAGCAGAATAGTATTCCATTGTTTTGGTGTTCCACATTTTCTTTTTCCATTCTTCAGTTGAGGGACATCCAGGTTGTCTCCAGTTTCTGGCTATTATGAAAAAAGCTGCTATGAACATGGTATAGTGTGGCATCTTTTGGGTATATGCCCAAGAGTGGTATAGCTATGTCCTGGGGTAGAACTATTTCCAGTTTTCTGAGAAACCACCAAACAGATTTCCAAAGTGGTTGTACAAATATGCACTCCCACCAGCAATGGAGTGTTCCCCTTGCTCCACACTCTCAACAGCATGTGCTATAGCTTGAGTTTTTTTATCTTAGCTATTCTAATTTAATGTAAGATTAAATTTTAGAGTCATTTTGATTTGGCTTTCCCTAATGACTAAGGACATTGAACATTTCTTTAAGTGCTTCTCCACCACTCAAGGTTCCTCTGTTGAGAATTCTCAGTTTAGCTCTTGTCTTAGTTAAGGTTTTTATTCCTGCACAAACATCATGACCAAGAAGCAAGTTGGGGAGGAAAGGGTTTATTTAGCTTACTTCCATATTGCTGTTTATCACCAAGGAAGTCAGGACTGGAACTCAAGCAGGTCAGGAAGCAGGAGCTAATGCAGAGGCCATGGAGAGATGTTCCTTACTGGCTTGCTTCCCCTGGCTTGTTCAGTCTGCTCTCTTATAGAACCCAAGACTTCCAGCCCAGGGATGGCACCACCCACAAGGGGCCCTACCCCCTTGATCACTAATTGAGAAAATGCCCCACAGCTGGACCTCATGGAGGCACTTCCCCAACTGAAGCTCCCTTCTCTGTGATAACTCCAGCCTGTGTCAAGTTGACACACAAAACCAGCCAGTACAGCTCTGTACACTATTTTTCAATTGGGTTACTTGGCTTTTTAATGTCTAGTTTCTTGAGTTCTTTATATATTTGGAATATTAGTCTTCTACCAGATGTAGGGTTGGTTAAGAAACTATTTTACTTAACAAAATTTCATGAGCACATTGAATTTTAGGGGTTGTTTGGTGTTCACCGTAGTGACAGAATTTGTCTCACATTGTCTTCGTCCATTTCACTTGCAAGTTCCTGATGACCAGTGACCTCTCTGAAGAGGTGAAACAGGCTCTGCATAGCAGCCATGACGCGCAAACAACCCTGTATGCTTGGCCTGTTTTCTTTGCAAGGCATTCACGTCTTTTTATTTTTCAGTAGTCACAGGTTTGGTTGTTTGTACAGCCAGCTTGTGTATTTGTATTTTATTATGCTTAGATATTTCTCATTCTCCTGGCTAATCCTTGCCACTTGTGAGGTCATGCTATATTATATGCTCTACAGTTGTTGAAATAGTAACCATAGCCCAACAATTTACTAATTATTGTGTTGCTTGTTTCTAAGCACTTTTAGGCCACCTCCATTTTTTTTTTTTTTTAGCATATGCTTAAAAGCAACACAATTGAAATGTTCATTGAACTTAATTATAAACAGTTCAACAGAGTCTAATTGCACAATTAAAGGGAAGAGAAAGGCTACTTTAGGGTGAACAGGAAAAAAAGGTGTGGTTTTGTTTGTGAAATGAGAGAAGACAAGTATTTCAGTAGCTCCACAACAATGTATGGATGGCAAGGTCACTGTGTGCAGCATTCTTTACTCGGGAACCTTAAAGGACTCAGTACAGGATTGAAGAGCGGCAAGAGTATTGTAAGAACATCGACCTGCCCCAACAAGCCTGAAACCACAGCATGATCAGGCCATGGCACCCTGCAGTTCTCTTGTCAGAGTTAATGAGCACTTCTTGCTGTGATGGTCAGCTCTACATTTGTTGGCTCCCCCAGGCTTCTTGTCACTCACACTAAGCTGAACTCCTTGTCACTCACACTATACTGAACTCCTTGTCACTCACACTATGTTGAACTATATGATGTGAAACTTCCCACTATTCCTAAAACACTATAAAGGGTCAGAAATTTCCTTTGTTCTGGGAATTGGTCTAGGACTTCTTAGGGAGAGTGCTTGAAGATTTGGTCTGAAAATGAAGCTTCTCTCTGAGGAGGCTTTTCTGGCCTCTACTTGCTATTCCTCTCATGGCTACCTCTGTCTCTGTCTCTGTCTCTGTCTCTGTCTCTGTCTCTGTCTCTGTCTCTCTCCCTCTCCCTCTCCCTCTCCCTCTCCCTCTCCCTCTCCCTCTCCCTCTCCCTCTCTCCCTCTCTCTCTCTCTCTCTCTGTGTGTGTGTCTCTCATCACTCTTGATGGAGCTCATTCTCAGGCTTTAAGGGAGGCTTCTCCTCCCCTCTAAGGACCCTTTATGCTTAGGTGTCTCTGTAAATTGTACTGTTTTGTCTAGTGCTTTTCCTTCTTCCTCAAGGCCCATTCATGTCCTGGAGGCCCTTTTCATCAGAGTAAACCCAATTGAAGAGAATTATGTCAGCTTCCTTTGTGGGCTGACTGACACTTTATCATCTTTTTATAACAAATATGATGTTTGGAAAGAAGTCAGAGTTTCTAAAATGGTAAAATAAAGAGCTTCACAATGAGGTATTTCTTCACACTTGTTAGAACAGCTGCATATTGAAAATGAAATAAAGGGCGTGATGTAGTAATCATAGATCAGTTGGTGATGTGAGTTCCTTGAAAGCATGGGGACCTGAGTTTAATGTTCCCAGAACAGTGTACAGAGAGAGGAGGGAGGGAGGGAGAGAGGGAGGAAGGGAGGAAAGGAGGGAGGGAGGGGAGAGAGAGAGAGAGAGAGAGAGAGAGAGAGAGAGAGAGGCACGGATGCAGAGAAAGATACACAGGGAGAAGCACAGAAAGAGATGCAAAGAGAGAAAGAAGGAGATATTTGGAGCTCAGTGGCTGAGCAGGCCAGTCTACTAGTTCCAGGCCAATGAGAGACACGGTCACAGATAAAACAAAACATAAAATAAAGGTGAAGGGTTTTTTTTTTCCCTTAAAAAAGAAAAGACAGCTGATTTTGTCTCAGGCCTCCACATGTATGTCTGCAAACATGATCACACACACAAGATAGACAGATAGATAGATTTATAGATAGATAGGTGGTCAATAAATGATAGATAAAAATCAGAAAATAAGTATGGATACACATAAAATAAAATCATTGTGCATTTCTGGTAACAGTATGCACATCCTAAGAAAATATATGGTGATTCTTCACAAAATATCCCAGCAGTATCATTTGAGGTATATACCAAAGTAAGTTAAATCAGGAACATGAACTGATATTTGAACACATGATTATAGCTTTATCATTCACAACAGTAGCTCAAGTGTCCACTCATGACTAAATAGAAGAGGACATTTAGGGTGGAATATTTTTCAGCCTTCAAAAGGAAGGAAGTTTTCTCACATGCTACACTGTGGATGAGCCTTGACGATGTCGTAAAGGTCAGATGTTGGCTGCCCACTCACATAGAGCACTCTGATTCAGAGGCAGAAAGGAAATTAGTGCTTGTCAGGGGCCGGGACTGGGAAGAGGGAGCTACTGTTTAATAGAGATGGTGCTTCAGCTTGAGGCGATGGTGAATCGGGCTGATGGCTACATAACAATGTGAATGTGCTCAATGCCGTGGATATGGGCTTTCAAAGGCTCAAAGGGAGAACTTTATGTTCTGTGTATTTTACCGAATTGAGAGCACCCAGGGACTTGAGAGCATAAAGGTTTAATATCTATCCGTTATCTTACATGTTTGTATTAACTACCTTAGCCCTCTCTTTATTAGGTAGCTTGTTGTTAGTTTGGTTGGTTATTAGGCATGAAGCTCTAGGAAGTTGAAGTTGCCAATAGTTCTATCATAGGTATGAAGGAAATACACTCTTGACTTCAATGAGGTCATAGATTAGTGTGCAAAACAGACACTGAAATCAATGGCTGCGGCAAAAAACATGAACACACAACACATTGTGGTTTATACCTTAAAGTGACTCCCTGCAATGTCCAAATCCTACAGGCTTGATCACCAGCTTATGGTTCAGTTGAGAGGTTGTAGAACCTTTAGGAGGTGGGACCTAGTGGGAGGAAGTTAGGTTATTGGGGCCATACCCTTGAAAGTGGAGAGTGGCATCATGAGCCATTCTTTTCTCTCTCTGCATCTTGGCTAGCACAGTGTTCTGTCTTGCCACAGAGGCTAAAGAACTATGGAGGTCATAGGTCATAGACTAAAAGTATTCTATTCCTTTACTCCTTCACCAGTGTCTGGAAACAAGACACACTCTTCTCATATTATAAGGATACCCTGCCCTCAAAAGAAAACCTAGACCCTTCATTTGCTGTCCTCATGATCACTTTGGTGTGCTGGCCTTACTAGACCTCTTCTTGATACTTGTTGTTGGCCATTTCCTCATTTGTGACCCTGACCATTTGCTGTTTTCAGAATATGCTTTAATTGCATTGGCAATTCCCTGGCTATTCATTGTCACTTTAGCCTACACTATCCTTTTCTCTGTCCCTTTCTTCCATGGCAGTTCTCCTCAAGTGCTCATGCGTGCTCCCTGTTTCTGACTAGAGAGTGAGCTCACCTCTACACATGGTTTCAGCCATCTTCTGTATGTGAATGGTGATCAACTGCACAACCAGATCAGGTTTCTCAAAAGTAATCCTAGACTCAAGAAGCTCAGGAATTAGTTTTAAAAGCTGTCTCCAATGATCACTTAAATACTGGCATTAAATAGAAATAATGTCAGAAATATTAGGCCTTCTAATGTAGATTGAAAGAACTCTTTGAGGAAATTACCTATCAGGAAATTTTAGAATCAACAATATATGGGAAGTAAAAAAAAAGTCAGTGAGTAATTAAACTTTCTGGTCTGAACAAGCAATGACTAAGAAGATAAAAGTCTGTGACCCTCCTCTGTGAGTGAGCAGTTTATACTCTAGAGATAGACAAGACACTGACGATGCATTTCTGTTGGAGCTGAGTGGATGAGAGGGTTGATAGGCCTTAGAACTTGATCACTATTGAATTGATATAAAAAGAGCCAGGAAGTTGACAAAGACAGGGGAGAATAGACCTTATATCAAACACATTGTAAGAATGATGCTGTGTTGACAATTGTGAGTGAGATGACAGAATCAACTATTCATAAAATTTTTCAATATGCCTTATAATAAATCTCTTGGCACAATAGCTCTGTAGCTCAAAGACTGTAGTTTGCTGCTGTGACCGAGCTGAGTCCCTCTCCTGATCCCTCCTGTTGGGTTGGGCAGCACCCCTGTTATGATGCAAAAGATGGTCCTGTTTCATAGATATGTTTTATAATCAGTGTGTTGCTGAAGATTAAAGTCCAAGATTTTGGTAGCCTACTCAGAGTTTTTATGGGTTTACAGCTTCCTACTACTCCATGGCCTCCTTACCTCTGACTTGTCTGTCTTCATGCTTTTTGCATGAATCATTCATACTTTACTAAATGGAGCATTATTCTTGCTTATTTCCCGTTCCCATTCAGCTGGAATCTTCTTTGAGATTTTGATGAGACACTGTCTCATTAAAATGGGTTTCTCCTTTGTGTTCCTTTAATTTGTTATACTATATTAACTGATATTGTCTATTTGTTGGCCTCCCTGACTGAACTATAAGCCATTAGTAGGCAAGACCTTATAGAACCTAAATAAATTCATAAACAGATATTATATCCCAAATGCTAGAACAGGCAGTGCTAACCGTTTAAGGTTCATGTATTGAATGAAGAGTCATACTATTGTATGAGGTTCTGAAATCGTTAAGAGGAGGGGCTAGGAAACTTGGTGCACACCTTGAAGGTTATACCTAATCCCTAGTCCCGTCTTGTTTCTGTTTCCTGCCTACTTTTAAGAGAAGACTCTTTTGCTGTAAATTTCCACTGTCATGATGTTCCAAAGGCACGGGATCAAGAAACAAGAGACCCCACACTCTGAAATCATGAGTCCAAATAAACCATTCCTGTCTTCAGCTGTTCTTCAGTGTATTTGGTTATAGCTATGAAAAAGAATTAAGACTCAGAACAAAACTTAGTAAGCAGGCTCTCTGTATAAAGTTAGAATGAATGGCTTACTATGCTTTTAATAATGGAAGATAAATTGCGTTCTGAATTTTAATTGTATCATCTGAGTAATATTTAGACATCACTCTTTTGGTTACATGTGACAGAAAACCATATGCATGAAGAATATTAGAAACACATCACATGACATTTTGAAAGTAAGGGCCAGTCTGAGAATAACTGTGGAAACTAGAGATATGCATGTAGTCAAGTTTCTGCCCACATCCTGGCCTTTTGGCCTCACTGTTATCAGAACAAGTGAACAGAGACCATATCAGAAGCTCATATCACACAGTTTTGCTGCCAGAGACAGGCAGATCTTCTTCCCCATGCTTAGAACACTGGTCATCCTTCCCTGAGTCACCTACCTCGAGTGAATTGCCTATAACCAAAAGAAGACACTCATCTGTCTGACTCAGGGTGTCCACCCTGGTGAGACATCAAGAAGAAGGCAGGGAATTAAAGCTATGGGGGTTGCATTGAATTTGAAGATTGCTTTCAGCAAGATGGCCATTTTTACTATATTAATCCTGCCAATCCATGAGCATGGGATATCTTTCCATCTTCTGAGATCTTCTTCAATTTACTTCTTCATAGACTTGAAGGTCTTATCATATAGATCTTTTTCTTGCATAGTTAGAGTCACATCAAGGTATTTTATGCTATTTGTGACAGTTGTGATTGGTGTCGTTTCTATAATTTCTTTCTCAGTCTGTTTATCCTTTGGGTAGAGGAAGGCCACTGATTTGCTTGAATTAATTTTATATCCACCTACCTTGCTGAAGTTATTAGCAATGCCTATCAAAATTCCAACTCAATTCTTCACAGACTTGGAAAGAGCAATTTGCAAATTCATCTTGAATAACAAAAAACCCAGGATAGCAAAAACTATTCTCAACAATTAAAGAAACTCTGGTGGAATCATTTCCCCGACCTTAAGCTGTACTACAGAGCAACTGAGATAAAAAACTACATGATATTGGTACAGTGACAGACAGGTGAATCAAAGGAATAGAACTGAAGACCCAGAAATGAACCCACACACCTATGATCACTTGATCTTTGACAAGGGAACTAAAACCATCCATGGGAAAAAAGACAGCATTTTCAACAAATGGTGCTGGCTCAACCGGCAGTTAGCATGTAGAAGAATGCAAATCAATCCACTCCTATTACTTTGTACATAGCTCAAGTCCAAGTGGATCAAGGACCTCCACATAAAACTAGATACATTGAAACTAATAGAAAAGAAAGTGGAGAAGAGCCTGGAACACATAGGCACAGAGGAAAATTTGCTGAACCGAACACCAATAGCTCATCCTCTAAGATCAAGAATTGACAAATGAGATTTAAAAATTACATAAAATTACAAAGCTTCTGTAAGGCAAAGGACATTGTCAATAGGACAAAACAGCAACCAACAGATTGGGAAAAGTTCTTTACCAACCCTACATCTGATAGAGGCCTAATATCCAATATATACAAAGAACTCAAGAAGTTAGACTCCAGAGAATTAAATAACCCTATTAAAAATGGGGTACAGAGCTAAACAAAGAATTCTCAACTGAGGAATAATGAATGACTGAGAAGCACCTAAAGAAGTATTCAACATTCTTAGTCATCAGGGAAATGCAAATCAAAACAACCCTGAGATTCCACCTCACACCAGTCAGAATGGCTAAGATCAAAACCTCAGGTGACAGCAGATGCTGGCGAGGTTGAGGAGAAAGAGGAACACTCCTTCATTGCTGGTGGGTTTGCAATCTGGTACAACCATTCTGGAAATCAGTTTGGCGGTTCCTCAGGAAATTGGACATAGTACTACCAGAGGACCCGGGTGTACCACTCCTAGGCATATACCCAGAAGATGCTCCAACATGAAATAAGGACACATGTTCCACTATGTTCATAGCAGCCTTATTTATAATAGCCAGAAACTGGAAACAACCCAAATGTCCCTCAACAGAGGAGTGGATACAGAAAATATGGTACATCTACACAATGGAGTACTACTCAGCTATTAAAAACAATGAATTTATGAAATTCTTAGGGAAATGGATGGATCTGGAGAACATCATCATGAGTGAGGTAACCCAATCACCAAAGAACATACATGGTATGCACTCTCTGAGAAGTGGATATTAGCCCAGAAGCTCAGACTACCCAAAGTACAATCCACAAACCACGAGAAACTCAAGAAGAAGGAAGGCCAGAGTGTGGATGCTTCATTCTTTCTTAGAAGGGGGAACAAAACACCCATCTAAGGAGTTGCAGAGACAAACTATGGAGCAGAGACTGAAGGAAGGACAATCCAGAGACTGCTCCACCTGGGAATCCTTCCCATATTCAACCATTAAATCCAGGCACTATTGTGGATGCCAGCAAATGCTGGCTGACAGGAGCCTGATATAGCTGTCTCCTGAGAGGCTCTGACAGTACCTGACTAATACAGAAGTAGAGGCTCACAGCCATCCATTGGACTGAGCATAGAGTCCCCAACGAAAGAGTTAGAGAAAGGACCCAAGGAGCTGAAGGGTTTGCAGGCCCTTAGGACGAACAACAATATGAACTAACTAGTACCCTCAGAGCTCTCAGAGACTAAACCACGAACCAAAGAGTACACATGGTGGGACTCATGGCTACAGCAGCATATGTATAGCAGAGGATGGCCAAGTTGGTCATCAATGGGAGGAGAGGCCCTTGGTCCTGTGAAGGTTTATGCCCCAGTGTAGGGGAATGCCAGGGCCAGGAAAAGGGAAAGAGGGTGGGGTGGTGAGCAGGGGGAAGGGGAGGAAGCAGGGTTTGTTTTTTTCTGTTTTTGATAGGTTTTCAGAGGGGTAACCAGGAGAGGAGATACCATTTGAAATGTAAATAAAGAAAATATCTAATAAAAACATTAAAAACAACAAAAAAAAATAAAGCTATGGGGGATGGGATCAATCCTCGATTCTCAAGATGAGGCTCTCAGAATCCCTTTAGCTTCATTCAAAACAGAGTCCCGGGCCTTTGGAATTACTGAATTAGATCTGTATTTTTTAAACAGCTCCCCAAACGATTTGCATTCTTATTGGAGGTTAAGAGGGTAAGGATGTGTTTGCAGGGAACAGTCATTCTCCATTTCTTCTGAGGCTGGAAAGTTTAACACTGATGTCATATGACAGGAGGAGTTATTTCAAGACGTGCTTACTTAGAACAAATTATGACAAGTTTTGAAGTTTTTATCTGGTGAAATTAAAAAATATATTTATTCATTATTTATTTATTGGTTTAATTGAAACAGAGTCTCTCTATGCACTCCCGAATGTCCAAGAACTCATTATGAAGAGTAGGGTGGCCTTGAACTCATAGAGATCTATCTCCCTCTGCTTCTAGGATGCTGGGATTAAAGGTGTGTAGCACTACGTCCATTGTGGGAAATTTTAAGGAGAAAAATTCAGTATTTACCTTTAGGATAGTTTGTCACTTGCACATAGCATGCAAGGATATAGCCATTTAACCTTCCTTCATAATTTTATAGAAAATTTACTTTCCTCACTTCACATGCTCATTTCACTGTCTCATAGAAGTTGTTTGTACAAGTCGCAGGCATCCTCACGAGGCTACTCTCACTGTATTGCATGTTTTCTCACTTTACCTGTTGGATGGTGACTGTGGTAACTCCCAGGGTGGTCCTTTAGAGGTATCAATATCCCTTCACTGTCAGAGTGACCTATGTCAGTTGGTCACCAAGTATGAAATGTTGGGTCATCTGTCCCATGACCTCTACATGATTATATCAAAGCTTTTTCTAGAAAGAATAGAGGGAGTCATTCATATTTATCTCAAGTTAATATGTGTTTCCTGTATTTGCAAATCTTCTCTTTTTGTACATATACATTGAATTACACACACACACACACACACACACACACACACACATGAGAAGAGAAATAATTAGGTTAATTAATTTTAATTATGGAAGACTCTTTACAGATTTTATTTCTATGTAAAGAAAGATGAAGCCTTGATTGAAAGATATATTTGGATTTTTTTCTGGAAGAATGAGATGGTCCCAAACAAGAACAACCTGGTCCTCATGCATTCAGCATCCATAGAGACCAGTATGGGAGGACCGTTAACACAGGCAGTTGTGGGAGAACCTATCCCTGGTGGTCTGTTACTGTTTGTATAAGTGTGTGGTAGCTCCATTTTCTAGCACAAATTAGAAGTCGCCTGATTTATGTAATAATGTCATTGAGTTTTCCAGATAAGTGAAATTTAGTTTAGTACAAAGTTTTCATTTATATGTTAATGACTCTCTTTATAGAAATGATATATGACTTTAGAATATGATTCTTTTCTTTCTGGGTATCTTTAGAATTTTGTATTATACAGATGATTTTCTTGCTATACATGCAAACATCTGTTTGGATAGTTAAGCCATGCATATTTACTGTTTTAGTTTGGAACATAAAAAGATTTTAAAAGGCTTAATTGGCTACTACTACCCCCCCCCCAACACACATCTTAAACTTAAAACATCAAGCAAAAGCTAAAACAAGATATCTAAACCCTGCATAATGTGTTGCCAAGAATCCACTGAGAGACTTACTTAGAATGAGGTTGGAGAAGTGTTGAAACTGCTTCATGCTTCTCCTGGGACCAGTGCACAAGTTAAATACAAAAATGCATTTTCCTAGTTTACATTATTAGTGAGTAGATATGCATTTTAAGTCATTTATTACACCTGTAAATTATTTAATAAATCTGATTTTAAATGAAGAATTTTATTATGTGAGTAAATATTAAGATTGTGTTCATTTGAGATCTTTCAAATGCTGCCTCTATGAACATTACTATAATTTTAGTTATTTCTTTATGATACATATGTGGGCATAAGTTGATATGTCCAGGGCTAAAGACTTTTACGAACCTTAATATGATCAGCTGCTTTCTAGAAAGACGGCAGCTCATTTATAGTCCATGATATTGCAGATGAGAGCATAATCCTTGCACTTGCTACTACAAAGCTCTGAGGCTACTTTGCTGGTGCGAAAAGCCTATCTTTGTTTAATTTGATAACATCGATTTTGATGCTCCTGCTCTTGCCAATCATTTTAATTGCTCACAGCACACAGGCAACCAGGATCAGAAGCTTTCTCCATGTTCAGATGTGGACATTAATGAATCAGTTCCAGTGTTTGAAATCTTCTCTTAGCTACCTTTGATACTTGCCACTTATTATTCAGGGCTCCTGATTCACTACCAGGCACAGGTATTTAGTTCAGTGTTTCCACAGAGGTCTGACTCAACCCTGGAGTAAAACAGACGAAGAAACAAACTACCGAGACAACTATATTAGCTAGCAACTGTGTTAGCTAGCAGACTCCATCAGCCTGTTACCTGGCTTCAAAACAGATAGCAAAACAAACAGGTAAGCCAGACAATGAACTCTGAACATTGTTAGTAATTTCATGATGCATAATGCTGAACTCAACAGCTATGCGGAGAGCAGTTTCTTTTTGTGAGTCAGTAAGGGGTTTGGCGTCTTTTCCAGCACCTGGTTGTTTATAAGTATAGACCTATAAAAAAAAGTATCCAGGGTATTCCCGTAATTGTAAAATACTTCTTCAGCTGGGACTCCGTTAAATGTTTCTTGTGTATGGAGACGTTAAGATAAAATGTTTCCTGTACCTACACGATCCTAACCTTTGGAAATTGGGCTAGCTGATAAAAATGGTATCTATAGCAACAGTATTTAAAAAGGCTTTCCTAGAATGGAAATTAATAAATACCAGTTATAACTTGTATTTTTATTGATGTCAGATAAATTTAAAAGTATTAAAGTTCTCTATACTATTATTCTAGAAATAGCTTTCAATGGCCTTGTTTAGTCAGTGACAAGTCCCACCTGCCTGCAAGTAGGGCTTGCATCCAAATACAGACAGAGCTGTGTAAAGCAGTAGCACTGCCTAGTTCAGCACAGAGATGAACTGTGTGACCCCATTCAATTTTCTGAATCACTCTTGGACTCCATCTCCTGATTTATCAAACTTGGGTAATGATATTGGGGACCTCAAGAATTTCTGTGAAGGAAAATGGGGTGTCTTAGCAGAAGCCTTGGACAGTGTCTAGCAAAGACTACCTATTTTGATTACCATATCTAATCAATGTAAATATGCTTATTTGTCAAATAACCATCAGTACTAAAGAAAATAATTGCTGTTGCCCTCTTCCTTAAGCTCAGATCTCATGAACAGCACCAGTGTAACTGTGACTATGGCAGCTTATCAATGAATTAACTGAAAATGCTACTTGGCTGAAAGGAATAGAACACCTGAAAACTCGAGGCCTCTCCAATATTGGTACAAGCCTGTGATTGGCTTTCTGATTCCAGCAAGATGAAAGAGTAAACTATTCTAAGTGCCTTGTCTCCAGAGTCAAGCTAACTTCAAGGTGGATGTGACTTAATCTCTTCCCCAAAGGGGAAAAACACACGCAGTGTGTTTAATTGTAAACCTCAGTTGCTCCTGGAAGCAGTTTTGGAAGGACACTCTTTCCTATGCATGTCTGTCCTTCCTGGGCTGGGCTGTCCTACGGCTGACTTCCTGTGCATCATACTGATGAAGTCAAATGTATTACGTAGTCCTCTCCTCACAAGGGTCTGCTGTTTTAGTGCTGGGCTGCAGTGTCTTGAAAGTCTTAATTTTACCTCTTCATTTGTATCTGATAGGGCCAGGAGAAGAAGAGGGAAATCTCCCTCCCCTCCCCACTCTGTGTGTGTGTGTTTGTGTGTGTGTGTGTGTGTGTGTGTAACATGTGTGCATGTATGTGAGTATGTGTGCGCATGCATGTGTGCATTAGTATATGTGTGTATGTTGTTCCTTGCCTTGTCATTTACATATAGGTTCATGATGCTCATTTATTCAGAATTCACACAGACCTACAATGTGTTGGAGTTGAGAGACTCAAAGACATACGTGTTTAGAACCAGGAACCATGTAAGCAGATTTTCTGACAGTCAGAGAAGCCACATATCCAGTTCAAACCAGAACTTCAAACCCAGAAAGAATGAAATGACATTTTAAGAAAAAAAGCAAATAACTAAGGACTTGTACCTTTCTTTTTACTGTGTTGCTTCTATGTGTCAGTACTTCATGAAAATTTATACACACACACATACGCACACATACATACATACATACATACACACATACATACATACACACATACATACATACAGGCACAGAAGGACCCATACTTCTTTTTCTTGGCCATAGTTTTCAATAGGCAAAGGGTGGAAAATGTTGGTAGAGTGTGCCCATGTAAAGGGGGCATGGTTAATTGACTGTCAGTATCATTGGGTTTGAAGATGTCTGGGAGGTTAGTTAAGCACCGTCCTGGATGTGACTGTAAAGCTATTTTTAGGGATGACCAGACAATAGGGACTCTGATCTAATCAGTGGATTCAAAATATGAATAGATATTTTTATGGCAGATCATGCCTTGAAGGAGGAAGTAGATCACTGGTGGCATCTTTCAAGGGCATATTTTGCCTTCGACCCTCATGTCTCTCTTCTACTTTCTGTCCAGCATGATGTTAACTACTTTATTCTCCAATATGCTCCCCAAAATAATGTACTGGAACCAACATGTACTGTCATAATGGCCCAAATCTAACACATCAAGGGAAATAAAAATACTTAAGTCAGTTTTGTATAATATTTTCATTGTTAAGCCAAAGTACACACACATGTATGGACTATGAAATACATATCGTATACATGCAAATTAGACACTCTTACCTCTTGGATCACAGCTTTAGCCCCACACCCATATGCATATAGGCAATATTTCTTGGACTTGGGGTTGTAAATGATAAAAAATATCTAGAGGACATGAAGATGGGTGGCCAGCGGTGTGTAGGACACTAGGAAAGGTAGGAGGGAAGTAATGGCAGGTGGATATGATAAAATACAGTGTGTACATGGGTGAAAATTTAAAAGTAAACAATGAATATAAACTACATTTAGTACTGTCATTGAAACTGGGTGTGGCAGCTCATTCCAGTAAGAGATTAAGGCAGTGGGATTTCCATGGGTTTAAGGCCGATTTAGCATATATAGCAAGATGCTGTCTCAGAATCTCCCCCACAATCCCCCTTGGGATATGGGGACTGTGCATTGGAAAGGGATAGGAAGAGAAGAGAAAACACTGTGGCCCACCTTGTTCTGAGCTGCTATGTGCCAGCATGATAATACCAACAGGCTTTTACATTTGAACAGCCTTCCCTATTTGATGAGACAGAAAATAGAGACGTATCAACAACTTGTGCTGGTAGTAATAATTCATAGGAATTCATTCCCCCCGCTGACCTGGAATTGCTTTGGAGCCTTGGGGAAGGTCCACCTCCAGTGGGGTTGACACAGGAACAACCACTCTACTGAGCTCTGGGTTCTGGGAAACGGGGTTCACTAGGTTTTACCCATGCAGTCACTGTGCGTTTCTCGCTTGTTCCATTGTAATGATTTTTCTGTCTATATTATCAAGCCAGTTAAACGCTTGTTCGGTTTAACTGGGAATGTACACTTTTGCTCTAAGTGGAACTCCTGTTGGCTTATCTGGAAGATTCACTCGCTAGAGAGATTTTCTTCCAAGGTCTGAAGCCATTCAGAGTTATTTTGGACCCACATGTCAGGTAGTTTATCAACATATGAGTTTAAAAAGAGTTTCGTCCTGTCTGGCTTTTGTTTGTTTGTTTGTTTGTTTTTCCTGTCTCCTTTCTTGCTTCTACTGACTCTGAGACCTCCTTAAGGTAAATGAGAATCCCACCCTAGCTGAGTGTCCTTGCACAGACTGTAATCCCAGCACACTGGAGATTGATGGAGAGGGGCAGCACAGGTTTGAGGTTAGGCAGGGTAACAGAGTCAGATCCTGTCTCAAAGAGCAAAACAAATGCACAAACAAACAAAAATCCAGAAAAAAATCCTCCAGGAAAACAACCAAACAAGAGTTAGATCTTTAGAGTTATTCCAGAGAACAGTTAGCATCTTGTGTGCTCAACGTGTCTTATTCTAAAAACAAAAACAAAAAAACAAAAAAACAAACAAAAAAACCAGCAAAATTTGGTGAAGTAGAAGGATAATTTTGCTTCTTTTCTTCTCTTGTTTTCTTTTTCTTTTTCTTTTTTACCTGTACCCATGCATCCTTAAAGTAGAAACATCATTCCTTCTGGTATATGCTGTGTACGTCTTAGGTATCAAAATATTGGGCTCAACAATTTGTGTGTTCTCTGTATTCTTGCCTACATGTTGCGCATTAGCTATTACTTGCTTATTTTTTTAAAATTAATTTTATTCTTTGACAAATTCACATGTGCATATAACATACTTTGGTCGCACATCGATGCTGGTCTGTGTATGTACTATTGTCTATAAGCCTCTTCAAGGCTGAGACATATTTAGCTCCCTACTGTTGTGTGCCCTAGGCAGCTAGCACAGGATTTATGGTGCAATGTGAGCACCAATTACACAAGGTATTGAATGGACAATTGAATGCTCAAGCCTGTCAGAAGATAAGGCAGGACTATTCTCCCTTCTTGTCATAGTCAACAGGTTGTAAGTGTAATTTTTATCTCTGTAGTGAGGCTTTATACCGTCTTCATACACCTAGGGTTTGGTACTGGGTTGCTCTAATCCTGGGCACTGAGCAGACGCTCTTTGGCACTTTGACTAAATTGTTCATCTGCATGCTTTTTCGCTACCTCCAGAATCTCGTCTATTTTTCTGTGAGGGTTCAGCAAGATACCATGTCTGTGAAAGGCAGATTGGGATGGATCCTAGGGAAGGTTCTAGCTTCCACTGCATTGTTGAAAGTCTGTGAGTGGGAAGAGCACATGGACTCCCATGGTAGGCAAAAGAGTGGTAGGAAGCGCCCCACACACCCCCCCCCCCCGTGGCTCGTAAGGCTGGGTTCCTTTCCCCTGGCAACCGCGGATGGCTGGGAGAATACAGAGATGAGCAGAGCTCTCAGGGTGGCAGAAGAGCATCACCTCAGTCCAGCTTCCCTTCAGTCTCTGCTTTAAAAGCAGGGTTAGACCACAAACAGGATTATCTCAGATAGGAGACATCTCTCTGTTTGTTTTTTTCTTTGCATAGCTCTGCCTCCAGTCTCGGTGGACACCCTGTACAAAACATCCTGGTAGAACGTTCTCTTGATTCTTACTGAGTACATCTTGCAAGAGTGTGGTATTATAGTTTAAGCGTCCACCCTCTGTGTCTCCATCACATAGCTTGTACCAGAGATGGATGGCAGTTTAGTACAAGATTAGCCTTGTCTGTTTGTTTGTTTTAGAATTTTTTTTACATTTTTTTTATGAAATCTGTTAGTGCAGTTATTGAGGCTGTGTCACAGCATGGAGTCCGAGGGGCAATCCCAACTGGTAAAATAAGTGTGAAAGCCTCTGCAGGGGAGACAGGAAGGCTTCTGGTCTCCTCTGAGTCCCCAGAGAGAGCTAATGGATTACAAGTCTCATGCCCATTGTTGTTGTTCTCTTTGTTGTTGTCGTCACCACAATCATCATCATCATCATCATCATCATCATCATCATCATCATCATCATCATCATCTTCTTCTTCTTCTTCTTCTTCTTCTTCTTCTTCTTCTTCTTCTTCTTCTTCTTCTTCTTCTTCTTCTCCTTCTCCTTCTCCTTCTCCTTCTCCCCCTTCTCCTCCTCTTCTCCTTTCTCCTCCTCCTCCTCCTTTTCCCTCTTCTTCTTCTTCTTCTTCTTCTTCTTCTTCTTCTTCTTCTTCTTCTTCTTCTTCTTCTTTTCTTCTTCATTGTCATCATCACCACTATCCAGGCATCCATTCATGAGTCTGAGTGTAAGCACAGGAGAATTAGAAGTTATGGCTTGAATTTCGAACTCTTTTGCACTCCTTTCCCAGCTGGAGTTAGAGACTATCACTTGGGTTGTCTCTCTGTCTCTTAGGACTAAGCTCCTCAAAGATGGGAGTATCTCTGAGGTTTTTTTTAAATTAATTTATTTATTTTACCTCAATAGAAAAAGGCCTTCTCTGAAGAGCCCCTTTAAGGAATTGGATTGCTAGCTTCAGAGGGAAGACTTGCTTGTATAAACTGCTTTGGATTTTTATCACTATAAATCACCATTCAGACTACAGGTGCAAGTGAGAAGATTGGTTTTATGTTTGTTTGTTTTGGATCTCATGCTCATGGGACTTTCCTGACACCTGGGGAATTCTCTCCACTCTCAGGACAATGTTGTTAACAGTAAACAGACAGGGAGAATTTGGAAGGCATCGAGGGTGTAAGCAGACATTTATAAGGTAGACTAGAAGTAACGTTGACTATGTGTGCCGATATGAGAGATGTTTCTACTTGACCAGCATCCTCTGTGTCTGGAACATGGGCTTAGATGCTTAGCCTCTGGATAGCATTTGGTTTATTTCCCATCATGCCTTGCTGTACTGCTGCTTGCATCTTACTCTTTAACCTCTGGGCTCATTGAGATTAGGTCCCAGACTGTCCCCAACAGGGGTTTGTTTTGTGGGATCAACATGTGACACCAGGGGCCATTTGGGTCCTATGGGTGGCAGACTTGGAGGATGCTTTCCCCAGCTCCCCTAATTTCAGGGAAGGAAGGAATTCCTGGAGAGCTGTCTCTGATGGAGGATATGGGAAGTGGCAACTTAAGTGCCTGTGCAGAAGCCCCATCGAAGTCTGTCCTCATCCTAGCAAGCCTGTGGGAAGGGGAAAGGGTGGGGGAAGAGCAGGCAAACGATTGCCATCGTGTGGGGACATCTGGTGTTGCAGATGCTCAAAGGATTTAGTGGCTTCTGGGTATCTTTGGTTTTATTAGTCCCATCAATGCTCACCCTTATTTGGGTGAGCACCACAATCATGGCACACACACACATGCACACACACGCACACACATGCACACATGCACATGGACACACATATATGCACGCACACATACTCACACATGCACACACACATATGCACACATGCACACAAACACACACATATATTCAAACGTGCACACAGACATGCATACACGCATGCACATGCACACACACATGCACACATGCACACGGACACACACATATGCACACATATATACACACACATGCACATGGACACACACATGCACACGCCTACACACATATGCACACATGCACACACAAGCTTTTTCGTGTAACACCCAGATCAAAAGTTTCACGAAGAAGCTTGGTGAATGTCCTGTACCTCTTTCCCTGGGACATGGTCCATGAGAGGAAGGACGGCCTCTTTTGATGCAAACTGAGGCCAGTGAAGAGGGCAGAGAGTCGGTGAGAGGGGTGGTAAGATAAAGTCATGAATCTAGAGGACAAAACCCAGGTGGGACAAAATCATGTTATTTGGGGGGAATACAGTGTTCCTTATAAATGTCGCTCATTGGGAGTTTGCTTTTCCATTTGGGTGAACTCAGTGGAATTCACACTGGAATAGTGAGGATCTTCATAGACAGCTGACTTCTGGGAGACAGGGGATGGAGTCAGCAGACACATAAGATAGAATGTAAAGCCCAGCAAGGTAAACCATTCTTAAGAGCTCTGAATCACTGGGCAGCTTGTCACAAAATGGATCTGTATTATTACATGGGAAAGGAGCTTTTTTTTTTTTTTTTTTTTTTTTT
>NW_022196898.1:92319440-92333415 GCF_008632895.1 Mastomys coucha
TTTGCAAAAATCTCTTAGTGCAATGATCTCTTAGACATTTCTTAGACAAAAGACAAAGCTTACTGCAGCCACGTTCTGCAGATTGCCCTACAGCAGTATTGGACTAGAAGCTCAGACGCATTTGTTCACCGGGACTTAAGGTAGCCGTCTCAGCAGGCATGTGGCTTACTGTGTACTTGTACTTTGCTCAAGAGAATTTCTTCCTGATATTCTGTTCACTGGGTTGGCAAAAGCACCTGCCATTACCTTAAGAAATGATACTACTATCCTGTTTAGCCATCCTGGCATGAATGAAGATATCTAAAGAGACATCCAAGCTCTTTCCTCTCTTTAGCTGACAGAAACTGATGCCTGGGTTGGCTAGTCTTATGTCAACTTGATATAAGCTGTGGTCATTGGAGAGGACGAAGCCTTAATTGAAAAAAAAAAAAGCCTCTATAAAATTCAGCTGCAGGCAAGCCTGTAAGACATTTTCTTAGTGATCCTGGGTAGTGCCATTCTTGGCTGGTGGTCCTGAGTTCTATAAGAAAGCAAGCTGAGCAAGTTGTGATTAGCAAGCCAACAAGCAGCCCCCCTCCATGGCCTCTGCAGCAGCTCCTGCCTCCAGGATGCTCCATGGCCTCTGCAGTAGCTCCTGCCTCCAGGTTGCTGCCCTGGTAGAGTTCCTGTCCTGACTTCCTTCAGAGACGAACAGTGATCTGGGAGTAAAGCCAAATAAGCCCTTTCTTCCCACCTTGCTTTTTGGTCACAGTGTTTCACCACAGCAGTAGTAACCCTAATTAAGTGGATCAACCTATGGCTCCAGCCGCATATGTAGCAGAGGATGGCCTTGTCTGACATCAGTGAGAGGAGAGGCCCTTGGTCCTGAGAAGGCTCGATGCCCCAGTGTAGGGGAATGACAGGGCGAGGAGGTGGGAGTGAGTGGGTGAGTGTAAGGAACACCCTCATAGAAGCAGGAGAAGGGGAGATGGGATAGGGTGTTTCTGGGGGGTAAACCAGGAAAAGGGGATAACATCTGAAATGCAAATAAAGAAAATATCTAATAAAAATTAAAAAATAAAAAAATAAAATTTCATCCTAATTCAAACAAAATAAAACAAAAAGGCAATCCCTAAAGAGTTGTAATTTTCAGAGTCTCTTATTGGGAAAAGAACAAGGGTCTCCAGTCTCTTTTCCAGCCAGAGGAAGGTCTTGTCTCCTAGAACCCAGTTTTGACAACTCGTAGAGCACTTTGCATGAATGGCAATCCTGGATCACTGATGGACAGGGCCACATCTTGACCCAGACTGCTTCATTACACACACCTCCACCTCCTATTTACCCCACAATAGTGCTCTAAATGTGGAACTGGGGGTGAGCCCTAGACTTCTTTTGCTTTCCCATGTACCCACATTAAATAAGTCTCTTTTATCTGCTTTTCACTACTACTTGTGTCTTTGATTATCCTAAAAACCTGTTTTCTAATAAGGAAGGTCTGAAAGTAGAGAAATATGTTCTGGATGTCTGTAGGGATAATGGCTTATTTTATTAGCAGTTGGTGTGTAGAAATAATGGCCTACTTTACTAGCAGCTAAACATCATGCATGGCTTCAACTGAGTACAGCTAACTAAGCTCATATTTGTAACCACCATTTGTGGTGGTTTGAATACAAATGGCTCCCATAGGCTCCCATATTTAAGTGCTTGGTCCTTTGCTGGTGGAACTGTTTGGGAAGGATTAGGCATGGCTTTTTGGAATAGGTATTTCACTGGGGGTGGAGTAGGAGGTTTCAAAGGCCCATTCCCCTCCCCTTGCTAATAGAATATTGTAAAAAAAAAATAGATTATGAAATAAATTATTATTTATCACTTGTCCTGAATCTACCTACCCCTTCTCATTTCTTTCCACTGTGGCTTTAAGCATCACTGACTATGTGTCGTCAGGCACATAGTATGCATTTCTAAACCCATGGAACCTCCAATGTGTAATTTCTCCCTTCTATAACGGTATCATCCTCATTGAGATAAAGAAAAAGAAGACACATTGTTGCTGATGTTAGTCCAAGGTCCTAAATAAGAAGCCAGACCTTTTATATTTAAAGAGTTTGGTAGGCATTTCTGATAGTTTACTAGTTAGTAGATTAACTAACCACAATTGAATCTTATTTTTAGCTGGCTGAGTTCCTTAGGACAAATTCAAATCTACTCCAACCTACTGGGACAAGCAATGTTCGCAAGTATTCAAATTATCATCCAAAGACTGAGTAGTGATTGAACAGATAATTTTTAATGCACCTGGACCCAGTTTTACAGCTTCGTGTGTGACTATACCGCCCCCTACAGGCAGTCTAAAATATATTTTTAGGAAATTCTACAATGAAAGGAATGACTGGATGATTTCTTGGCTGAAAATTCAGTGCAAACCTAGTGTCACCTGCATTTCCCCTAGCCACTTCCACATTATCTTTAGCACGTGGATGCCAGGAATTGTGCTGTTGACGCTGATGTCAGGATAAGCGGGAGTTGAGTCTTCAGGAACTGGCGGCTCCTGAGCAGGGATGAACACAGACACCCGTGCAATGTTGGAGATTTCCGATTTCAGGTTGGACTTATCTACAGCCTGGATAGCAATGAAGATATCTGTGCCATTTCCAAAAATGTCGCTGTCTAGTTCAAACTCAAAGGTTTCCTCAGAGCTGGCCTCTTTGGGGATGAGATCAGTACTGTTCACTTGGAGTGAGGTGGTGAAGTTGTCTCTGAGATCAATGATATTTGTGCTCATTCGGATGATGTAGCTGGAAGCTAAAATAAAAAAACAAAATTAAAGGAGTGAGAGGGGGCGTAATGGCCAAATCTTAATCTTTAAAACTCTATTAGGAATTGCATCAATTCATTGACATTACAGCAGATGAATGGAACCAAGTAACCATATTTACAAGGACTGTCACCTACTGGGCACACTTGTTATTCTTAACAGAGTGGTGGATATAAAGTTGGTTCAGTGATGGCTTAGAGCCTGGTGCTCGGCTGAGGAAGGATGCTCATGGGTTATTATTTCCTTATTTGCAAGGGAGGTTGGTGTTAGTGTTTCTTGAACACTGACATGCTCAGAGGATCTTAAAACATAGATTCTAAACCACAAGGATCTAAAAACATAGGTTCTAGTTCTTCAGGTCAGGCAGCTGCCCATGCATTCCACAAACGCGTGCTACTCCAGACCTAACTTTTATATTTGAGAGTCAAAGTCTAGTAGGATAGGCAATTCCTTTCAAGGATATTTGCTCTCTATTTACAGTCCTTGTCTAGAAACTCTACAAAACCTTATTTGTCAGAAACAAATAAACAGCAAACAAACAAACAAGCAAACAGACAGACAAAAACAAAACACAAAATCCCGGTGTTTTCTTTTCCTACATAAAAACGTCTTATTAGTTAAGAAGGTCGTCTTCCTAGATTTTAAAAACTATGTGCCTTTAATTTCAGAAGCCATTTGAGATTCCCCGCCTTCGGTCTCCTCCTCCCAGCACAAGCTCTGCTTGGTTGGTGAGCTCCTCTCTAGGGTCTGCGCATCAGTCTTACCTCGCCCGTGGTCATAATCATCCCCAGGAGCCGTCCATGTCAGATTCACGAGGTTTTGCCCTTGGATGCTGGCCTTCAGGTCAGTGATTTGACAAGGTGGAAAGAGGTCAGGAATGGGAGCTGCGGGGACATTGGTGGCCACAAACGACCCCCCTGAAGATGTCCTGCTGAAGCACAGCTGCTTGTCTTGAACAGTACTCGTTTCAGGACGTGGTGGATTCATTTTTATTTCACCTGTGTTAAAATTTATTCAAAATATGAAAAGCACCACCACTGAAAGGCTAGCCTGCCCATTTTCTACTGGGTCTTCCTTCCCATCCTTCCTGCCTTCTACCAACAAATCCCACTTTGAAGTCTGGTGGCATGACCCCAAATTGGGGTGTAGAAGAAGAAAATGAGCAAAGGGAGACCCCCCTTTCCTTACGGAACAGGTGTTTCCTGGTCATAGGAAAAAACAAAACAAAACAAAACTTAGAAATACATTTCTTCTCTCATGTTTTGTCTTTAATTTAAAAACATATTTATTTAATTGTTTGTGTAGAAGGGGAACATGTGGAGGTCAGAGGACAAATTATGGGAGTGGGGTCTGTCCTGCCACCATGTGGAACCCAGGAATTGAACTCCAGTTGTTAGGCTTAGAGAGAAGTGTCTTTATCTACGGAGCCATCTCACCAGCCCATTGTTTTCCTGTCTCCTACAGTGTCTGTTTAAACATGCTATCATCCAAAGAAGCCTCATATCGCTTTGATAATATCTTGAGTGCCATATTCTCCCATTTATTTAGTACTTGATCTCCTTGGCCTTTAAGGATTCCCTTGATTGTTTAATTTATGTAACTTTCACTGCAGTTTTCACATTTTCCATATTTGTGCTTTGTCTTTCTTACTTGATGGTAATTTAACACAAAATAGTTTACATCAAGAATTCCAATCCCAATCCCAATGTTCTCTCTTTTTATTTGAAGACATCTTCTTGCCTCCTTCTCTGGATGGTAGGATTGAAGAGATGCACCACCCAATTGTCTCAATCCCTACCTGGGAATTTATCCAGGTAGCAATTACAGACTTTGCTTCACACTCATACAAGACTAACTCCATGCTACAAAATCTATGCTATGGTTCTGTGGCTTACTCAGCCAATAAGCTCTCAGAACCCATCTTCAATAAAGCCATTTCAATCACAATATGGCATTATTCAGGATTTACCTTCTCATAAATTCTACTTCTTTAAAAACAATTATTTTTGTTGGTTTTAATATCAAAGGCAAGTCCTGGAGTCTGTTAGACTCTGTTGCTCTCAATCATGCTTGATCCTGGGCAAATTTTTAAAATCCAGATTGGTGTGGAATGTCTTATTTCTTAAAGACATGTTTTTCCCTCTTGGTGACATGTGCTCAGTGGGGAGGGGGCCTTGCTCACCTCCAAGACAGTTTATTTTACAGTGGGAGAAAGTGAATCACATGGAGAGGTTATATTTTATTTTGTAGATGATGTGACTTGGAACCAAAGTGGTTAAAAGTTATGATTTGCCTAATTGATTTTCACATAGGGTATTTTTCTGTCTCATGAGACAGAAGAGGATGGCCAGACACATTTCTGAATGTAGTATCTTGGGGGTGGGGCTGTCACTAGTACCTAGAAGTGGACTCCAGTAATTACAGCAGAATCCTCCAAGACACAAGAGTGTACTCAATACAAAGGATCAACCAGCTACAAATGCCAGTAAGGTAGGGAGACCCAGGAACCAAGAGTTGTCTTGACTCTGCCTCACAGGCTTAATGGTTCTTTTAGACCCAAGTCTTTCAGTCTTCCCTCCAGATCACTTACCATCTTCCATCCAGCCATCTATGTACATGGCTGCGTTCTTCTGAAGCGCTGCTCTCTGTCTGTCTGCAGTAACTCCTCCCAGAGCCCATATTTTTATGCTGTATCTACCATTTGCATCAAAAGCTGTAAAAAACCTTGAGTAGACACCATCATTCTTGGTGGCATCGGCACCTTGACGAAGAGATGAAGGAATTTGTGAATACCCAAAAGGCAACTGGATACCTGTATTTCCAATCCATATGTAAGTTAACATTTTACGGAGAAAATGAGCATTAGCTATAAGAGACTATGAGGCTTGATTATGTATAGAATGAAGCCTGATGCTTATTTACACGGTGTGTGCACATGCATACATACTTATGTGTAAATCTTCTCACCCTGAACCGTCCTTTCCTTTTAAAATCAGAGGTCACTTCACACGTCTCTGTTATGACTGATAACATGAGCTATCAACTCACTAATTATCTGTCAAGTCAAGTCAGATTGTTCTATATTCATGATTGGGGAAGAAAAATTCAAACTTTCTCCCCAGGGGATGTTTAGGTAGGAACTTCATTTATAAATTTCATTCCAATAAAGATAGTTCTGTCACAGTAAACAGATACCTTCTACAAAAGAAATACAGAATTCATTACTTCCTTATAGATTTCTTAAGTGAAAGAAAAATAGGCAGAATTTTTCACTTGGGGAGCACGCCTAACCTAAGGTCCACAATGGATCTGGTAATCTCTTAGAACTGTGCTGGAATTTATATCTGGTGTTTTAAAGTGTGACATTATTTCCTCATCAGTAATGAGGAGATATGTCTGTATGTGAAGACATTTTGAGGAGGTTGTGGACCCGACAAAAAATGGCTGTTATTTCTCTTCCCTTGGTTTGGAAGGGACACAGCTCTGTGTCGTCTTGAATCCTGTTGAATTCAATGCACTTTGGCGCTGCAGAGGCTAACCCTGACCCTTCCTCATGTTTCTCAGCACTGTGAGGTATAACAGACATGAGGATACAGTGAACACTTTGATCCCCAAGGCTAGGTTCCCTGCTGCGGACTGCCTGCACTAGACATTCCCGTTAGCCATTCCGGGGCAGTGCCGTCTTAGAAGAAGATCTGATTTCTAGTTTCTTGGATGGTTACCTGCTCCGTTATCCAGTAATTCCAGGGTTACTGTTTTCCCATTCACAGATTCTATCAAGGCTGTGACGCTGGCCCTGAGAATAGGCGAAACTCCTTGGCGAATGCTTGCATACACTGTTACAGGGCTGGGGAATTTCCCTGTGTTCTTATTCACTACTGGGGTCACTGTAATGGGAGGCAGTGTGGCACTCGCTGCACGGGAGGTGACAGTCAAAGTGAGAGTCTGTGAGCTCGCTTGAATGCTGTATTTCCAAAAGCCAACCTGTCCAAAACAGATGCAGATATTTCCAGTGAGTGTCAAAGACCTAACTTCACTGTCACTTACAACAAATGCTTCTGTGACTAAAGTGTGTGGCAAGCATAGAAGATGTGCATGTACTTGATTCTCTGCCAGTCAAGGTAAACATGAGTGAGTGTGGACTGACTATGGGACTCCCATAGTCAAGACAAACCTAGCTAGGGATAATGAAGTTTGAGGCTGCGTCCTCATTGACCACTGCTCGGAGTTTCCAACGGACAGGAGTTTTCATCATCCCAAAGAATCAAGGATCATTTGTCAGCCCAACTGCTGTGTACTTCAATTGTTTCCCTTTCGTTTGGGGACATAAAATTACCTTTCCCTCTCTCTTGAGAGAGGCTGGCTGACTTCAACGAATGAAGAATTTTCATTGTTTTCTCCTGAAGTCAGTAATCATTCTTTTTAAAAAGATTTACAATTATTCATAAAACAGATTTTGTCTAGTCTGCAGGGAAGCTGACTCCATACCTTAGCCGTGCCTGGGACTTGGAGGTAGGCCACCTTAGTGGTTTTGTCTAGTATAAAACCATTTTGTTGCACTCCACTGGGATCCCAGATAAATATGGTGGGAGGGTTCGTTGTCCAGGTAACAAGAAACAAGGTGTCCTTCCCCACTGTGCTGTCCACGATCACTGAGCCATTCATCCATTGGTTATTCTGGAGGTTAACTCCCCTGCTCTCCAGCTGTTGAGAAGATCAACGCTTTACTTTCTGGACAATGCAGTGTACATCTCATACCCCATCCTGACTGCCAGGAGGCAATTCAAAGGCCAGAAGGTATTCTTGGGTCCTTTGTTTGGTATTTAGGATCATTTAGGATTTAGTTCTAAATCCCTATTCCAGCTTCATGTTTCTACAATATTGCTTTCTCCACTCAAAAGACCACCCCTTTCAGGATTCATGATCCCCAGCTTCATGCTCCTTGCCTCACCCAGACATCATTTCTTCTCCTTGCTTGTCTGAGTCTTACTGATCCTCCAGAATTCAGGGCAAATGTCACTTTCTTCATAAAGCTTTCACTGATGACTGTCTCTTAGGAGGTGTGAACCACCTTCCTGTGATCTTTGATGTAATTTTCTCCCTGGCTGTCCTTTGATGGCCATCCCATCGCACTTTACTAGTATGTCTCTGACTGCCCTAAATCCCAAGAAGGGCTGACTTAACTCATTTCTAACCATGGAGAGATGATATAAATTACAAAGAATTATAAGTTACTAAGTGAAGCATCATGGGAGTTCTTGGGATGGTGAATGAAATGAACTACTGGGCAGGAGATTGCACTTTGGGATGGAATGAGATTGCTACAGAGGAGGGAAGGAAATAGGAACGAGTTTCCATAGGAAACGTGATTTGAGAGTTGTCTCTTTCATAGTAATTCAGCATCTCTAATTTGATACCTATTAGAAGAGGTAATGGACATGGAGCCAGGCTTTCTGGTCCCACTGGTACATAATGAATGAGTCTGGATGTAAAGGACTCTTGTTCTCATGGTAGGTTAGAAAATGAGAACATCTTTCTCCCTGTTAGTTTTCTTAAATTAAAAAAAAAATCATAGACATGCCTGGGAGTTTTTCAGCAGTGAATAACTTTTCTGGAACACATTTGTTTCTTTGCAAAACAAGGTCCTTGAGTTCTAAATTTTCCTGCAGGAGAACCAACATAGAAGCCATTGTTGTCTCCCCAGATTGGAAATACAGAGCATCAGCTGTCCTCAAATACTATTGTTTTGAACCCTGCCATCCAGGTTTGATGCCACCGTTCCTCCAGGGCTACTCAGACCTTGACTGAGGAAATCAGAAACTCACACTGTGCTGGCTCTTTATGCTTTCCTCCTATTGGGCTGCCTTGTCCTGTCTTGGTGTAATAGTTAGTGCTACTTCTTACTGTAGCCTGGTGTGCCATTTTGACTGATGTCCCTGGGAGGCCTGCTCTTTCTAAGGGAAGGCTGGGTGGTAGGTGAATCTGGTGGGAGAAGGGAGGTGGGCAAGGGAGGCTGGAGGAGGGGAGGGGAGGGAGGAGAAACTGCAGAGTTGGGATGCAAAGGATGAAAGAAGAATAAAAGAGAAAATCTCACGTGCAGTTCCTGCAGTTACTCTAATAGAGCACTTTGAAATCCATTGTTTTTCTCAAAAACAGGCCCAAGATATTTGAAAGATAATTTGAGCTTCTCGGCATTTTAGAACCAGACAAGCCCACAGCTTTCTGCTCCATAATTAGAGAGGTAAGGTTCTTTACTCAATGTCACTTAATGGGAGACTCAGGATCAAGATTTGGAAGTCTGAATGGACTATATGGGGTTTCCACAGTACAAAGTGCTACAGGAAAGTCATGGCAAATCTTAGGAATAAAGGCAATGGGAAAATAGGGCACGTGGTGTCTGCACACTTGTTCTAGAAAATGTATAGATGATGGTCTTAAGACAATTCGAGCCAATATATTACAAAGAGAGTTTGTCAGCAAATGCTTATGGAGACATATTACTAGACATATTTACCAAATAAGTAAATGCCAGCCACCTCAGTTAAATAAGGGAGTTTACACTTGGAGGATGTCTGATGTCAAGCTGAAGGATGAATTTCAATTAATACACAAAGGAATGTAGAACTCAAAGCATCCATCAGTCTAGACTGATTACAAGTAGACATGAGAACTCTGACCTGGACGGAGTGCTGAGAGATAGCCGCATTTCCTGAGGAGAGCGCTGCGAAAGCATCAACAAGACCATTGTTCTGAACCTGATCCGAAGAATATGTCTGCAAGCCTCCTAAAGAGCAGCCACATCATCACAAGTTATTCTCCAGGAAACCCGTATTTGCAACATTTTAGCTATAGCTAAGATAACAGGATACACAATTCAGATCAATAGCAAATATATGTGCATATTAACTCACAAGTTGATACTGATATGCACATTATATAAGCATATATACATGTAAGCCTATATACGCCCATATTGAGACATAGTCTCCTATAGCTCAAGCCAGCTTTAAGTTCACTATTTATCCAAGGATGACCTTTACTGCAGACCCTCGTGCCTCTACCTCCCAGCCACTGGGATTCCAAGTTCATAGCACCATGCCCAGTTGATCCTGACTTTTCAATCCTAGTGATGAACAGCTTCAGTGACACCATCATGAAGCTACTTAAACTGTCTGCACAAGTCCCCAATAGCATCTACACTTTAAAGGTCATGTGCTTCCACATGAGAGTCTGTTAAAGCGTAGTTCACACTGGTTGGTTTACCCTTATTTACATGCAGTTCTAACAGATTGGGTTTTAAAGTTGTATTTCAAATCACCAAACCAAGAAAGATACATGTGTGACAATATCAAAAAAATAACAGTGGACAAAGAGGTTTTTTTTTAAAAAAATTGGGATGTATAGGAAAAGAAAGATTAATTTTCTAGGCCTGGAAGCTTGGGTATTAATGGTGCTTTGGAAATACTTGGCCTAGGGAGTGGCACTATTAGGAGGTGCGGCCTTGTTGGAGGAGGTGTGTTGCTGTGGGGGTAGGCTTTGAGACCCTCATCCTAACTGCTTGGAAGTTAGTCTTCTCCTGTTTGCCTTTGGAACAAAATGTAGAACTCTCAGCTGTTCCTGCCCCATGCCTGCCTGGATGCTGCCATGCTCCCTCCTTGATGACAATGGACTGAACCTCTGAACCTGTTAGACAGCCCTAGCTAAATGTTGTCCTTGGCCATGGTGTCTGTTCACAACAGTAAAACCCTAACTAAGACAGGTATTGGGAATAAGTGTAACTGAAGAAGTAGATAGGAAGCCACTCCTAACTATTTTTTATATTCCTTAATGTGTGTGTGTGTGTGTGTGTGTGTGTGTGTGTGTGTGTGTGTGAAGGGCAGAGGATGTTGGGTGGTAGTTGCTCTCTCTTTATGGAGCATAGGTTCCAGGGACAGAGCTCAGGTCGTGAGCTTGGCAGTAAGCATCTGTGACCACTGAGTTGTCTTGGGTAGTCACTTTTAAACTGTTAAATAGCACCTGAGGTTAGGGACAGTATCCCATGTCTTCCTCCAGGTGAGTGACAGTCTGCTTTGCTCTAAATGTTGGCCACTAATCACTAATGGCTGCCTCCTTCTCCAGACGATTGCCTTACCCCAAAGGGCCATCCTACACAGAAAAATGATTCTTATCTCTGCTGTGCTCCACCAACAAATGCCCCTTGATTGTTGGTGCAGCAATACAAAAGGAGAGTCCTTTCGTCTCAAGGGAAGACCAAGTCTGCATTGTGTTTCTAGTGCAGAGTCCCCCACCCACTAGAGCGAGGGTACAGTGTGAATTTGCTTCCATCCTTTCCTCTGTTTTCTGCTCTGTCTGTCCTCCATTTTCTTTTCTCTTGAGAGCTCTTCTTCTACAATCACATGTACCAAATCCTTTATCTCAGGCCCTGCTTCTAGAGAACACTGGCAGATATATTAGCTCCAATATAAAATGTTCACTGATTCTGCAAAAGAAGCTGAGGTGAGAGGAACCTGTCTGCACCATCTGTCAGCGTGTGAGACTTAGACACAGCACACTGTTTTTTTGTTTTTTTTTTTTTTTTTTTTTTTTTTTTTTTTTTTTTTTTTTTTTTTTTTTTGTGGAGGAACTGCCCGTGCACTGCTTGACTGAAGGAGCCTCTGATTGTTCACCAGGCTCTTCCCTTCTTCCTCTCTTCTCCTTCCTGTTTTTCTCAGGTAAAGTTAAATACTCATAAGGTATCCGGGAAGGTTTCTCTGAGTTGTCATTAGGGTGTAGCACTGTTACTTTCTGCAACCTTGCCTAGTCCTGGAACCAAGACCTTAAAGAGAATGGGCGGAGTCAGCTCTAATGGGCAGAGTCAGTTCTAGTGGGCGGAGTCAGTTCTAGTGGGTAGAGTCAGTTCTAGTGGCCATTTGGGAGAAGCATAGCTACTTGAATGAGATGACTCCATCTCTCCATATCCCATTTTTCCTGACTCCTCAGGTCACTGGGGTCCATCGGTGTGTCACCGCATCTTCCCTTACCTGTCATTGTGGACAGCTGCTCGAGCTCTTTAGCAGCAGCCGGTCCCAGGGCCACTGTATGGATGATGGCCCCGCTCTTCTTCACCAGGTCAAAGCAGCTGCCAATGGTGTTGTCCTCCCCGTCGGTCAGCAGCACAATTTCAGATCCATCAGTTGGATACTTCTTCTTTATCATCTAAGAACGTGATTAAGGCAGGGGTTATGCATCTCGAGGCAGCCAAGGTATTTGTGGACATTGCCTTTACATGGGACACGAAGGAGCAACTGTAGAGGGACTGGGTAGCTGTCTGGGAACGCTGGAGGAGCATCTGTCTAGCAGTGACACTGCATCATGGAACTCAACTCTCTGTGTTGTTAGCCTGCCCCAGAAGGGATGCCGCGCAAGGCAGGGTGCTCTGAGAGATAGGCAGTCCTGGAGAGGACACAGGGGGTTGGAGTTTCCTTCATCTGGTCTCTTTGAGAAGCCTCGAGATGTTTGAAGATACCTTCAGAAACATCAGGAACCAGGTGAGGGATAGTGGACCTACAGGAGAGTTTAACTTCAGCTTTTTACTATCTGACAGCATCAACTGTATAGGCTGGACAGTGTTAACCAGATCACAGATATTTAACCTTTTAATGCCCCTTCTGATGAAAGCAAACACACACACACACACACACACACACACACACACACACACTTGCAGACATGCACGCATGCAAGCATGCTCACACAATTTTTGATGTTTGTTTTTTGAAACAGGGTGCCTGTAACCTACAAAGGCATCAGATTCTCCATGCAGACAAGGAGGCCCATCGTCTTCTGATTCTCCCACCCCTACATCCACAGTGGTTTAAAAAATAGTTGTGTACCTAGGTATACTTTTAATAGAGTATAGAGGACAGTCCATCTGCCAATGATAAATAGGATCATGATGGAAAGAAAATTAAATAACAGCATATGTGATCCATTGAGGAAAACTGGACTTCACGTATCACTGCAAGGATGGAAAGAGACCAACATGCAGGGCAGGCGGTCCAGATTAAGTCCCTCAGCCCACACTCTCTGGTTGAAGAATGTATGGCAAGAAGGCTGGAGGGGAAGGTGGAAGCACAGGGACGTCTCCCCAACACTGCATTCTCTATTTGAGTGCTGACAGGAGGTCACATGTCGGCTGTGGTGATGTTAGAAGGGAGTAGACAGCGTGGACAGAGACTGTGGGAATCTAAGAGCTGTGGTCATGCCCCTGGTCTGACCAAGTGCTTCAGGGACTAGAAAGTAAGAGCTGTGGGCTGGTTTGGACCCCTTCGCTTCATTTCTCATAATTGCTGTGTGTCATGAAATTCTGGCTGCAGTTTCCATGTTTCCCATAGGGACACAAAGTTGAGTCACCAGGTAAGATTCAGTGATCCTGTCATAGCACTTGAGAATGTGTCACCAAATAGAGCTGGATGGAGGAGACACATCAGACATACTCGGAGTGCAGGGATGCATGCAGAATCCCTGAATGCCTGGCTGCAGGCTCGGAGAGGACCATGAAGCGGGGAATCCATCCTAGCTCTGAAGGCATAACTCTCTGTGTCTCTGTACCCTCCCATCACCTCCTTGTCCTCACTCACACAATTCAATCTGACACCAGCCATGTGTGGAAACTCTGAAAAGGAAAATGTCATAGGAGTAAAAATCACACGCAGTGGCAAACCACAACAACAGAGCACGCCTTACTGTAAATGCTGCCTGAAGCCCAGAGCATATTGATGTCCCTCCTGAAGCTGCTGTGGGTAAATGATTGATCAGCAGATCTCTGTCAGCACCACTGTTTAACTGATGGAGTTCGCTTTGTACATGGGCGGCACTGTCAAAGGTCACCATCCCGACCCAGGATCCCTGCTCCACAGTCTGCAGCAGGAAAAGCCGGCTGGCCTGATTCATTCGGTTAAGACGACCATCGTTCTGAAAGGGCAAGCAGATGAAAGCGGTCAAGTTGGCCCTTGAACGAGCAGACTAACAACCCCAGGTTAAAGAGTGTTTAGAAGCCAGGCGGTGGTGGCGCACGCCTTTAATCCCAGTACTTGGGAGGCAGAGGCAGGTGGATTTCTGAGTTTGAGGCTAGCCTGGTCTACAGAGTGAGTTACAGGATAGCCAGGGCTACAGAGAAACCCTGTCTCAAAAAACCAAAAA